>NC_091367.1:5098904-5298904 GCF_038502225.1 Cherax quadricarinatus
AATCATTTGACACCCTCATCACCTTACTCTTTTCTATGTTCACTTTCAGCTTTCTACCTTTACACACATTCCCAAACTCATCCACTAACCTTTGCAATTTTTCTTTAGAATCTCCCATAAGCACAGTATCATCAGCAAAAAGTAACTGTGTCAATTCCCATTTTGAATTTGATTCCCCAAAATTTAATCCCACCCCTCTCCCGAACACCCTAGCATTTACTTCCTTTACAACCCCATCTATAAATATATTAAACAACCATGGTGACATTACACATCCCTGTCTAAGACCTACTTTTACTGGGAAATAGTCTCCCTCTCTTCTACACACCCTAACCTGAGCCTCACTATCCTCATAAAAACTCTTTACAGCATTTAATAAGTTACCACCTATTCCATATACTTGCAACATCTGCCACATTGCTCCTCTATCCACTCTATCATATGCCTTTTCTAAATCCATAAATGCAATAAAAACTTCCCTACCTTTATCTAAATACTGTTCACATATATGCTTCAATGTAAACACTTGATCTACACATCCCCTACCCACTCTGAAGCCTCCTTGCTCATCCGCAATCCTACATTCTGTCTTACCTCTAATTCTTTCAATTATAACCCTACCGTACACTTTTCCTGGTATACTCAGTAAGCTTATTCCTCTATAATTTTTACAGTCTCTTTTGTCCCCTTTCCCTTTATATAAAGGGACTATACATGCTCTCCGCCAATCCCTAGGTACCTTCCCCTCTTTCATACATTTATTGAACAAAAGTACCAACCACTCCAACACTATATCCCCCCCTGCTTTTAACATTTCTGTCATGATCCCATCAGTTCCAGCTGCTTTACCCCCTTTTATTTTACGTAATGCCTCACGTACCTCCCCCACACTTACATTCTGGTCTTCTTCACTCCTAAAAGATGGTATACCTCCCTGACCAGTGCATGAAATTACTGCCTCTGTTTCTTCCTTAACATTTAAAAGTTCCTCAAAATATTCTCGCCATCTACCTAATACCTCCATCTCCCCATCTACTAACTCCCCTACTCTGTTTTTAACTGACAAATCCATATTTTCCCTTGGCTTTCTTAACTTGTTTAACTCGCTACAAAATTTTTTCTTATTTTCA
The DNA here is from genome assembly GCF_038502225.1 of Cherax quadricarinatus. Taxonomy (NCBI): domain Eukaryota; kingdom Metazoa; phylum Arthropoda; class Malacostraca; order Decapoda; family Parastacidae; genus Cherax; species Cherax quadricarinatus. Next base: position 5,100,035 of record NC_091367.1, read on the forward strand.
TTAAAATTTCTTGACAGTGCCTCTCCCACTCTATCATCTGCTCTCCTTTTGCACTCTCTCACCACTCTCTTCACCTTTCTTTTACTCTCCATATATTCTGCTCTTCTTATAACACTTCTGCTTTGTAAAAACCTCTCATAAGCTACCTTTTTCTCTTTTATCACACCCTTTACTTCATCATTCCACCAATCACTCCTCTTTCCTCCTGCACCCACCCTCCTATAACCACAAACTTCTGCCCCACATTCTAATACTGCATTTTTAAAACTATTCCAACCCTCTTCAACCCCCCCATTACTCATCTTTGCACTATCCCACCTTTCTGCCAACAGTCGCTTATATCTCACCCGAACTTCCTCCTCCCTTAGTTTATACACTTTCACCTCCCTCTTACTTGTTGTTGCCACCTTCCTCTTTTCCCATCTACCTCTTACTCTAACTGTAGCTACAACTAAATAATGATCCGATATATCAGTTGCCCCTCTATAAACATCCTGTACATCCTGGAGCCTACCCATCAACCTTTTATCCACCAATACATAATCTAACAAACTACTTTCATTACGTGCTACATCATACCTTGTATATTTATTTATCCTCTTTTTCATAAAATATGTATTACTTATTACAAAATTTCTTTCTACACATAGCTCAATTAAAGGCTCCCCATTTACATTTACCCCTGGCACCCCAAATTTACCTACTACTCCCTCCATAACATTTTTACGCACTTTAGCATTGAAATCCCCAACCACCATTACTCTCACACTTGATTCAAAACTCCCCACGCATTCACTCAACATTTCCCAGAATCTCTCTCTCTCCTCTACACTTCTCTCTTCTCCAGGTGCATACACGCTTACTATAACCCACTTTTCACATCCAATCTTTATTTTACTCCACATAATCCTTGAATTTATACATTTGTAGTCCCTCTTTTCCTGCCATAGCTTATCCTTCAACATTATTGCTACTCCTTCTTTAGCTCTAACTCTATTTGAAACCCCTGACCTAATCCCATTTATTCCTCTCCATTGAAACTCTCCCACCCCCTTCAGCTTTGTTTCACTTAAAGCCAGGACATCCAGTTTCTTCTCATTCATAACATCCACAATCATCTCTTTCTTATCATTTGCACAACATCCACGCACATTCAGACTTCCCACTTTGACAATTTTCTTCTTATTCTTTTTAGTAATCTTTACAGGAAAAGGGGTTACTAGCCCATTGTTCCCGGCATTTTAGTTGACTTTTACAACACGCATGGCTTATGGAGGAAAGATTCTTATTCCACTTCCCCATGGATATAAAAGGAAAAGTAATAAGACCAAGAACTATTAAGATAAAATCAAAGAAAACTCAGATGAGTGTGTATAAATAAACGTGTACATGTATGTGTAGTGTGACCTAAGTGTAAGTAGAAGTAGCAAGACGTACCTGTAATCTTGCATATTTATGAGACAGACAAAAGACACCAGCAATCCTACCATCATGTAAAACAATTACAGGCTTTCGTTTTACACTCACTTGGCAGGACGGTAGTACCTCCCTGGGTGGTTGCTGTCTACCAACCTACTACCATAATATATATATATATATATCTTTCTTTCTTTCAACACACCGGCCGTATCCCACCGAGGTGGGGTGGCCCAAAAGGAAAAACAAAAGTTTCTCCTTTTACATTTTGTAATATATACAGGAGAAGAGGTTACTAGCCCCTTGCTCCCGGCATTTTAGTCGCCTCTTACAACACGCATGGCTTACGGAGGAAGAATTCTGTTCCACTTCCCCATGGAGATAAGAGGAAATAAACAAGAATAAGAACTAGAAAGAAAATAGAAGAAAACCCAGAGGGGTGTGTATATATGTGCTTGTACATGTATGTGTAGTGTGACCTAAGTGTAAGTAGAAGTAGCAAGACGTACCTGAAATCTTGCATGTTCATGAGACAGAAAAAAGGACACCAGCAATCCTACCATCATGTAAAACAATTACAGGCTTTCGTTTTACACTCACTTGGCAGGACGGTAGTACCTCCCTGGGTGGTTGCTGTCTACCAACCTACTACCATTATATATATATATATATATATATATATATATATATATATATATATATATATATATATATATTTATATTTATATTTATATTTATATTTTCATATAGTTGGACTTGAGTCCTGGAAATGGGAAGTACAATGCCTGCACTTTAAAGGAGGGGTTTGGGATATTGGCAGTTTGGAGGGGTATGTTGTGTATCTTTATATGTGTATGCTTCTAGACTGTTGTATTCTGAGCACCTCTGCAAAAACAGTGATAATGTGCGAGTGTGGTGAAAGTGTTGAATGATGATGAAAGTATTTTCTTTTTGGGGATTTTCTTTCTTTTTTTTGGGTCACCCTGCCTCGGTGGGAGACGGCCGACTTGTTAAAAAAAAAAAAAAAATATATATACACACACACACACACACACACACACACACACACACACACACACACACACACACACACACACACACACACACACACACACACACACACACACACACACACACAAACACACACCCCTCTGAGTTTTCTTCTATTTTCTTGCTAGTTCTTGTTCTTGTTTATTTCCTCTTATCTCCATGAGGAAGTAGAACAGAATTCTTCTTCCATAAGCCATGCATATCGTAAGAAGCAACTAAAATCCCCAGAGCAAGGGGCTAGTAACCCCTTCTGTATACATTACTAAAGTTAAAAAGAGAAACTTTTGCTTTTCTTTTTGGGCCTCCCTGCCTCGGTGGGATATGAATGGTTTGTTGAAAGAAAAAGCATTTCTTAAGTTTTATTCCTCTAATTTCTCCCTAACAAGTTAGGCCTGGTCTGAGACTCAGCTACAGGGGGCAATGATCCTGTAACCATTAGCAGATCAGATATAATCACTTTATCCAGTGTTCAAGAATGGTATACAATACCGACAAGATGAAATTGAGACACATGTGCAACATCTGGGTATCTTTATTGTAGACGTTTCGCCATCCAGTGGCTTTATCAATACAAATTCCAGGACATAACTTGAAGACAGGAGAACTATGTACAGATGATGAGGTAATCAGTCCCTCAACCTAGCAGTAGGAGCGAAGAGCACCATAGTCGTGGAGATTCTCTTTCAGAATTCTTTCAGATTCTCCACGACTATGGTGCTCTTCGCTCCTACTGCTAGGTTGAGGGACTGATTACCTCATCATCTGTACATAGTTCTCCTGTCTTCAAGTTATGTCCTGGAATTTGTATTGATAAAGCCACTGGATGGCAAAACGTCTACAATAAAGATACCCAGATGTTGCACATGTGTCTCAATTTCATCTTTATCCAGTGTTGGGTCTTTATGGGTCATCCTTACATGTAATAACTACCATGGAGACTAATGGTTTTTGGGACCTGACAAGCTGTTGGAGTGTGAGCAGGGTAATATTTTGTGAAGGAATTCAGGGGACCCGGTTAGCTGGACTTCTGTCCTGGAAATGGGAAGTACAATGCTTGCACTTTAAAGGAGGGGTTTGGGATATTGGCAGTTTGGAGGGACATCTAAACTGTTGTATCTGAGTGCCTCTGCAAAGACAGTGATTATGTAAGAGTGATGGTGATAGTGTTGAATGATGATGAAAGTTTTTTCTTTCTTTTTGGGTCACCTTGCCTTGGTGGGAAATGGCTGACATGTTAAAAAAAAATTGCTCTGGAGGAAGTGAATCCAGGTTACCGTTTGCTAGATCTTTGTATGCACTGCAGCGCTGGTTCAGCTCTTGTCAATTTCCTCTACTTTATCTTTTCTATGTTTACTGGTATCTTTATTTTGCTATTTTTTCCTCAAATGTTTCTACTTTGTAACTTGTGTACACTGATTCCTGTCCTGTTTTCTCCCATCGATTTCTAATGGGTGGCTTTCCATCATAAGTGAATGGGGAAACTTGTGTACATTGCACATTAAAGTCAGAGGTTATATATATCAAGAGTGTGTATGTTTTGTGTGTGTATTCCCAGAGTTGGCTATTATACCTATTAAAAAAATATTTCTTGATTGGTGTTGTACAGATTACTTGCAGCTTTAATGGTTTGTGTAGTTGATCGGCTGTGAAGTTAACAAACTAAGAGATAACAATAAAATTTTTTTTTTTTTTTATATCTAAATGTTTGCTAACTTGGGTGATTGTGAGCAACTAGTGTGTTGGCTGTGGATGAATATTGCTTCATATTCCTATTCATGCAATATTTTTTTTCTTAAATTTAATAAAACTTTCATATAGTTATTGTTTTTGCTTGCTTTATTGTACTGAATAATTCAGATATATAAGCAGTAATATAAAGAAATGCTTGTGGTTCCTTCTTTGGGTCACCCTACCTTGGTGGGAAATGGCCAGTGTCATAAAAAAAAGTTTCTGGTTGTATATCCTTTATGTAAATTGCATTTTTTAGTACTAGTGACTCAGACTTACCAGTCAGAAGAAACAAGTAACTGATGATTTTCCTCCCTTTTTTTGTGATGGCCAGGAATTAAAGGTGAGACCATGCAGGCTGCTCAAGAATCCAGCTACACTTACGTTGCATTATTTGTGCTGAAAAAAAAGAAAGTTGCATTTTCATATAGCTTGTTTTATTAAGTGTCATAATTCACTTGCATGAGCAGATTTTGTTTGTATGCACAAATTCCACACTAAAGTAACCCCAGTTGCATATTTTTGTTTTAAGCTTGTTTGTATATACAGTGGAACCTTGGTTTTCGTCTTTAATTCGTTCCAGAAAGTCCGATGAAAACCGAATTCAATGAAAACTGAAGCAATATTTCCCATAAGAAATAATGTAAATCAAATTAATCCATTTTAGGCACCCAAAAGCATTAACAAAAAATACATTTTATAGAGAATAACTATAGTTTTAAATACAGAAAACAAAGAGAAATAAATATAAAGGACTAATGAAATGGATAAATGGACATTTAACATAACTTTTATTTTTATTGAAAGCTCTTGCTGGCGTATGGAAGATGGCGAGGAGTGGTTATTGTTTGGAAGGGGAATCCCCTTCCATAAGGACTTAAGGTATCAAGTCCCTATCTGGGGTTACTTCCCTTCTTTGTCTTTTACTGGCACTAGGACCAGCTTGAGTCGTTGGACCCCTGTCACACAAAAAAGTCTGTCCAGAGATGTCCGTTTCTGGCGTCTCTAAGATTTGCCTAAAATGGGACAAGGCATTGTCATTGAACATGTTGCAGATACGGCTTGCAACAGCTTTGTTAGGGTGATATTTCTCCACAAAACTTTGCAACCCACTCCACTTTGCACACATGTCCTTACCCACTGAAGAAGGCACAAAGAACAATGGATTATTACGATAGGTTTCGTATGAATGTGCAGGGTAATGTTTACCCGACGAGAAACAAATCTAGACTGACTCAGAACGCGTGCGTGGGATGCTTTGTGTGGGTGCGGGCAGGCGGACATGTTTGGTACGGCGGACGAAAATCGAGGTGATGAACGAAAACCGAGACAAAATTTTGATGAAAAAGTAATCGAAAACCAGATTCAACGAAAACCAGGGCAAACGAAATCAGATGCTCCACTGTATATTTTTCCTAAAGCTTTGCTTTTAAATTTGCTTCATGCATGCTTAATTTACTAAGGTTATTTTGCTGCTGTTGGCAAACTAGCATTTCTAACTTCAGGGGAAAAGTTTTAGAGGAGTTAATTTTTATAATACTATTTCTTGTGTCGGATAATTTTTTTTTTTTTATCCTGAGTTCGCTGAGTATATAATGAACAAGAGCACTAAACCTTAAACAATGGTGGGTAATGCTTTTATCACTGCACATTGTATGCATAACTTGCAAAGTTGTGCACTTTGCAATAAAAATATCTTCTGCACTCAGTTTCTTTCTACTGCTGTTCTCTTAAGAAACTGGTTTGACAGTCATCTTTGATCTGTTTTTCTGTGAGGTGCTCTTGATCCAAGGAAGTGGACCTGCCATCCTCTTCCTTGTATATAAATCTGATTGCCTTTCCACTAATTATAATAATAATAAAAAGGAAATTAAAAGTGAACATAGAAAAGATCCAGGTAATGTGGATAACAAAAAATCTAGGCAGTGATAAATTGAATATCAGAAATGGAAGGTATTTAGATATTTGGGAATGAACATGTCAGCAGATGGGTAAGTATATAATGACGTGAACCATAGAACAGATGGGGGGGGGGAAATTGGGGGGGGGGGTGTTGAAGCCTTTGTGGAAAAAACAAAATTGTCTATGGAGGAAAAGAAAGGGAAGGTACTAGAATATAGTGTGAGGCATGGGTTTTGAACCCTGTGATGTCTCATTTCAGAGCAGTGGTGGACCTACATTTTTTGGGGCCCCTTCTCAACCCCTTATCATACATTAGACCCAGAATTTTTAAGCAAAGTGGACTAAAGTCGCTTCTGGGGACCCTCTGGGATTAGGGGCCCTGAAGCTTAAGCTTCATTAGTTTTATGGTAGATCCACCCATTCTGAGCAATGGGTGGTATGAGTATCGTGCAGTTAATTCAGTGTAGTATAATTAAAAGACAATGTGGGGTCATGAAGGATATAATATTGAAGGCTGAAGATGTGTTGGGATGGTTTGGGCAGGTACAGTGGAATAGCAAGATTTCTTTTTAACCCGTAAACGGTCCAAGCAGATCTACGTTCACATGTGTAGTGCTACAAAAGTAGATCTACGTTTTTTTTATATATTTTCAAATATAACAAAAAAAAAAAAAGTAGATCAAAGTTTTTTACACATTTTCAAATGTAAAAAAACAAAAAGATCTACTTTTTTTACATGCTTTCAAATGTTGAGAAAACGTATATATACGTTTGGACCGTTTACGGGTTAATTTAGATTTCTTTTATCTTTGATTTAAATCATATAATTTGGTTAGTATTCAGGTTTGTCAGTCTTAAGATTTTAAATGCTCTTTATAAGGTCAACTTGTTTATTAATAGTATTTTAATTGTAGTTTGTTAAAAAGTTTGTAGTTTAAATGTGCACATAAGTGATTGGATCAGTTCAATATGATGGCAAAACAGTGATGGATTGATGGTTCAAGTGTTTCTTCTTTTTTGGGTTGCCCTACCTTGGTGGAAAATGGCTGATGTTTTAAAAAAAAAATTATGTAGACTATATCAGATTTTAAGTTTTACCCATATTCCCATTGCAGAAATATTAGCTAGTTTTTACATGATGCTGAAATACTGTACTGGTACATTTGTGAAAATAAAATAGGGAAGTTTTAGTTACATACGGGTGACATGATGGTTTATCTTGAGGGACATTATTGTAGGAATTATTGATCTAAAGCAGATCTTTGGAAATTATGATTGACATTTGCAGCAGAGGGTTCACTCTGCAAACCCTCTGCTGCATGCAAATTTTCCATGCAGAGAGAAAATTCTGGTTTCATTAAAACTGCATCTGGTTTCTTTACAAATCTATTTGAAGACATGCATATATCGGCAGGCAATGTATGACCCTAGTGGGTTTTAGCACTTGGTTATAATTGTAATTGTATCAGCAGGCAGGTGCTTGGTACAAGTTAAGATTTAAGATAACAGAAGTGTCTTTATAAAATAAGCTTTACTTTAATTTCTATTATAGAGGCGACAAGAGGAGTTGGAAAAGAAGGCCGAGGAATTAGCCCGAAAAGAAGAGGAACTGCGGAATGCTGGGACTGCAGGCGGTACGTTGTCATGACATACTTTGTGATTGGGTTCATTACAAGTTGTATTTATTAGAATGGTTATGTTATTCAAGTTGTATTTGTTAGGATGGTTGGTTTATATTTATTGTTATATATATGGCATATGCATTGGTAAGCAGCATTTGACTTGCCTGTGTTACCACAGTCAAACTCCATTTTAGAAACTATATGTATTGTGGAATATAATAAAAAAAAAATGTAGGATAATTGATTTAGAAAGATTTGAGGGGGTAAAGGAGGTTTTGTGGGAGAGGGGCTTGGACTTCCAGCAAGCATGCACGAGTGTGTTAGATGGGAGTGAATGGAGACGAATAGTTTTTGGGACCTGATGAGCTGCTGAGCACCTCTGTAAAGACAGTGATTATGTATGAGTGATGGTGAAAGTGTTGAATGATGAAAGTTTTTTCTTTCTTTTTGGGTCACCCTGCTTTGGTGCGAAACAGCCAATGTGTTAAAAAAAAAATACTCATATATACTGCAATGTGCTGTATATATTTTAAAGATGGAACTCCTCCAACTCCAGTCTTGGAAGCTTGGTATAAATGAGAGACCAGAAGGTGCAAGAGATCTGGTGATATGTGAACAGGTGTAAGGACAAGTGTGAGGCACATCTGTGGCTGGTGATTGTTTATACTTTCTAAACTGCTGTGAGTCATATATATTTTTTTTGTGTGATACTGCTAATGCAGTTATAAAGGGTAGTATAATACTGTAAACCGTACTAAATTTAGCTTGATTATAATACATATATCACTGTTCATTATGTAGCTTTAATTACAGTGACTTACTGTATGTAGTATAATTAAACTCAATTTGTGGTATTGTCATAATCATATTAAAATATATTGGTTACATTGTCTTGTAAAATGTACTTGTATTTTAGTTATTTCCCCATTTTAGAGTGCATAATACAAAATACAAACTGGTAACTGCAGTGTGAGCAGGTGTGGTTCACTTTCTGGCTGGATAGGTGATCCACCAACTGTCATTACCTTCACTGCTTTGCTCTGCTCCTGTACTGTACATTCCACATATTGACTAATTTGTCAGGAATCAAAGAACTTGACTGTAACTTGAGAATTTGCTGTGTTGATTGTTTTTAACATCTTTGCTCTAATATTTCGTATATTTAAAAGATTTGCAATGTGAAGTTTAAGAGAATTGTGTGGTGCTCTGTGAATTTCACAGATTTCCTATGTACCTTGCCTGAAGAAGGTTTTCTCAAAAGCTGTAGGTGCAAGTCATTTAGAAGTGGAATGCTGTATTGTGTTATATTCATCGTAAATGATGACTTAGGTTTATAAAACAGCACCAAATGATTGATCCACAAATAACCTGCAGACAGAATGAAATTTGTGACAATTTGGTCAGACTTGGACCATTAACTAGTCACATAGAACCTCAAAGGGAAGAGAGCCAGTTTATATACAAGATTGATATTCTTTACATACTGATGTGGAACAAAGTAATTTTATGGAACTGTCATGTATTATTTAGGAGATGGTGAAATTTGAATGACACCAATAGTTATACTAAAAATGGTTAGTTTGATGTTCACAAAATGGGAAATAAACTGTCACAGGAAAGTAGATTCCATCTTGAATCTCTGAGTATAGTAAAACATATACATCAACAGTATTATACAGACAGTGAAGGCAGGAACCATAAACAGGTTTGTATAATCCAGGAAACAAGAATTTTAAAAGGAAACGCAAAAGATAGTATTTACAACAAAGAGAAAGAAGGATGCCATACAAGTGTAACTGCAGGTAATGTCTGCACACACCAGCCCTCGGCCAAGAGGGACCTGAGAATATCGTTCAACCGAAAAGATTTGTCGGCACCCTTAGCAGTAACAGTGGACAGCATAAGTACGATTTTTTGATAACCTGTTGCAATTAAGGTATATAAAATAAGGCAATCTATCTTTCTTACTAGTCTAGCTAAGTGACTCGAAGTGTCACTTAACCATGTCAGCCATGTCACAGAGTTGTTAGGTAGTTTGGTAGGTTGCTGACTTTCGCTGTTACAACTTAGTATGTTCTGCACATATGATTGGGGCATTTTAGAACCAATTAATACCTTTACAAATGCTGATCTACAGTTATGATCATTACAAATATTCAAACAAATTATTTTTAAATTTTTCTCTTTTTTTTCTTTCTTTTACACAAAATGCATACATATTTTGTTCATGTTCATTTTATAAATATGTGGCATTCATATGTTAAGTAGAAATTGGTAAAGAACTGTAAATTCACTATTTAAAATTTGTTAAAGATACATTATATTCTTTTTTCTTTTTTTTTAATTTTTACCATATACTTTGATATTTTGTGTGTTGATCTCACATTTGTTTTATAGAGATTGGTCAAGAACTGTAGATGTAGAAAATATGTTAAGTTTTGGGAAGTAGGTGTTAGTGTGTAGTATGTATTCAGTAGGCGAGGCGGCAGTTCCACTTGCACCGCCGCCACCACCCTTCCCAACCCAGGCACCTCATATGTCCACTCTCTAAGTTATATATAGTAAGAGTAGCGGGAAGGGGATGAAGTGAGGTGGGGTACAGTATGGAGGTTGTATGGATGGTGGAATATAGTATGGAGCTGGAATTTAATGAAAGGGCAGAGGTGAAGAGCCAGTGTATAGTGTCAGTAACAGTGAGAGAGAGAGGAGGAGGAGGAGGAGGAGGAGGAGGAGGAGGAGGAGGGTGAGGGTGAGGGTGAGGGAGTAGAAGAGAGGGCATGGGAAAGTTTTGTATGTGTGTGTAATTGTATTCTGAAATAGCTGTATTGTGTAGTATGAGCATTTGATAAATATTTCCAATGGACATTCTTGATTTTGTGATAACTGTAATCATTTTTTTTGTTGTTGCAGCTCGTCAGGACAACTGGCCTCCACTTCCATCAGCGTTTCCTGTTGGTCCCTGCTTTTACCAAGACATCAATGTTGACATTCCCTTAGAGTTTCAGAAGATTGTTCGCATGCTGTATTACCTGTGGATGTGTACGTACCTTTGGTGTCACTGATATTTTTTTATATTAAAGGATCATTATTCTTTAACATTTTTGCCTAATGCAATAGCCACTTTAGTGAGATACACATATATAATATGCAGCATAGATAGATCACATAAGAAATAATTAGCTGATAAGAATACTGATGTTAAATATATGTTTAGAGGTCAGACAAGAAAAAATAGAGTATGGTTGAAGCAAATATTTACTATACTGGAGTTGGTATGTCAGCAGACTGATCTACAAAAAATAAGGTAAATTGCATATTTGATGGCATACGGCAGGTGCTGATGTGTTTAAAAATCAGTGTAAGGAAAGTTTGTCATGGGTATATTAACCCTTTCAGGGTCCAAGGCCCAAATCTGGAGTCACGCACCAGTGTCCAAGAATTTTCAAAAAAAAAATTTGTTATTTTTTCTTATGAAATCGTAGAGAATCTTTTTGTGAAGGTAATAAAACAAAAAGTACGAAATTTGGTGGAAAATTGACGAAATTATGCTCTCGCGAATTTTGATGTGTCAGCGATATTTACGAATCGGCGATTTTGCCGACTTTGACTCCCATTTTAGGCCAATTACATTATTCCAATCAACCAAATTCTTAGCTATTTCACTACTATTACTTCTATTCTATCGATTGAGCACAAGAAATCGCCAAGTCAACTGTTTCAACTACAAAATAAAGTGATCGGAAATTGTTAATTTGGCCAATTTAACACAAAGTTCAAAATATTCCAATTTCAAAATAGGGTCCAGAATGAACAATGTAGGCATTCCTGGCACTAAACTAACATTTCCTCTGTTCATTAGTTATGTTTTGAGGCTTTACAAATAAATTCCATTTTGATTTTTTATTCACATAATGAATTTTTATTCACACCAAAAAATAGAAGATTTACTGTTATGCAATACTGTAATAATTGTATAAATATCATCACCATATTTGTGAATGTATATTAGACCCACCAGCTGGTGTGTATTAGACGTGTGAGGTCGTTTGTTTACTCTTGAATATCGGCAAAAATTTAACATTTCTGCTACTTTGAGCTCAGTTTCAAGCCATTTCCAGTGCTAAAACCAATCAAAATCATCTCTATTTCTGTAATATGTCTTCCATTCTATCAAATGAGATCAAGAAATCGCAAATACAACTATAAAAAACATACGAAAAAACACTGCAAAGTTGCTGTTTTAATCGAAAAATCATGATTTCATTTTTTTTCTCTCATTATACACAGTGTGCTGCAGGATCTGTTTTATGTGGTGCACACATACCACATAGATGTATTCTCTCATATCTAGGCCCAAATGTACCACTCACAGTTTATCAGAGTGAGCTGAGCTCATGGCGTAGATCTACGGTTTGGACCCTGAACGTAAAGCCGTAGATCTACGGGACGGACCCTGAAAGGGTTAAGGAGAGAATATAAATGTGTGTACACTTTTGTTTGTAACAGCAAGGAAATAGTTGGATTCAATAAGAATGCAGCAGAATGTAGTATCTTAGGTCAGTAAGAGAGGTAAATATTATGCAGAGAATAAGGAATGAAGAGGTAACGTGTAGTATGAAAGGTATAACTCAAAAAGCAGAAGTTTTTCTCCACAGTTCATGCACTGATGCTGTTGCTGAATATCCTCGGAAGCCTCGGATTATTTATTCAGTTTCAAGAGAGTTCTACATTTGGCTTGGCTATCCTCTATTTCTTCATCTTTACACCATTCTCCTATGTCTGCTGGTTCAGACCAGTCTACAAGGCTTTCAGGTAAGGAAGGAGGGACAGCATTTCCATGTTAATATGCTTGTCTGCCTTTTCATTTAAGTTTTTTATCTCCATTTTCTCTTGATATTTATTCCATTCATGCACCACAATTGCAAACAGAAATGCTTTCTTTTATTTCTGTCTACATTTCTCTGTTTTATTTCTTCCTCATTCAACTTTCTATTTTATATTTCTCTTATCAATTTCTCTCTTTTTCCACTTTTTCTTTATTAGATAGCCCCATTGGAGGACCCTTTAATTTAAGGGTTGCCTGATTTTTTTTCTTTCACTTATAACTCGAGGGGCCCCTCATCCTGTTGGATTCAAATTTTGAGTGCTTGTGTATGGTAACAAGGACCAGATAATGTTCAGTGTGATTGTAACAAATCAGAAAACAATTTTTTTTTTATGGTATTTGATATACTTCCTGGTGAAGAAGTTGGCTGTAAAGTTTAATTATTTCATTTACTAATTTCAGAAATGACAGTTCATTCAACTTTATGGTGTTCTTCTTCGTGTTTTCCGCTCAACTGGTTGTCAGCATAATCAATGCCATTGGAATTCCTGGAATGGGGAGTTGGTGAGTTATATCGAGTTTCATTGTATTGCCATTCCTTTTCCCAAGTCATCAGTCCTTGCTAGCTCGCTGTAATAAGTAGTAACCAAAATACAACATGAAAGATGTTCTTATGTTATAATTGGAATATTTTAAAACCTAAATTTCCTTTTTTTCATTTGTAATTAAACATGGGAATGATGATAATTTTGCCTATTAAAAGATAATTTATTGATTGTTAATGAATGACTAAAGGTTATATACATGTTTTAAATGGTAGATTCCTGCATTCTAGTTAAATATTAAATTTTGTGTATTGATGTATTATCATATGATCAGGGGTTCTTTAAGTTCTTTGGCTCTTAATAAGGCTATATGTACATCTGCAGAAAAATGTATAACATGTAATACTGGTATATACATTGTGTATGGATGCTCTAATCATCTAATGAGTATGTGAATATGTAAACATTTGTGTGCACAGTATATAGAAATGTACACACATTGAGACCCATCTCTTATTCTTAAGATTTTTCATTATGGAGACAAGTGAACAAAAGCACAGTATCATCCAAGTAATTATTTGTATTATGTACAGGTGAACAAATATTTTAGTAACAGATGCCATTACTTTGGCTGTAACCTTATATCAAAGGTTGTCACCATCATCAGTAAGGTGATTAGCTTAGCATTAAATAATACATAAAGGCAGGCTTCATTTTAGTGTCATTTATATTCAAGTAGTTTTAATAACTAACTAACAGAATGCCTTATTGTTACTATTAGTGTGGTAATAAATTATACTCGATATTTTAAAATTGAAATAATTTATCACCAAAATTCAAAACAGCCATATATTGTGATGTATGACTGGTGAGTAATATGTCGATGTCATCAGTTCTTGTATCCTTCAGTCTTTACCCTTCTTCCCATTCCTATCCTCCTCTGTCCTCTCCCTTTTTCCTCCTTGGCTCCCATTCTTTTCTTCCTTCCACCTCTCTTGTGTCTCTTCCTCTCAGTTTCTTAGTTAATGAAAAGCCAAAATTGGAGCAAAATTGATATTCCTTTTATTGTTTTTACACAGAAAAGTGAATTTACTACACATGATCAAATACTCATATGAAAAAAGAATGCATTTGGTTAAAAACCGTTTAGAAAAATATTAATCCCGAATTTAGTCACTGCTATACAATTACTGTAACAATTCCCTAATTGGAAAAAGTTCCAGTCAAGCTTGTCATAAGAGGTTATCACACAAGTGAAAGAAGATTGTTCTACATGCAGTATCACAGGAGCATTTTCAGTTGTTCTAAATAACGTTCTGCTGTGTATGCAGTACAGCATTAGATTTTGTTTTTAATATAAACTGAAATAATAGATGAAACTTGAGATTTGACGCTAACATGTTGCAAATCAGTGGTGGTAATATAAGACAGTTGTGGCCTTGGTTCTCTTGGTAGTGCCTTGCTACTTCTTGGAAAGTATTGAATATAATGTTTTCGAAATTCTGTGGGTTTTGTCATTTAAATTTTTTTATAGATTTATTAAACTTAGCCAGGGAAAAGAGCAGATGTACATGTTACAGAATGTGGCAAAAAAATTAAATTCATGTGGAAGTGCTAAACCCATAGGGGTCATACAGTGCCTGGAAAATGGGTGTTAATCAGGTATGATCAGAGAAAGGGGATGGTTGTTTCAGTTCCTTGTATCCAGAACCCTTCACCAGCATCAAGCCCCCTTTTGTGAAGAAATGGGACACAAAGGTTGTGGGAATAATAACCAAATGTGCACTTTTTTCCAGCAGTATGTTTTGCTTAAATGGCATTACTTTAACATCACTTTTTTAATACTACTTTGTTTTTCGGATTACTATATTTTGAATGTCATATCTTTAGTAGTGCAGCAGTATACTGTATTAGTAGTTAGTCACAGGATTATTCTTAAATAGGAATATGCAAGCATTTAAAAAGTGCTTGATACTTTGTATAAGTTATACAATAGAGTATTATTGTTGCACTGTACTGCACAGTATATATTTTACTTTTATGTTTAGTTAAAGGATTTAGGTATAGCAATCACGGATTTGTATTTGTAACTGTGAATATTATTGTTACAAGCGGCTTCATCCTTGGACTATCCACTTTGGATGAAGACAATGCCCCGGCCAACTACATTGTTGGCATCATTGTGTTCATGATCGCTCTGGGTTTTGCCGCAGTTGCGGCTATTGATGCCATCCTTCTTATCAAGGTAGTTTAGGCAGGTCAATCATGAGTGCTTCATTTGGAGGTCAAATTTGACTCTTATGAACAATCTGAATAATGTAATGCAGTTTTCACTGACTACCATCTTATTACACCACCTGATGGCTTCAGGATGTATAATTAGGATAATTGTTGAAGCATGAATTTAGTTTCTTAGGCTGTTGTTGTTACTTGTGAAGATTAGAGATGTGCTTAATAGTTGTTTTCCTGTTATTAAGATGAGACCATCCCTCCCTCCTTCCTTCCCTCCCTTCCTCACTATTCTGACATGATAGAATAATTTGAAGTAATTGAAGAAACTCGATATGTTGATTGGCTAGAATGCTAAACCTGCATGTGAGTAAAACATCTGGAGTTTCTTGTAATGATATTAAAAAACTGGAAATTAAATGAATTATAAAAAAATTGTCAGCTTTTGTACCCCTTCCCTCATCCTTTCTGTATTGATGTTCGTAAGAGGCAACAGGCGAGGAACTAGTGTAATTAATGTCTTTGTATTAGACAGCAGAGAGCTTTACTTCTAAAGTAAGTTTGATGTGCACTAGGAACTTCATTCACAAACATTTTATATAGATATTTACTTTTGCAAAGACAGTCAACGAAAAGATTATTTAGGAGTATTGGTTTTATTTACTTTGGCGGCCATGCAGCGTGAACCATTTGGTGAAACGTAGACCGCAGGGCAAATATAGTTCATGTAATTTGTTAAGTTTTGGTGTTTGGTGCATGAGATGTGTGAATTTTTGGTTCATGCAGTCCTATCACAATTCCACAAGTTATGGCCAGTTTTATGTGGAACACTTTCTTTGCACTTGCAGCTTTGTTTCGTTATTGTAGTGTCATGCCATTATGTGTGTTGGGTTTTGCATTTTTTTTATGGCGTTAAAATAGTGCTTTTTTGGTTTTGGTGCCAATTTCTTTATATAACACCACATAAGGGCTAATGTAAATTTTGCCCTAGGTCTAACATAGCAACATTGATGTTTAGTAACTGCAAGATTAAGGGAAACTGAGCACGTAGAAATCATTAATGAAAAAAAATTTTTCTTCATCTTTCATACTACCAGTGGATAGCTGAGCAAGTTATAGAAATAGGAGCATTTGAAAATGAGATCTGTTTTTGCATGTGTCCTGTAATGTGTTAATTCTGTTGCTTACGGTCTTGTACTTTTGGGAACTAAAAGCCTTCAAATTTGTCTCTGGGGATCAGGCAAGAATGATAATGTGAATAATGTTCGTCTAATTTTAAATTTAAGAAGTAGAAACGTGGTAGAATATACAGAATAGGTCCATTAAAAAGTACGGGTGCAAAATTTTTAATGTCTTCCTTCCAAGAGGACTCACGATATACCCACACTTACAAAGAAAGTTAAGACTGTGTTTTGGTCTATCCTGGACCATTGTCAATTGTGACTTGATAATAGTCCAGGATGGAGTGAAATGTCTTAACTTTCTGTCTGTAAGTCTAGGTCTTCTGACTTATTCCAACCATGTTTTGTGACTTATAAATACAAGGAGAATTACCAAGAAACCTGCAACGTCAAGAAGGAACTTTACGAGTGCCTCTCTTCAAAGGATGGGGGGGGCGCTCAATGCTGGGGAGGGGATTCTTGATCAATAGGAATTAAACTTATTTTCTTTATTTGGTTTATCTAATTTCCTCCCATTTTGCAGGTGCTGTATTATCCTTGTGGATTTAGTGCTTCCCTATGAATATACCATAGTATTAATAATAATCGACAAGTCCTGGAAAGTTTAGGAGATACAACATGTATGAGGGAAGGGGCGCAGCAGACATGCTTGATATACACAGGCATGAACATACTTTGCTGAGAAAATATTAGGAGTCGTTTCTAAAGTCTCAAGATATTCAGAGCAAGACCAAGTATCATACCAGATTGATTTTTTTTTTTTTTTTTGTAAAAAGTTTAATGAAAAGTATATAGCGCATATAATATATTTGCTAATAAACTTTTTTTAATCATTTGCATTCAAAACTTATAAATATAGTAGGAATGTGTGAGCATTACATCAAAGATGTACAATACCAACGCTTGGGTATCTTTTATAGTTGAAAAAAAGTCTGCTGTGCAGGCCAAAGCTCTCACCTGTGAAGATACCACCTAGGTGTTGCTCAAGTTTTCTTCACTGGAATGAGTAATTGTGAATGTTTCCTTCTTTGAGTCCCACTCTTCTTGGTTGGAAATGGCCGATGTGTTAAATAATATATGTATGTATATACACATAGTGAGGGGGTAAAAAAGAAAAAAAAAAGAGGAAAGTTTAGCTGCAAGTTTCCAACAGTGGTGTGTTACTGGGGATATCATGCGTGAATTCACCGGGAGTGGAGACGAAGATTGTTGGTGCTGCAGTACTGGTGGTGGCTGCAGGGTGGGTAGCCCTGGCATTGGCAGACTTTATAGCCATTACTGAGGTACTAACTTCAATAAGTTCTTACCGGCAATTGAAGTATTTATTCTTTTCCTGTATTAACCAATGTTGTCCTTGTAGTACATATTTTTCTCTGTAATACATTAATTCATTTACAGTCTTTGATTGATCAGTATTTGCTCATAGGATAGTGTCACCACACATTATGTAGGTAGAATATCTTCAGTAATGAACAGTATTTCAAAGGAATGTAAGCTGTTGAGACTGTAAAGATATTAAATTTTTCATGTAATGGCTTGTTGAAAATTATTAATGTTGAGGTAATTTTCTTAATAGACTTGAGTGCCATTTTTGACCTTCCATGAATTTTTTTGTCATCTCCAATATAGCCTTCATTTTTTAATATGCCGAAAATTCATGCCTCGGTTAAACTGCATACGTTGTTTGTCATTATCAGTGTTGACCGGTTCACTCTTTATAGCATGTTTTATGTTGGGCAGAAATATTGAAGGTCTGATTGGTTAATACAGGAAGATACTTCATGTCTTGGTGTCTGGGGATGCTCTTTTGTGTGGTGTTTTCCATTGCTGCTGCTTTCCTCTATGGTGAACTTGTGCTGGTCATGTTACTTAAGGCTAAGTATTAGTCTACAATTGAAAGTCATTGTACATTTCTTCAGACCAGCTGGTTTTAATTTGTAGTCTTGGTAAAACTTCTTATTAGACTTTTTTGCATTATTTTTTTCCTACTAACAATCAGGGTATGCCAAATGTGGACTGGTGAGCATTTATACCTACACTTTAAAATAAGACTCCAAAACACATGAAACACTTATGATCCTTTGTGTGTGATAGTTGATTATAAGTGTAGCAACTGCAGCTAAAATTATTGCCAAGATTTAGATTTGCATATAGAAGAGTAACTTGAGGGAAAAAATTAAAATAATAAGATTGTCAAGGTAGAGGAAAGAATTAAAAAAAGCTTTGTTCAAGTTGAAACTTATTGAAGGATGATTAAAAGGCATAAAGATTCGTCTTCTATTTTTATAATATTACTCTGAAAGGATTTAAAGGAAATAATTTAGGTTAATTATGCACTTACTGCTGGGTTCAAAATAATGTTCTCAAGTTTTCATTGTACAGTACACTGCTGCTCCATTACTTTTGTCTTCCAATTTAGAACTTGTGCACCAAAAATTATTTTAAATGTACATAATTTTCTCCAAATAGTTTGTTTTTTATTTTTTTTCAAATTTGAGTTTGTTCAACTATAGAGTGATTAACAATATTAGAATTTCAAGCCAATTACTTGTATTTTGAATTAGCATTAAAATGAAGTATGAATGCTGCAAGATGTACCAAGACAAAAAGAAAAAAAAACTTTGCATATGCTATTTAAATTCTGGTGGCAGGCTTTGTTTTTGTGGTGGTGGAGATTTTATTTTTTGTATTTTTTTGGGTGCAGGTGGTTAAATCATCATAGTAGGTAACATGTGCTTTGTTAATTTTGTTTTTATTTATTTTCCAAATACAGGATAATACATATATACGTATACTGTAATTCTTCCTCCGCAAGCCACGCGTATCATAAGAGGCAACTAAAATGCCAGAAGCAAGGGGCTAGTGACCCCTTCTCCTGTATACATTGCTAAAGTTAAAAAGAGAAACTTTAGTTTTTCTTTTTGGGTCACCCTGCCTCAGTGGGATTTGGCTGGTTTGTTGAAAGAAGATATATACTGTATATATATTTAATTTATTGGTATTGGTAAGTATGTTAGCACTGAGGGCAAACTCAGTTCTATCTGATTCGTGTGTGTGTGTATGTGTGTGTGATTGATGGAGCATTGGTGGAGTGTGGTAGGGCGCTTCTATCATGCTCGTGTTCTTTGCTAACCATCCCCCACTGTTGTGATGACAGCGGCTGGGTGGCAGTGAGTAAGTCGTTCGGTAGTGGCAAGATTGGTTTGGGCGTGTTCTTGGTGGTGATAGCCCTCGCCGCATCAGCATTAGTTGCTGCCATGGCCTACGCTCTGCTTTGGGTAGGTGGGAATTTTGGATTTCTTGTTCGTATCGTAATAGTTCATTAACTGGTTGCTGCTGGTAGGTGGGATTATATTTGTATATATATAGTACAGTATATTGTTGTAGTAATAGTTGCTGGTAATGTAATTACTAGTTTTGGGTTTGTAAGATTGACGTGCTACCATTATACTGTAGTTTATTATATTAACTTTAAGTAAATTGATTTCTTAGATTTCATATTAGCATCACAAAATTGCACTTACAATTAGAATGGACAGACAAGAATAGTTTCCAAAATTACTTAGTATGCAAGTTCACTGAATACTTAATGAACATCTAGTACATATATGTATATAGTTGTTGAGAGTGTTGGATGTTTTCATGAAGTTTCAAATGATGGTAGGCTACTTAATTTTGTTATTATTTCTGTCAAGTGTTCTTTTTCATGTTTTTGTTAGATGTTCTTAATTTTCAGTATTGCATAAACATAACTTATTAACTAAAGTTTAGGGTAGTGGTACTCTTTAATTTTTGTTAGCATTCAAATTTTAATATTTTATATTCTATATATTTTTGTACTTTTATAATATTGCACTTTAAGTATTAACCTACTTTGTTCATTTAACATTAGTTAGGAAATGCATGCTTGATTGCAAAATGGGAGTCATTCATTTTTCTTTCTAATAAATTACTTTCATAATTTCTTTTTAGATGTATGATTTGTAATAAAACTTAATTCTCGGTTTAAAGTCTTCTTGGTGAAAGTAATTGGTTGTGGAAACAAGTTTGCTTTTTGGTTACCTAACCAAATGTGGACAAATGTTGCAAATCAGAAGATTCGGTTGGAAGTGCCTTAAAAACCTATACAGTAGTGATGGCTCTTATGAAATAAATTTTAACTTAAAAATAAAAATTTAAATGCTAGAAGTGGCTAAGTAAAAATGTAAAAAAATGTTCACTGCTTTATTTTGTACAGAAAACTCCTGCTGATGTTTATTAAGGGATTCATTTACCATTTGTTAGATTTTGTTACTAACCAGCATTACTGAAAAATTCTTTGGTTTGTGCATTTGGCTTAATGGAAATAAAAACTAATTTTGATCAGATATTTTTTTTCGAAACTAAAGAGGAAACTTGTGTATTTTTAGCTGCGCTTGATTTCTGGAGGTGGGATATACAGTGGTTGCACTCTGAAGGAGGGTTATTTGATTTGTGATGTTAGTGCATTTCTGACAAGACAACTATTGATTGAATGATGGTGAATGTTTCCTTTTTTAGAGTTACCCTACCTTGGTGGGAAAAAGCCATTGTTAAAAAATAAATAAATTGCAGGACTAACACACGTGTAGCTATAGGGGCATACTTTGTTAAAAAACTGTGCCGTGTAGGGGATCTCCAGAATTATTCAAAGATAAAACATGTCACACTCTCGATTGTAAGACATGAGATCTTTATGGGGAAAAATATCAGACTTCCATCCAAGCTATGGGGCCAATGGATGTCAAACCCAATAACCATTATTAAGTTACTGTTACAGCATTAACAGAGATGGTATTAGGCAAGGTTGACCTGTACACTGTACGCTGTATTTAGCAATTGCTTGTAGAATTGTACTTTATGTATCTTGTATGGGTGGGGTGGAGAGCTATGACTTGACACACCTTTGACTCTTAAAACCTTTTTAACACTGCTTATACCTGCCTTACCACACTTAACATTACTGATAATAAATGCTTCTGATCAGCCATTACTACAGAATTAAAGTACAGTAGGGCCCCACTTTACAGTGTTTCGCCTTACGGCATTCTGCTAACACGGCGATTTCATATTATGACCAAAACTCGCTATATGGCTCCCAGTCTTTCTAATACGGCATGCCCCACCTGGTTTGTTTACATTCTCCATGAGCACATCTCTGTTATGTCTTGAAACTTTCCAAAATTTCAAGTGTATTAGTTATTGCATATTTTATATGTATGTACTCGGATAATTATACTTTCATGTACCTGTACCTAAATATACTTACACACTGTGCTGTCACGCAGGTACACATTAAAATTACAAGGTCTCTCTACTCTTGAAGATGCTGTATTAATAATCTCTTGGGCGCATTACGTTAATATAGACATTTCCATTAATCCATCTATGATACTTTTTTCAAAATTATATAAGAAACATGTTACATAACACACAAACATGATACATACACTCACAGTATAAAAATTGACATAAATATAAGATGTAACTCTTCTCATTGGTAAAGACATTTTCTCTTGTCAAGCACCAGTTAGTGGGGGATAACTGTGGAAAAATATTCCTTTCGTATGCCTTCACTCTATAGCTGTTCACGACCTCCGTGGGCTTAACGCTTCTTTTTCATTATGATTATAATAATAATAATAATAATAATAATAATAATATCATTCACTCCAAAAACGGTGTGTTGCTCGAGAATTGGAGTGTTGCTCTTTATTTATTCTTCTGTACTAACTTGTCGGAGCATCCTTCCTTCTAAAAGTGATCTTACATGAGAATGGAAGTATTGATCTTTATTTTACTGTACCACTGTGGAGACAACATGTACATAGTGTTAAGGTGTTTGAATGAATGTGTATGAGCCATGACCAGATGCGTTGGTCTGTTTGTTCACAATTTTTTTTTTTTTTTTTTTTTTTTTTTTTTTTTTTTTTTTTTTTTTTTTTTTTTTTTTTTTTTTTTTTTTTTTTTTTGAAGGGATTCAGGGAAACCGGTTATTTTCATATAGTCGGACTTGAGTCCTGGAAATGGGAAGTACAATGCCTGCACTTTAAAGGAGTGGTTTGGGATAGTGGCAGTTTGGAGGGATATGATGTGTATCTTTATACGTATATGCTTTAAACTGTTGTATTCTGAGCGCCTCTGCAAAAACAGTGATAATGTGTGAATGTGGTGAAAGTGTTGAATGATGATGAAAGTATTTTCTTTTTGGGGATTTTCTTTCTTTTTTGGGTCACCCTGCCTCGGTGGGAGACGGCCGACTTGTTGAAAAAAAAAAAAAAAAAAAGGTTAAGGATCCCTAGTTTTATTGACAAGCTATTTACAGGTTAAGGATTCCTAACTTTATTAACAAGCTAAGAGCTGTTACCTGCATCAGCTCATTTGAAAGCATTTTTATTGTTATGAGACATACAAGTAAGGAACAGGATGAAGTTGGAGCCATCTGTGGGCCAGCATTTTCATTTGATCAACTGACGTTATCTCGTGTTCCATACTCGAGTCATCCTGGGTATATATGATCTCAGATGGAGTGATGTTCTGGAGAAGGGTTACAGCCAGAGTGAAGTTGCTGCTTTCTGCCCGTCTTGTGTCATAAAAGCTTGTTTCACGCTGTCCTCGAAGTGGATCTCTCTCTCTCTCTCTCTCTCTCTCTCTCTCTCTCTCTCTCTCTCTCTCTCTCTCATTTTTATCTCGTTTACTCGCCTCTCACCCTACATTAAGACTAGAAATATTTTAAAGTGAGTAATGAGTGTAGTGTATTTGTATTTTATTACTCTAGGGTGCTTTAAATGTCATAGTATATTAGGTGTGGGTGGGGTGGCCAGGCAGGATGCCATACCTCCGACACCAGACTTCTTACAATAAATACTACTCACCTTTTGCCCTACATTAAGACTACAAATATTTTGAGGTAAATAATGAGTGTACTGTGCGTGTATTTTACTTTTTATGTATATGTTAGTGTAAACTTGTTATCTGGCATTTATATGCATTTATAAGTGAAAAAAAATGGTGCTCTGCTGTCCATTGGTGTTCGCTTTCCAGCGATAGCGTGGAACCTAACCTGCCATATAAGTGGGCCCCTACTGTATATTGTATGCAAAGGAAGCCAAGATATAAACTAAAAATTTTGTTGTAATTGATCATGTGTGTGCTTTCTGCCAAATCATCCAGTGAGTATTGGTTATAAAACCAAGATTGATGAAGCTATTCATATATGTAATGTGATGTGTACTTTATTGTACAGTTACCTGTAGGTAAAAAATGTATCTCATCTTTATTTGTGAGAGTGGTTAATGCACTTATAATAGTTTTTTGGTTGAATAATAATTAACTCTTCTCTATTAGCAATGCTGAATTAGCAGGGAAGTTGTCCTCTTGAATAGCTGGTGCTCACATAGAGGAGTGGCCATATCTGGATTAGATTTCCAGTCCATCAGGATCTCAATTATCTGTATAGTATATATGTATATTCTATATACTGTAATGTATTGTTTGACAGTTTAATAGTAACTGTCCACATCTTTTACCCTGTATCTAGAAGTTGTTTATTGACTTTTTTTTTTATTTTTTACCTAGCCAATTATATCAGATAATACAAATATTTGGGAATAAAAGTTTGTGATAACTGCATTATTAGTAAGGGATTGGAAATAGTTTAAAATTATGTAGGTGCACAAGCCATTGTCTCTTGTGCTAGGAGTGAAAGTGTACTTCTTAGGCTTGTTAGCTGCATCAGATAAATGTGTGCTGAGGCTTTTGTGGTGGGTGAAATATAATTGGAGAATATGAAGTAAAAACAGAAAAGTGTTAAGCTTGTACTACCATTTAAAGAAGAATAGGGTTGGAGGAGAGTTCTGCTCAGACATTACTGTGAGCTTTTTGAACATATCACTGCCATAATTCTTTCTGTTCTTTCCCTCTATAGCTCTTGTGATTTGAAATTTTCAAGCATAGACGAGGTATGAATTGGTGACACGTTGAAAATAACTGTAATAAGTGTGTACTGAACAAGACTAATTCATGACATGAGAGATGAATGGAAGTGTAAAATAGACCCAGTGAAAATTAGGGTAGTGCACAGTGTCATGGCTCATTTTGACCCATGCAAGTTCTAACACGCGAGTCGTATTCCAAACAAAGGTCGTATACCAAGCAAAAATTTTTGTGTCCAAACAGAACATATACCAAGTTGGACTTACTCCAAAGTGGACGTATACTGAGGTACCACTTTGCATGCTTGTAAGTTTGAACATTTAAGACAATTTAGTGTATGTAAGTAACCTCAGATCTAGTTGTTGATGGAAGTTTATAAGCCTCATTTTATTTGGTGCTTGCTGGCACTAGCATCCTAGTTGATCAAGCAGTCCACAGAGTAGTGTGGCCTCAGGCTGGGCTGCGAGGGTAGAAGAACCCTTGTAACCTGTCACAGGTGTGGTTGCTCTCATTCTTTCTTCATGAAGTTGTCCAGCTGTTTATTTTTGGTTTGTATGTCTTTAAAGTGGGTAGTGCGTGCTGGCATTTGTACATTCATGGCAATGTATTTGCTTTGAGATAATTTCTTGGTTAAGTGTGGGTGTGCTTTCCCAGTTAGACCTATGTCAGTGCATGGCATTGCTTCTGTTTACATTTCCATCATCTTTAAACATTGCAGGTTATAACAAAGGCTTGTGCAGTTATTTTATACTGCTTAAAGAATAATTTGGCAAATTGAACATAATTCATTTAATCCTAGTTTCTTGAAGCAAACATTTGTCATGATGGCGCAAACAAATATGAATAAAAAAAATAGAGGACAAGAAGATTACTGTATATTTTGGGCTGCAGTTGAAGTCCTCTTCAGTAAGATGAAGAGGGCCTTATTGGTAGGCCAAAATATACATTAATTTTGTTTTTTATTATATCCATGTAGATGTATTTAGGCTACTGACCAGTGTTCCTTACACTTTTGTGTTTTAGATTTGTTAGGAACATGGTACATACATGTCATGATCCTCACTAACAAATATTTTTGTTTCCATCCTTGATATTAATGTCTTATGTACCTGTATACCTAAAATATCATAAAAGAATAATTCTTGCTGTATGACATTCATATAGCTATGATTATCCAAGAACTCTCTATGCCATGTGGCTTCTGCTTGGTGTTATTCTACAATGTTTGGGTGCAAATGTTCATAATGGTGAGTACTCGGCTCTGTTTGTACGGTGGTTTCTCAGTAAGTCTCATGACTGCTGAGATCTTTGGCGTTCTCCTAATTTGTATGGAAGTTTAGGCATGGTAGAATAACACATCACTAATAAAAAATGTCTTAGGAAAAGAATGGATCAGGAAGGAAGGCAGACTGGAATAAAGACCATACATTAGTGATTTATTTCTTTTCTTGTAACTTTGTTTTTCCGTTTTGATTTCCTGTGCTGGTTAATGCATTATAGTACAGTAGAATTTCATATTGCATGGGTTAAATTCATGAACACCTTGTATGAAATAGCAGTACATGGACTGAAGAACACATGGGAAAAATTAGGTAATGTTCATGACACTTGAAAGAAGCCAGTTTTTTTTTTTTTAATCTTGTAATTCATTAAAAATACCACTAAGGTTTTTCGTGCCTTATGTTGTAGTTGTCATTGCTTTTTGATCTGGAAATATAGGGAGAGGGTTGATGTTGCCTTACAGGATCTAGTTTGATGTAGTGAGGCTTATATAGTAATAAAATGATTAAGTAAATATAACCAAAAAATATTAGGCAAAAACCATTTTTTCCTCTTAGATTTTAGTTGCTGATGTTTATTGATTAGGAAATGTGCAGAGAGAGTTAACAATGTTCTACACAATACTTGTACATACATGTGGCAAGCAGTATCGGCTACCACCGCACCTGGCATCAACTTGTCAACATAAGTAAACAATAAAGCCAAATTTCCATACCAAATTGTACCAGACCTAAAAATTTGCTACACCTATACCAAACAAGCATATGCTAAAGAACTCATTGGAAAAAGTAATAACCAAGAAAAGTTATTATGAAGGTTTAAGAACTCCTCAAGTTGTTTGAGCCCTTCTCTGAGGGGTGTGGAGAGCCAGTACAGCTCAGTTGGACATATTCTGGTAGCCTTATCAACCCCAAACAAACATTTGTCTTGTCTGTGCTTGCCTCAGTCAAGCTCTCCTCTTCACTGCACAACTTTCTTGTTTAAAAACTTTCTTTTTTTTTCACACTTGATTATCAGCCTCCAATATATTCAACAACTGTAGAGAAACATCCAGAATAGGTTAAGGTTACGGCAGTGTATAATTAGTTTAATTAAGAGTTATAGCCTTCGTGCACTGCCTCCCAGCTTATTTTATAAACCTTTACAACTCAGTCAACTTCACTTTCCCCGTTGACTTAAGACTTGGGTACAATAATTCAGTTGCAATTTATTGGAAATATGATCCATGGATGTTTTGTATGAGATTCTACTGTATTGTACTTTGGTACTGCTTGTGTTGCAAATGGTTCATGGTGCTTTTAGTTACTCTACAGATGCATGCATTAGCTGTAAGGAATTTTTGTTTTCTTTATATGTCTGCATTGCTGTTGTAAGTTAAAAACAAAAATGAAAATGTTTTATCATGAAATATTATTGCATATGGCAAAAATGTTTTGTGTAAATACAGCTCGAGTAAATACTAGAGTATATACATTTGACTGATATAATAGAGCCTCCTTCATTGATTGTACTATATATAAGAAGAGTTGGCTCGTATCTAAATACCTATATGTGTCTCATGTTTCAAAACTGTTTGTAACAGGTACACCGAATCTACCGCAGTACAGGTGCCAGCTTTGCCAAGGCTCAGGCTGAGTTCTCTCAAGGAGTGATGCGAAATGAACATGTCCAGAATGTAACAGCCAATGCAGCATCAGCAGCAGTTCGCAATCAGTTTGGTGGACCCACAACGCCCGGAGGCAACACATCCAGCCCACGCTTCTAATGGTAGGAATTTTGTGATGATTGCCAGTCATATTACTGATTGATTTGAAATGGTATGAATTCAGTGGAGCTGTAATAATATGGCCGGATACTGCAATCTTCTTTTTTCCCTTCACACAGTGTCAGTTGGATATGCTGTAGCTGGTGTAGTATATCAGGTATACACAGCTATACTGTATATGAAATCATTAGCAGTGTTGAACAAAGCTTTTCTTTATTATTTGGTTACTTATAGCCTCTATAGGTTTTTTTCCCCCAACAGACCGGCCATATCCCACCGAGGCAGGTTGATCTTAAAAGAAAAAACTAAAGTTTTTCTCTTTAAACTTAGTAATTTATACAGGAGAAGGGGTTACTAGCTCTTTACTCCCAGCATTTTAGTAGCTTCTTATGACATGCATGGCTTATGGAGGAAGAATTCTGTTCCACTTCTTCATGGAGTCTATAGATATTATGTAAATAAATATAATTTTTGAAATCCACAATCCTCCCTAAATTCCAATCCTGCCTCTTTCTCTTCTCCTAGTCATTGTATGTTACTAACATTATTAAGTTATCCTTGCACACTCCATTTGTTAAGATATTAATCTAGACATGGCAACCTATGGCTTGCAAGTTGGAACCAGCCCAAATGGTGAGATTTTAGTATCTCCTGTAGTATTGTGTTAATTATAAATATGTATATTACAAAAATTCACATATACTTTTTGTTAATTTTCATTTCTGTATACAAAATTACTAACAAAATATCACCACCTTGGCTCAGTCATCCAGTATTGTAACCAAAGGTTGACTATGCCAACACTAAACTAATCTTGAAAAATATGATATAAGGAAAATGTATCGCTGAATTTCCCAAGATTTTTCTACTCGTGTATCATACTTAAACTTGTTTTAATTCACTGTGTGGTTTGTCTTAACTACTTAATTATTTTCCTTAACTTTTTTTCCAGACAGAAGAAGCAGGACATGAAAGCTAGGAATAAATGCAACAAGTGTCCTCATTTGTCCCTCCCATGGGAGCATAACTTCTCTCTCCTGGTGTTCCCTCTCAGGGAAGTAGAATTGTGGTCAAACACTTCCTTCCCTTTCCCCTCTTCCCTAGTCTTCTCCAATGCCTTTGTGTGTTGGGTTACATTAATAGTCACGCTACTATACATCTATTGGTAACCTGTATAGAAGAATGTTGGTAGTGATCCTTTCAGGAATTTCTGTACCTTGTGAAAGGTCCTCTTGTTGTTTACAGACCTGAAAGTAATTTTTGATTAACCCTTCTGTAACTGCCCTCCAATTCATGATGGCAATTTTGAAACTGTCTTGAACTATCATATGTGGTCTCCATTAATTTTTCCTAATTTCTAAAAAGAAAATATACTGTGACTTAATTGTGTGAGTTTTTAAGACCCACCACTGTTGTAGAATGTATATTGGATACAGACATAGTCTTAATCAAATCTAGTTTATAATAGTAACATGAACTTTGCTTCCTCCTGCATTCAGTCATTTATTTTAGTTTATTAACTTGGCTAACATTTTAATGTGATATGTTTAGAATTATAAATAATGTATTGCAAGATAATGTAACATTAATGTACAAAAGAAAAGCATGAATTAACATTGATTTTTTTATTAACTTGTAAAGTCACTTTACATGCGCTGTAGATTTTAAGTGTAAACTTCATACGAGCCCAGGTCATATTGTTGACACTATGGACGTAAGGAATTTTCAGATTTAAATGTCCCAAGTAGACAACAAGATTTGTCCAATGCACCATTCAACTGAAAATTGATGTAAAGTCATTAACAAGAATGGATAATGATGTATGATTGTTAGGCTTTTTTTTTTTTTATTTCCATAAGATTTATAAGGGTATGGGTAACGAATTGTTTTTCACTAGCCAACCATCACAGTCTGTAGTGGTATGGTTCTTGTAATTCTTCTGTTTTGTAGAGGATCTCCATAATTTTTCTGTTAGTGATGGGCAAGTGTGTATCATGAACTTTTGATTCTTTATTTTTGTACTATGATTTTGATGTAAGGAATAAATTTAATAATTATTATATAATTGCCTTCAATTCCTGTACAGAACTTTAAAGTAGAGGATCATTGACTGAAATAATGTAATATAATTTAGAGAAGTCACAGTACCATGACTGGAACAGTTAGATGCATTAAATTTTGGAATTTTAAAGGATGTTTTATCTAATTGGGAGTCAAAGATATTTAAGATCCTGGTGAACCTCATCACAGATGAAACCCAGGATGACCATGTAAATTTGAAATTCAGAATTCTGATGTGCTTTATAGTTGCTGACTTTGTGAACTTGGTGATGGCTGTGAATGGATGTATGCTAGTTTAGAGAGATGTAAATGAAATTTTAATGAATTTTCTTAAGTTGCATTGACAAGTGTGCCATTTAATGACCCAGGATCCAAAGTGCAGCATACTAGATACTTAAATGCTTGGCTAATTTATTGAATCACCGAGAATATAGCTAATAAATTTTGAAGAACATTTGATAAAGTTTTAAATTTTGCGAGATAACCTAATTGTATTGTATATATGTGTGTAGTTTATTCACCTGGTATATAACAGCAATTAATGTTAGAAATTGCCACATAATGAATAGTTTCTTGCTTGGTCTTTGTATCTTCATTAATACCAATTCCAACCTATTACAGTATAATAGTGTTGTGTATTTACAGTGCTGTATTTGATTATGTAAATGCCTTTGAATTAGAATTAATTCTGTACATACATCTGTTGATTCTGCACTTAAAATTTTGATGCATCATTACCAGGGTATAGTTCACTCATTGTCATTGCATTGGGAGGGGAGTGCCTGAGATCACTGAAGGAATTGTCAGATTATGCTGGTACACAAACTTTTTTTGATAGATGCCATTTATGTGATGACACTATTTTCAGCTACACTTTCAATGTCCTGCTGTGCTTATGCTCTGCCCTCTGAAGTCCCATCTTTAAAACAGATTTTTATTTTACCCCCTTGACTGAATGCATTGACTAATTCCTCATTATGTTTTTTATGCCCAACCTCAGCACTCTTCTGCCTCTGAATAACTCAGCACTTCAGAAATTTCAGTGACAATTTCCATTTTACTTTTATAATAATAACTAGGGCAAAGGGATTCCCCTGTAGCTTGGGAATAATCTTTCTCGAGCATTAGGGAACAGTGGTTTTGATAAAGTAGTTTCTACATGCATTATATGCCAGTCTGGATGTGATGCATGGATTATATAGCCTATCAATTTATGCACACACAGAAACTTCAATTGTTAATGGCATGCATGTAACCCTTCAATGATTTTCCAAGACATACATGTACATACTGTCTTGTCTATCTACTGGTCATCATGGTTATAAATCCATATTTAGTATTTTCATCAGTGTTCTCTCTAGGGGTTAACTGAGAGTTTTAATAACATATGGTTAAGGTATGAAAAATGCTGAGTGGCAGAGGTAAATTAAAAAATTTAGCTGACTGTTAGTACCACAATGGAATGACTGAAGGTTACAAGACGTAAAACATTAATTTACAAAAACTGCTGAAACCTGCTTGCAAAAATGAACATTAGTTTAATATGCTAATTAATGCAATTTTATTTGGCATTGTCAAATTGCATTCATTATGCAAGTGTGCTTATTCTCGGTGGTTAATGAAGTGGTCACCGAAACACGTGCCAGGGAGAAATGTTAAATCTACTTCAAGACTTTAACTTCACTCCATAATCATGTGTGGTCTTGAAATTTTGCATCCATTTGAGAGGAAAATGAAAAATTGAATTATTTATTGCTCATGGTTTGTTTATTCTCTTCTAATGCTATGCTTGTAAATCATTTTTGTAAGTTATATATAATTCTTATATTTAATGATCTTGTGAATTTATCTTTTGAGATAACTGTGCTTTTAATCCTGCTATAAGGGTAATCAGAATTATGTGACAGTTATTTCTTTGCTGCGGGTGTGCAGACTCGTGTATGTACATGTGAATGCAAATGCAAACATGATTATACAAGACAGTACAGTATATACACCTATAGGGCAGTTGCCCCCACATACACAGCTCAGTGAATGTACGTGTACTCTTAAGTGCAGTGTATCAGTACATGTACAGTATATATTATTTTCTTTTGGGAAAAATGAGCCACATATGCAGTCTTGTATGTTTTATGAGTACATTTCGCATAAAATTTATATTCTCAACTAATTTGGATATATTTTTGCACTTCAGCTACGATTTTTTTTTTTTTTTTTTAGGGTTATATTTCACAAAGTTTGCTCAGTCAAGCATGTAATGGCTATTTTCAAAGTTTTGAAAGCTGTTAGTAAGTAGAACAGCAAGTTCTTAGGATGGTAGCTTGTGCAGTGCTCTTGATATGCTGTGAGAATCATATTGGGAATTGTGCTGTTATTGAACTGCTGATTTGTGGCTATGGTAGGGTCCCAGTTGGATAAATGGACTGACAGTAACCAATCATAACTTCTTATTTAGTTTGAAGACTTGAGTACCCTCATAGGAGGTGAAGTTGCTTAAGTAATTTTTACTTATGAAGAGCAATAGGCCAGATTAGACCAATATGGAATGTTTTAATTTGTTTTGGATTTGTACGAGAGCATTTCAAGAATATTTTTTAGTCTGAAGGGCATGTATTGCTGAAAATGCAGATGCCAAGTGCATTTTAGAATGAAACAATGTGCAGTTTATCATTCTTGTATTTTTAAAGTGTGGGGGTGTTAAACTTTCAGAACTTGAGTTCGAATGAAATATATATATTGTAGGTGTTCAAAAGTGTTTAATTTTTACCCTTTGTAGAGAATTTTCTACATTTTTCAATGTTCAGTACATTTTTATTATATTTTATTGACACATCGGCTTTCTCCCACCATGGCAGGGTGGCCCAAAAAAGAAAAACTTACATCATTATTCACTCCATCACTGCATAATTTAATAATATCCATCTCCCATGTGTCTGTTGTGTGTGTTAACCCATATATGCCCTACATTTTTGCTTACCTGGAATTATGCTTATCCCCGGAGCTATGTCCCTTCTGCAGGCAACACTTGGTTGTGTATAAAGGCAGGCTTAGTGTTGGCTTTACTGGAATAACATTGACTTTTATTCTTTTGACCCAGATATCTTCCAAGTGTTCCTCTTCAAGGGGGGCTCCTTGGCGTGGTGAAGAGGCTCTTGGTCTGAGGAATTAGACCAGTCGGTCTCCTTCCTCAGACCGAACCTAATTACCCCCCAAATCCCCCGTTCCCTATCCCATCCTCCCCTTTTTCCTTTCCTCCTCCTCCTCTCCACCCCTCCCTTTTGTCCTTCCTTTTTGGCCTTTGGGATTTTTTTTTTTTTCCCCACAGGCACGCTAGTTCCTAGATAGGGGAAAGGGTACCGGGGTCCATCCCATTCCGTTGAGGTTCTTGGCAGTGGCGTAGTTTGCCGTGGAATCTGGATTGCCTGGGGATGTCCCGATCCCTCTCCGGTATCCCGGAGGGTGGCTTTGGGTGTCTCTCAGGCGATGGGTATATCTCTGGAAGCCACCTTTCGGATTCCGGGGGTGGTGGCCGAAGGAGGTATGCTTTGTGGTGGATTTCTGGCCGCCCTCTCTTTTGTCCACCGAGGTAGCTCGGCAGATGTGAGGTTGCTATCCCGGATTGCTGGTTTACTGGCATGATGGGTAGGGTATGGCACGGGTTCCATGCTGCATCTGCGCTACTTGCGGTGCTGAGGTCCTCTTGGGCGCGGAGGGAGATTTCTGGCCCTTTCATTCCTCCTAGGAACTATCCCTCCCCGGTCCCCCCTTTTTTTTTATTCTTTTTTTTATTTTTATTTTCTTTTTTTTTTTTTTTTTTTTTAAAAAACAAAAAGAAAGAAGTAATCTAACCATGGCAGCCCTAGTCCATGAACCTGCTACCCCTGGGCCCCTTCTTGATACCGCACCCCGTTCTGACCCCGCCTCGTCTTTGGACCACTCTTCGGACACTCCCCATGCCTCTGTACCTCTTGCCAGTGCTGTTTCTTCACCCGCTTCAGGTACTGAGGCCTCAACTGACTCCTTCGATTTATCTGACCTTCGCTCTCCTCTGATTATGCTTCCGGCCTCTCCCTCTATGGTGCGGCAATTTTCGAATCACCGGCCCGTTCCACGTCGGACCAACTCTGGTCCCACGCCTAAACGCCAATGACAATTACCTGCTGATGATACTTCTCCACCTTCTCGTTCTTCTCAGAAAATATCGACACATCCTTCACTACCTTTCCACGCTCAGTTTCAGACTGCACAATGGACTAAATTCTTCACTTTACGACCGACTTCCTCTACTGCCTACCTTTCTGACCACAGTATTAGCAAGGCACTCCTACGCCTTGTTGGTAAAGATATTTCTTTTCATGCTCTTAAGAGCGGTACGCGCATCACCGTACAGAATGCTACCCAGGCTCATGAGCTTTCTCGTCTTTCCCATATCGATACTGTTCCTGTCACTATTGAAAAACATCATTCCCTCAATTCTTGTAGTGGTACCGTCATTCTGCCCCATACCATAGTTCAACAAAATTTCCAGACATGTGGCACTGACATTCTTGAACAGCTGGAACTCCAAGATCTCCCAATCCTCAAGGTAGACACTTATGTTCTTCCTGCCCGTGGGCGGAGACGATACCCTAGCAATGTGGCTCGTTTAACTTTTGACAGCCGTGAACTCCCATCCTCAGTTTATGTAGCAGGACATCGGTTACAAGTTCGAAAGGTGATCCCTACACCGCAACAGTGTAGAAATTGCTGGTGATTTGGCCATCCAGCGAAATATTGCAGATCTATCGCCGAATGCCCGGTCTGTGGTGCCGATGACCATTCTAATACGTCTTGCAATCAACCTCCCTCTTGCCTTAATTGTCATGAGGCTCGCCCTTTGTACTCTCGCCGTTGTCAAGTCTACTTAAACGAGCAGGAAATCCGTTACCTCAAAGAGGCAGAAGGTCTCCCTTATGCCATGACAATTTCTCATCTCCGCCTCCAAGGGAGACTACCTCGTGTTTCTTATTCCCTTGTTTCAAAACGTCCCCCCACTTCTGGGATCCCATCTTCTGCAACCACCTCTGTGGTTACCTCTCCCATAGTCACTCCTGTATCTAATTCTTTTGCTGTCCTAGGCTCAGACGTCCCTACTTCAACGCCTCAGTCTGATCTCGCTTCTTCGTGTTCTCCCTCACAAGCCTCAGTAGCGACGAGATCTCGTATGACACCTCCTCCTAATCAACCCTCTACTTCTCAAAAGTCAAAAAAAGGTCCGTTAATACCTCCTACCCATCTTCCACCTCCTCATTTTACCTTCCCTGTCTCTGTACCTGGTTCTTCTCCTCTCACTGGCTCTGTTTCAAGTGTAGAGGTTCACCCTCCTCTTCGTACTGTACCTTCCTCCCCTGTTCCCTCCCAAGTTTCTTCCTCTTCTGCCACCTCCCAGGTTTCTGCCTCTTCTGTCCCCTTCCACGCTTCTCCAGTTCCCTCCACCCTTTCGCGTCCCCCCCTACCTTGGTACAGTCCATTACAGTTCCAATCTTTACTCATCCTCCCCCTACCATTTCCAATATTGTCTCCCATACGACGTCTCTGAATTCCGAAACACTTGAAGCAATCTCTGAATATACTGCAGAGACCAAACCATCAATGGACACTGATCCACCCTCCGTTCCTTCTCTCTCCTCTGCTCCATCTGCGCAACTCCTTTCTTCACAGCGCACCATTCCTTCGCTGCTTGAACGTTTTCCACTGCCTCCGCATGTGGACTTTTCTAACCCCTCTAGTCCGTAGGAACCCTTACCTGCGGATTTCAGGTATCTTTATCATTGCCAATCATGGCCTATTTACAGTGGACCCCCACATACCGTTGGCATCACATAACGATTAATCCGCATACCGCTTGCTTTAATCGCAAAAATTTTGCCTCGCATACCGCTTAAAAACCCGCTCACCGCTGTTCGTCCGAGACATGTCCAATGTGCGCCTTAGCCAGCCTCACATGTTCCGCCGGTGGCATTGTTTACCAGCCAGCCTCCGCGGTAGCATCCAAGCATACAATCGTAACATTTCGTATTATTACAGTGTTTTTGGTGATTTTATCTGGAAAATAAGTGACCGTGGGCCCCAAGAAAGCTTCTAGTGCCAACCCTACAGCAATAAGGGTGAGAATTACTATAGAGATGAAGAAAAAGATCATTGATAAGTATGAAAGTGGAGTGCGTGTCTCCGAGCTGGCCAGGTTGTATAATAAACCCCAATCAACCATCGCTACTATTGGTGGTACAGCTGCTGCTGCTGCACTGTCAGCTGCTGCTGCTGCTGTAGCATCGTCTGCTGCTGCTGTAGCATCGTCTGCTGCTGCTGTAGCATCGTCTGCTGCTGCTGTAGCATCGTCTGCTGCTGCTGTAGCATCGTCTGCTGCTGCTGTAGCATCGTCTGCTGCTGCTGCTGTAGCATCGTCTGCTGCTGCTGTAGCACTGTTGTTGGTGTGGCTTATTGAGAATATACCAAGAAACAATTAACCCCAGAGGATTTTCCACCCAGGATAACCCAAAAAAGTCAATGTCATCGAAGACTGTCTAACTTATTTCCATTGGGGTCCTTAATCTTGTCTCCCAGGATGCAACCCACACCAGTCGACTAACACCCAGGTGAACAGGGAAAAATGCCTGGAACTAGTGCTCATATTGGTGAATTTAAAGCCAGCAAAGGTTGGTTTGAGAGATTTAAGAATCGTAGTGACATACACAGTGTGATAAGGCATGTTCTGGAAGAAAATACCAAACAGGACCTACAGTACTCAGGAGGAAAAGGCACTCCCAGGACACAGTGTCTCATCAGTCATTGCTGCATCTTCAATAAAGGTAAGTGTCATTTATTCTTCATTTAGTAGACTAGTACATGCACAATATATACTGTGCATGTACTACTCTACTATTGTGCATGTATCCTTCTCTTTGTGTGTAGGAAAATGTATATTTCACGTGGTAAAAATTTTTTTCATACTTTTGGGTGTCTTGCATGGATTAATTTGATTTCCATTATTTCTTATGGGGAAAATTCATTCGCATACCAATGAGCCCTCTTGCACAGATTAAAATCGGTATGCGGGGGTCCACTGTACAGTGGAATATACGCGGCCTCAGGGGTAATCGGGGTGAGCTTCAGATGTTACTCTCCCAGTTTTTCCCTGTTGGTGTTTGCTTACAGGAACCAAAATTACACTCTGCTGTTATCTCTTTCATCTCAGGCTATAATTTATTGTAGTCTTCAGATCCTTTTCCTGATGGGACCTTTAATGAAAGTGCCCTTCTTCTACGCACTGATATTCCGTACCATCAGCTATTTGTTCGTACTTCGCTGCATTACACAGCAGCCCGTATCCACTTGCATAGGTGGTATACGCTCTGTTCTTTATATCTCTCTCCTTCTCGGGCATTATCTATTCCGGATATTGCCTTTCTTGTTTCGTCATTACCGCCACCCATTCTGTTACTTGGCGATTTTAATGCCCACCATTTCCTCTGGGGGGATTCTCACTGTGATTCCCGTGGCATTCAGTTAGAGGCTTTTCTTGCCACCTACCCCCTCCATGTTTTAAATACAGGTACTCTCACTCATTTTGATCCTCGGACTTGCACTCTCTCTTGCATCGATCTCTCAGTCTGCTCTTCCTCCGCCGCATTAGACTTCACTTGGTCTGTTCTCCCGGACTTACATGACAGCGATCATTTCCCAATCATTCTTACTTCCCCTTCATATTCACCACCTCTTCGCATCCCACGCTGGCAATTTGATCAGGCAAATTGGAACCTTTACTCACACCTAACTGTTTTTAGAGAGGTTCCTTCTTCGTCCTCCATCGATTATCTTTTACACCTCTTCTCGTTCTCCATTTTAACCGCAGCTTCTCATTCTATACCCCAAACTTCGGGCAGGCATTCTCGGAAATGCGTGCCTTAGTGGTCTCCTGCTTGTGCTCGTGCAGTACGTTTGAAACGCGCTGCATGGGGCAGGTAGCGGTACAATAGAACTACGGAGAGACTTCTTGATTTTTAAGCAGAAGCATGCGATCGTTCGCTGTGTCATTCGTGACGCTAAACGCTCTTGCTGGCGAGATTATGTCTCCACCATCACCTCTGCTTCCTCTATGAGTAGTCTGGAAAAAAGTACGAAAACCGAGTGGTAAATATTCTCCTGACCCGGCTCCTGTTCTGCGGGTTGCCGGTGTTGATATAGCAAACCCACTAGATGTTGCCAATGAAATTGGCAATCATCTGGTCCGTATTTCTCAGGGACTCCATCTATGCCCCTCATTTCTTTCCTCAAAGTCTGCCAGAGAGTTAGCACCCTTGGACTTTTCTTCTCTCAGAGAAGAACAGTATAATGTGCCTTTTACACTTCAAGAACTGGAGGCAACACTCTCAGCTTGCCGATCATCGGCAGCTGGGCCCGACGACATTCATATTCGTATGCTACAACAGTTACATTAGTCAGCCCTTGCAGTCCTATTATGCCTTTACAATCTTATTTGGTCACAAGGAGTTCTTCCACAGCTGTGGAAATCTGCAAGCCAGGCACTACATGACATGAAGCCTCCCACTATTGTCCCATTGCTCTTACAAGTGCAGTTTGCAAAGTGATGGAATGCCTAGTAAATAGACGTTTAGTGTGGTATTTAGAGACGCACAACAGTCTCTCCACTCGTCAATATGGCTTTCGTAAGGGACGTTCTACCATAGACCCCTTACTACGCTTGGATACGTATGTTCGTAATGCCTTTGCGAATAACCACTCAGTTATTGCCATATTTTTTGACCTTGAGAAGGCATATGACACAACTTGGAGGTATAATATTTTAGCCCAAGCCCACTCCTTAGGCCTTCGAGGCAATCTACCATCCTTCCTTAAGAACTTTTTAACTGACAGGCATTTCCGTGTTCGGGTTAATAATGTGCTCTCCTCGGACTTTATCCAAGCTGAAGGTGTCCCCCAGGGATGTGTTCTGAGCACAACACTTTTTCTCCTTGCTATTAATGATTTGGCCTCTAGTCTTCCATCAAATATTTGGTCATCACTCTATGTTGATGACTTCGCTATTGCCTGTGCAGGCGCTGACTGTTACCTCATTACAGTTTCTCTCCAGCATGCAGTTGACCGTGTTTCCAATTGGGCCACCACACATGGGTTTAAATTTTCCAGCACTAAAACCCACCAAATTACTTTCACTAGACGCTCTGTCATCTCCGATCATCCTTTGTACCTCTATGGCTCCCGTATCCCTGAACGTGATACAGTCAAGTTTCTGGGCCTCCTCTTTGACCGTAGGTTATCCTGGAAACCTCACATTACCTCTCTGAAGGCAACTTGTCACAGCTGGCTGAACCTTCTTAAAACCCTTGCTCATCTTTCATGGGGAGCTGATCGTCGAACCCTCCTTCGCCTACATTCCACCCTCATTTTATCGAAACTTGATTATGGTGACCAGATCTATTCAGCGGCATCTCCTGCTACTCTCTCTAGCCTTAACCCCATTCATCACCAAGGATTACGGTTATGCCTTGGTGCTTTTCGCTCTTCCCCTGTTGAGAGCCTCTATGCAGAAGCGAATGTTCCATCCTTATCCGATCGCCATGATGCCCATTGCCTTCGCTACTATGTATGCTCTCATGATCTCCGCAATCCTTCCATTTATAGAATGGTCACTGATATTAGTAGACATTCTTTATTTGTTCGCCGCCCCTGTTTACTCCGTCCCTTCTCTCTTCACCTTAATTCGCTCTTGTCTTCTCTTCAATTACCACCTTTCTATGTTCATGTAGCATCTCACTTTTCCCTACCCCCCTGGGAAGTTCCAGCTGTTCGAGTCTGTTCTTTCTCCCTTGCTCGAAAGCCCAACTGTCTACGGTCGCTTCCCGCTCTTTTTTTCTTGACCACTTCCACTCTCATTCTCATGCCATTGCTGTGTACACAGATGGCTCTAAGTCTTCTGATGGCGTAGGATTCGCAGCAGTGTTTCCGGACAGCGTCGTACGTGGGCATTTACTATCTTCGGCTAGTATTTTTACTGCTGAATTGTATGCCATCCTTGCAGCACTTATCCGTATTGCATCTATGCCTGTGTCATCTTTTGTGGTTGTCTCAGACTCCCTTAGTGGTTTACAGGCTATACAGAAATTTGATACACCTCACCCCTTAGTCCTCCGTATCCAACTTTGGCTACGCTGCATCTTTACCAAGCATAAAGATATTGTTTTTTGTTGGGTCCCTGGTCATGTTGACGTACAGGGCAATGAACAGGCAGACACTGCTGCGCGGTCAGCAGTACATGACCTACCAGTTTCATATAGAGGTATTCCATTTACGGACTATTTTGCTGCAATATCTTCCCACCTTCACACCCGTTGGCAACAACGTTGGTCTACTATGCTCGGCAACAAACTTCAATCTATTAAACCGAGTATAGGTTACTGGCCGTCTTCTTATCACCAGTGTCGAAGTCGGGAGACTACTCTCTCCCGTCTTCGCATTGGCCATACTCGTCTTACTCATGGATATCTCATGGAGAGGCGCCCTTCTCCTCTCTGTGAGAATTGCCAAGCTCCATTATCAGTCAGCCACATTCTGTTGGACTGCCCACTTTATCAACGAGCACGCAGAATTTACCTCCATCGTCGTCTTCGCTCCGCTGCTCTCTCTTTACCTTCCCTTCTCGCTGATGGACCCACCTTTCATCCGGACTCTCTCATTGACTTTTTGACAACAACTTACTTCACAAATTCTGATACCTTCAGCCCTTTCTACTTTAATCTCTTGCTACCCTCTACCCCCGCACTATCCCCTGCCCCGCTGTTTTCTGTAACCTACTGATCATCCCTCCTCCCTTCTGCCACCCAATACCCTCGCTTCCTACCCTACCCTGCAGCGCTGTATAGCCCTTGTGGCTTAGCGCTTCTTTTTGATTATAATAATAATAATCTCCCAAGTGTTCTCTTGATCCTAGCAACTGGAGCTAACCTCCAGTTCCTCAGATCAAACCTGATTGCCTTCATTCCTTTATGGGTTGAATGCATCCCTGTGAGTATAATGACCTGTATGATGAGTGTCAAGAGAAGCATATGCACTTGCTTTCACACTATTGATATTAAATACACAGGAATACTGTTCCATTAAGGTCTGCTGGCATGGTAAACTTAGACATGTAATATGGTAAGATGAGATTAAACTTTTTATAAAGAGTGCTTTAGATCTCATACCAGTCAGGGAGATGTGTTGATACTGGTGAGAGGCTATTGAACCCAGGAACAGGACTTCCTTAGAATAAACCTGAATGCCTACCATTAACAAGTCATGTTTAGTGCTTTCCCTGATTAAAATAATGTTCACAAAAAAAAAAAAACTTCTGGATCACAAAATTGGCCAAGTTCATTCTCTTAGGGAACACATGACCCATATAGATTTAGCGCTCAGGATTATAATAAGACAACACATAATGTGATAGGAAGTCTTTTACAAGTGCATTGCAGATCCCTAAGCAGACAAAGCACCAGACTGTATACAAGATATTACCACTTGAAAACCATTGTACATGTAGTCTGATGCTGGTTATCTTGTGTACCTGTATCAAGGCACCATCCTTTCAAGCCCCCCTTGCTGTATAATCCTCCGGGTTTAGCGCTTACCCCTTGATTATAATAATCAAGCCCCCCTCACCAGCCTTGATGATGAGCCTTGATGCTGGTGAGGGGCTCTTAATCCAAGGAAATAGGTCCATCCTCCCTTGGATCAAATATGAATGCTTATCGTATTTCTCTTGATGCCATATGACTCCTATGGGTTTAGTGCTTCCATGAATAATGGAGAGGTGCCCAGCCTATGTTGGTTGCACAATTTTTGATTGATTGTAGAGCTGTTGACACATCTTGTTACAATTAATTTTGATCTTTTTTTCGGAGTCTGGAGCCCCATAACTTTACCTGCTCTTTGCAGAATCTTAATTTCTAAGCAGACTATTCATTGTTTTTTTAAACTGACAAATAAAGCGACTTAAAAGGTACGACAGCATTCTGGAAGTTAAGAGAAGATAAACCAGGATTCCTAAGTTTCAGACCCTGGAGATAGAGCTCAGAATTGACCCATGCTAGAACAAATAGGTGAACATGCAGACACACAGCCAGGAGCTTTGACTCAAGCCCTGCAACCACAAATAGGCTAGTACACACATGCACACACATCTGGAAATTG
This sequence comes from Cherax quadricarinatus, assembly GCF_038502225.1. NCBI lineage: Eukaryota > Metazoa > Arthropoda > Malacostraca > Decapoda > Parastacidae > Cherax > Cherax quadricarinatus. Next base: position 5,141,821 of record NC_091367.1, read on the forward strand.
TGGCAGCGGAGGCAGGATCCATACATAGCTTTAAGAAGAGATATGATAAGCTCATGGAGCAGGGAGAGAGCGGGCCTAGCAGTGACGAGGGAAGAGGCGGAGCCAGGAGCTAAGAATAACCCCTGCAACCACAAATAGTTAAGTACATATTTCCCCATGTTACTCTGTTAAAATAATTAAAGTTGTACCACAAATAGTCTATTGTTTATTCATAAATATAGTCAGGACAATAAATATCTTGGAATTAAGATGGTATACGCATATATAAAGAATATACTAGTGAAAACTGGCACTATATATATATATATATTATATATATATATATATATATATATATATATATATATATATATATATATATATATATATATATATATATATATATATATATATATATATTACTGAGAGTACATGGGAAAGGCAGACAGTAAATTACATAGACGTTCACACTGAGGTTATTTGCTAAGAATGACCATTTATTTCTCCCTAGCATTAAAGACTATCATGTATTAACTAGAAGTTTGAGTCAAGGCTAGTAAAGCAAAATGCTCTTTCCCAACCTCCACCCTGGCATGAAACAGGCAGGGAGGGGGGTGGGATATATCATATGAAAAAAAAAGACTTGGAATTTACAGGAGATGGAAGTGGATGGAAGATAAATTACATCTTGGTACCGTTCCTATCGTAAATAATTACATTATTGCACTAACTACCATTGACAGAGCTGTGAGTGGCAGTGGAACATTTACTGTCTTCAAGTTCATATTAGTGGGTAGTTAGTTTGTTCCATTCTGTAATTGTTTGCTTCAGAACCCTCACACAGGTTTTACATTGCATCTCTTGCCTCAAGGTTTCATTCTGTTGTTTCCATTTAATGATTCATTTAGAACTTCAAACAGTTCTCCACGTCTGTGTCAAAACCATTCGGTATCGTGGTTACTTTGGCTTGCAGATGATTAGCATGGCTTGCAGATGATTAGCATGGCTTGCAGGTGATTAGCATGGCTTGCAGGTGATTAGTATGGCTTGCAGATAGCATGGCATGCAGGTGGTTAGTGATGTGAGTCAGGTGGGTTGTTTGCTGAAAGAAATGAAAATAATGAATATTTGTGACTACATAAAAGTTGAATTTTCTCAGACGTGATATAAACATTGTATACACTGCACAAAACAAGCCGCTAGGAACAGGACTATCAGCTCAAAGCCTTTCGCACTGTTTCCAGTGCTTCGTCAGGAGCTTTGCAGTTTAAAATGTGGGTTATTTTCCAATTAATGGTCCCTTGTTTGCAATTGTATGCAAATATTAGATATATAAAACAGCAGCAGTACCTGTCAATAGTATGTAATATGTTGGTAGACTAAAGGATGCTGACTTGTTTTGGGTTATCCTAGGTAATTTAAACTATGTATGATAATTGTACTTATGTGTACCTGTGCCTAAATAAACTTACCCATACTCTACCAATAAATGTAGTGCAGAGCAGTTGTGCGTTACAGACACCTAAAGTCAGCACCTGATCAGCCGGGCTGTGGTTCACACGTCAGTTTACATGTGGCCAGCAGTAACAGCCTGGTTGATCAGACCTTGATCCACCACGAGGCCTGGTCTCTGACCGGGCCGTGGGGGCGTTGGCCCCCAAAACCCTCTCCAAGTAAACTCCAGGTTTGTTACTATGTATGCTCTGTGTAACTGTATTTATGTGTACTTGTACTTAAACTATCCTGTCAGACACAGGAGCATCTTGGGATCTTAATACAGGGAATTCTTCACTTGCATAACCTATAGTCATGACCTACTTCCATCTGGATTTGTCCAAGGTGACGCCGCCTGCGACTGCTTCACCTCACCTGTCTGCAGTATAAGCTACTTTTTCGTGCATATGCTGTGTTCTTATCAAGGTGATGGACTGATTACATCGACTCCAGGCTGAGGGGACTGATTACCTCAGACTCCTTCTAATCTGATTTTGGAGCCACTGTGTGGTGAAATTTTTCCACAATAAAGATACCTAAGTGTTGCACATGTGTCTAATTTCTCCACTAAATAATCTCGCTTCAGCCGCATCACTACGATTCAACCCCCTCCCCCCTCCACACACACAAAACTCACAACATACCTGCTATATATATATATATATATATATATATATATTCTCAGGTGAGTTGCCATCACTCTGAAGTTTGTCTGTAATACCTTCCCCTGAATCTTCTGAAGCCAGGTCTCCTCCTCCTGAAGGGGCGACGACGAGGCAGGAGGAAAGAGTCGTCGTAGTAGTCCAGCTGTGAGTACGGGTCCAGCACCTGCGGGTTACCCTTAGTTAGAGTACTGATATCCTAAGTTTGAGTACAGATATCCTAAGTTTGAGTACAGTTATCGTAAGAGTACAGTTATCCTAAGATAGAGTACAGTTATCCTAAGATTGAGTACAATCATCCTAAGTTTGAGTATAATTATTCTAAGTTTGAGTAATAAACTGGAGAATGAATGAAACAGTTTTCATGGGAACTGTTCAACAGGATATATAACCGAGGTGTATACCCTGAGGGATGCATACCCTGAAGGATGTATACCCTGAGGGATGTATGTTTACCACTGGACATGCACTGGGAGGTGTATATCTTTCCATGGAGCTGAACTCTTCTCCAGGCTGAGGGACTGACCATCTCAAATAGTTTTTCTCCGTGGATAATGAACTGATTACATCATCTATATTGCACTACTACTGCTGCCTCTGTATTTGACTGAAGAATCCTACTGTGTAGGCGAAACGTTTCTTAATGTATCTTAATCATCAACTTGGTATTTTATACCATTTCCAACATAGTTTAACTTCAGACCCGGAAGTTTCTGTATACAACTAGGTTGTGTTGTGACTAATTTACGTGTTGTGTCTAACTTACAAAGGAGATTATAAGAAGTCCCTCATGAAAGATTAACACGGAAATTACAAATTATCGCAGACGTAGAAGATTAACTCGTCGATGAGAGTTTTTATGTTAAGTGAACGATGCTGGAGCTGTTACCAGTGGAGTCCCACAAGGATCAGTACTGACCTCACTTATCTTGCAAATTTGCATATATCGCCAGTTTGAGATTAGTGAGAAATTAAACGAGGTTCCTGTTTAAGGGATGCAGGTAAACTCTACATACAGTTTTAAGAGTCGTCAGAGAAGTCATCAGTAACTCCCAGTAAAGTCAGCAGCATTCTGCGACCTCTTCACCACAGAGTGCTAATGAGGCTAGAACCAGCAATGCTGTTAGCTAAATTTAAGAGGTGGGGGTAGGAGCCAACACCGGGTCCCCCTTCCCTACAGATATAAATCGGTTAAGAAAGGTTCGTCAGGAAACAAGACAAGTGTTTCCTGACGCGGGTTTTAGATGACGACCTGCCGTTGGAGCTTTTGTTCATCTGACCGAGGCCTTACCCTGGCTTACCGGTCCACCCCTTTAAAAATTATGGTCATAGTTATATCCATTGTTATAAATCGGTTAAAAATCGAAACATTAAGGGACTGTCTTATTTCCACTGGCGTCCTTAATCTTGTCCTCCAGGATGCGACCCATACCAGTCGACTAACACCCAGGTACCTACTTGCTTGCTAGGTGAACTGAGACAACAGGTGTAAGGAAACACGCCCAATGTTTCCACCCTTGCCGGGAATTGAACCACGGACACTCAGCGTGTGAAGCGAGAGCGTCACCTACCAGGCCACGGGCCATTGTGGCCTGGTAGTTCATGGGAAAGATAGCAAAGGGCTTGGAAGACCAGACCGAGGATATCTATCGAGAAGAACTATCTTCTGCGTAGACTGAGAACTATCAAATATCATCAAGGTGAGTCAAAAATGAAATGGCAGAAGGTATTTTAAGGCAGAATATAGGAAAAAAACATGTGTTGGTACTCACCCTATGTGGTAGTGTGGGAGGGCCATACACTGGTACCGGCTCACTTACACCATAAGTCTTCTGTACTGAACTGTAGTCTGAAACCGAGGGCTGGTAGCCCCCAAGACTACCAGAAACAGCAGGGGGATTGTAGCTGTACCCCTGTGGCTCCTTGTAAGTAGTCGCAGGTGCCTTATATTCGGATTCTGGCTCTTTATAAGTTGTCGAAGGTGCCTTATATGTAGAGTCTGGCTCCTTATAAGTAGTTGAAGGTGCTTTATATGTAGATTCTGGCTCCTTATAAATTGTCGATGGTGCCTTATATTCAGACTCTGGCTCCTTATAAGTTGTCGAAGGTGCCTTATATGTAGAGTCTGGCTCCTTGTAAGTAGTTGCAGGTGCCTTATATGTAGATTCTGGCTCCTTATAAGTAGTCGCAGGTGCCTTATATTCAGACTCTGGCTCCTTATAAGTTGTTGAAGGTGCCTTATATGTAGAGTCTGGCTCCTTGTAAGTAGTTGAAGGTGCCTTATATGTAGATTCTGGCTCCTTATAAATTGTCGACGGTGCCTTATATGTAGATTCTGGCTCCTTATAACTAGTAGAAGGTGCCTTATATGTGGAATCTGGTTCTTTATAAAGTGTCGAAGGTGCCTTATATGTAGATTCTGGCTCCTTATAAGTAGTAGAAGGTGCCTTATATGTGGAATCTGGTTCTTTATAAAGTGTCGCAGGTGGCTTATATTCAGATTCTGGCTCCTTATAAGTAGTAGAAGGTGCCTTATATGTGGAATCTGGCTCCTTATAAAGTGTCGATGGTGCTTTATATACGGTTTCTGGCTCCTCATAGGTTGTTGATGGTGCCTGATATGTGGGCTCAGGAGCCGTATACTTAGTTTTAGGTGGGAGATAGCCGTTACTGCCAGAATTAGCCTCAGGTGCCCTGTATTCCGATTCAGGAGCCTTATAAGTGGATTTTGGAGGCACATAATTTGGGATGGGAGCCTTGTATTCAGTTTCTGGAGCCTTGTATTCGGATTCTGGAGCCTTGTATGTAGGAGTTGGAGGTCGGTAATCATATCCGGCTTCCGGAGCCTTGTATTCATTCCCTGGAGCTTTATATTCAGGCTCTGGAGCCTTGTATGCAGGGGACGGTGGTTGGTAGTCGTATCCTGCTTCTGGAGCCTTATATGCCGTCATTGGAGCCTTATATACCGTCTCTGGAGCCTTGTATTCGGGTTCTGGAGCCTTGTATGCAGGGGATGGAGGCTGGTAGTCGTAGCCTGCCTCTGGAGCCTTATATTCAACCTCCGGAGCCTTGTACTCAGATTTTGGAGGGCTGTATTCATACCCTTTACTTGGAGCCTTGTATTCAGATTCCGGAGCCTTGTATTCAGAGTCTGGCGCCTTGTATTCATAACCTTTACTTGGAGCCTTGTATTCAGACTCCGGAGTTTCGTATTCATAACCTTTACCTGGTGCCTTGTATTCAGATTCCGGAGCCTTGTATTCGGGTTCTGGAGCCTTGTATTCAGATTTTGGAGGGGTGTAATCATATCCTTTGCTTGGAGCCTTGTATTCAGATTCCGGAGCCTTGTATTCAGAGTCTGGCGCCTTGTATTCATAACCTTTACTTGGAGCCTTGTATTCAGATTCTGGAGCCTTGTATTCATAACCTTTACTTGGAGCCTTGTATTCAGACTCCGGAGCCTTGTATTCAGATTCTGGCGCCTTGTATTCATAACCTTTACTTGGAGCCTTGTATTCAGATTCTGGAGCCTTGTATTCATAACCTTTACTTGGAGCCTTGTATTCAGATTCTGGAGCCTTGTATTCAGATCCTGGCGCCTTGTATTCATAACCTTTACTTGGAGCCTTGTATTCAGATTCTGGAGCCTTGTATTCAGATCCTGGCGCCTTGTATTCATAACCTTTACTTGGAGCCTTGTATTCAGACTCCGGAGCCTTGTATTCAGATTCTGGCGCCTTGTATTCATAACCTTTACTTGGAGCCTTGTATTCAGATTCTGGAGCCTTGTATTCAGATCCTGGCGCCTTGTATTCATAACCTTTACTTGGAGCCTTGTATTCAGATTCTGGAGCCTTGTATTCAGATCCTGGCGCCTTGTATTCATAACCTTTACTTGGAGCCTTGTATTCAGACTCCGGAGCCTTGTATTCAGATTCTGGCGCCTTGTATTCATAACCTTTATTTGGAGCCTTGTATTCAGATTCTGGTGCCTTGTATTCAGCTGCAGGTGCCTTGTACTCAGCTGCTGGTGCCTTGTACTCCGCTGCAGGTGCCTTGTACTCAGCTGCAGGTGCCTTGTAACTTGATTCAGGAGCCTGGTATGTACTTTCAACAGGAGCAACTGGGGTCGGGGAACTGTAGCCTACCTGGGGTGCAATATAATAAGCAGATGCTTGAGGGGCTACGTACTGGGGAGCGACCACCCCATATGTAGGAGTTACCCCAAAAGATGGAGGTACCCCATAGGAAGGAGTTACGCCAAATGAGGGGTTAACCCCGAAGGGAGAAGAGTAGGTTGGGTAAACCGGAGGGTTGTAGACATACCCTGCCTGGTAAGAAGCAGGAGAAGCGTGAGAAATGACAGGATGGAAGGATAAAGCAGATTGTCCCGATGGTAAATGAGTCACTGCCTTGTCTGCCTTTCTCCGTTTTCTCTGGGTGATGTTCTTGGGTTTTCTTTTATGGAAGAGCTTAGCACCTAGTGGAGTATTCGTATTTTTCGACTCCTGCGCTACCATCTTCGTTTCATGGGTGATTTTTGCTTTATCCACCTCGCTTCTCTTCTGGGCCACTTCACTGTTTCCTTCAAAACTGTCAGCATTTGGTAAGGCAAAATCAGCAGACGTCTCGACTGACTCCTCCCCGGGCAAGACCTCTCTGGGTACAGCTGGGGCAGTGAACTTTTGGTTAAGTCCACTTACTGAGTCCAAGTTGCTGGGAAGTGCAGGTGAAAGTCCACCCAGGGCCAACACTGCCACAGTCAACACCAACCATCGCTTCTGAAAAGGTTAGTTAGTTTAATATGTTATTATGCGCCCCATACCATGGTGTGGACGGTAGTTTAAAGCTTACATAGGTACATAATGGGTCCAGGGACTGTACCTCAACATTACAGAGGTACATAAGGGGTCCAGAGACTGTACCTCAACATTACCTTACAATATTAGGAGAGTTTTTGGTAAATAATAATAATGCCCTGAGAAAGAATTATGTTGAACGACTGAGATATAAGAATCCAGTCTTCAAGATCACACTAAAATGCTAGTACTAGTAATACTAATACTAGTATTAATAATTCAGCAGCAATGTGTGTGTACACACTTCCCTAACAGCGTAGAGAGTTGATAAAAATGCTAGTTTAGTCTAGTTGAACAAATGAACAAAAGTGACACCCGGTTGATGCACAAGAACTCCGCGGCGGAGAAATTGAACACTTTCACGCGTCACTGAACATATGGCCAGCAAGAGCAGGCAGAAATATTAAACACAAAAATTGTGTGGTATATGTGTGTGAGGTTTTCCTTCAGCACCTGCTGGAGGTGAACTCTGTGTCTGAGTGAACCTAGAGTGTTTCTGAGTGAACCTGGAGTGTTTCTGAGTGAACCTGGAGTGTCTGAGTGGACATGGAGTGTCTCTGAGTGAACCTGGAGTGTCTGAGTGGACATGGAGTGTCTCTGAGTGAACCTGGAGTGTTTCTGAGTGAACCTGGAGTGTCTCTGAGTGAACCTGGAGTGTCTCTGAGTGAACCTGGAGTGTCTGAGTGTATTTGGAGTGTCTCTGAGTGAACCTGGAGTGTTTCTGAGTGAACCTGGAGTGTTTCTGAGTGAACCTGGGGTATCTGAGTGTATTTGGAGTGTCTCTGAGTGAACCTGGAGTGTCTGAGTGGACATGGAGTGTCTCTGAGTGAACCTGGAGTGTCTGAGTGGACATGGAGTGTCTCTGAGTGAACCTGGAGTGTTTCTGAGTGAACCTGGAGTGTCTCTGAGTGAACCTGGAGTGTTTCTGAGTGAACCTGGAGTGTCTGAGTGAGCCTGGAGTGTTTCTGAGTGAACCTGGAGTGTTTCTGAGTGAAACTGGAGTGTCTGAGTGAGCCTGGAGTGTTTCTGAGTGAACCTGGAGTGTCTGAGTGAGCCTGGAGTGTTTCTGAGTGAACCTGGAGTGTCTGAGTGTATTTGGAGTGTCTCTGAGTGAACCTGGAGTGTTTCTGAGTGAACCTGGAGTGTGAGTGAACCTGGAGTGTCTCTGAGTGAACCTGGAGTGTTTCTGAGTGAACCTGGAGTGTCTGAGTGAACCTGGAGTGTCTGAGTGTATTTGGAGCGTCTCTGAGTGAACCTGGAGTGTCTGAGTGGACATGGAGTGTCTGAGTGTATTTGGAGTGTCTCTGAGTGAACCCGGAGTGTTTTTGAGTGAACCTGGAGCGTCTGAGTGAGCCTGGAGTGTTTCTGAGTGGACATGGAGTGTCTGAGTGAACCTGGAGTGTCTGAGTGTATTTGGAGCGTCTCTGAGTGAACCTGGAGTGTCTGAGTGGACATGGAGTGTCTGAGTGAATCTGGAGTGTCTCTGAGTGAACCCGGAGTGTTTCTGAGTGAACCTGGAGTGTCTCTGAGTGGACATGGAGTATCTGACTGTATATGGAGTGTCTGAGTGTATCTGGAGTGTCTCTGAGTGAACCTGGAGTGTTTCTGAGTGAACATGGAGTGTCTCCGAGTGAACCTGGAGTGTCTCCGAGTGAACCTGGAGTGTCTCCGAGTGAACCTGGAGTGTCTCCGATTGAACCTGGAGTGTCTCCGAGTGAACCTGGAGTGTCTCCGAGTGAACCTGGAGTGTCTCTGAGTGAACCTGGAGTGTCTGAACCTGGAGTGTCTCCGAGTGAACCTGGAGTGTCTCCGAGTGAACCTGTAGTGTCTGAACCTGGAGTGTCTCCAAGTGAACCTGGAGTACCTGAACCTGGAGTGTCTCCGAGTGAACCTGGAGTGTCTCCGAGTGAACCTGGAGTATCTGAACCTGGAGTGTCTCCGAGTGAACCTGGAGTGTCTCCGAGTGAACCTGGAGTGTCTCCGAGTCAACCTGGAGTGTCTGAACCTGGAGTGTCTCCGAGTGAACCTGAAGTGCGTCCGAGTGAACCTGGAATGTCTCCGAGTGAACCTGGAGTGTCTCCGAGTGAACCTGGAGTGTCTCCGAGTGAACCTGGAGTGTCTCCGAGTGAACCTGTAGTGTCTGAACCTGGAGTGTCTCCGAGTTAACCTGGAGTGTCTCCGAGTGAACCTGGAATGTCTGAACCTGGAGTGTCTCCGAGTGAACCTGGAATGTCTCCGAGTGAACCTGGAGTGTCTCCGAGTGAACCTGGAGTGTCTCCGAGTGAACCTGTAGTGTCTGAACCTGGAGTGTCTCCGAGTGAACCTGGAGTGTCTCCGAGTGAACCTGGAGTGTCTGAACATGGAGTGTCTCCGAGTGAACCTGGAGTGTCTCCGAGTGAACCTGGAGTGTCTCCGAGTGAACCTGGAGTGCCTCCGAATGAACCTGGAGTGTCTGAACCTGGAGTATCTCCAAATGAACCTGGAGCGCCTGAACCTGGAGTGTCTCCGAATGAACCTGGAGTGTCTCCAAGTGAACCTGGAGTGTCTCTGAGTGAACCTGGAGTGTCTGAACCTGGAGTGTCTCCGAGTGAACCTGGAGTGTCTGAACCTGGAGTGTCTCCGAGTGAACCTGTAGTGTCTGAACCTGGAGTGTCTCCGAGTGAACCTGGAGTGTCTCCGAGTGAACCTGGAGTGTCTGCGAGTGAACCTGGAGTGTCTGAACCTGGAGTGTCTCCAAGTGAACCTGGAGTGCCTGAACCTGGAGTGTCTCCGAGTGAACCTGGAGTGTCTGAACCTGGAGTGTCTCCGAGTGAACCTGGAGTGTCTCCGAGTGAACCTGGAGTGTCTCCGAGTGAACCAGGAGTGTCTGAACCTGGAGTGTCTCCGAGTGAACCTGGAGTGTCTCCGAGTGAACCTGGAGTGTCTGCGAGTGAACCTGGAGTGTCTCCGAGTGAACCTGGAGTGTCTGAACCTGGAGTGTCTCCGAGTGAACCTGGAGTGTCTCCGAGTCAACCTGGAGTGTCTGAACCTGGAGTGTCTCCGAGTGAACCTGAAGTGCCTCTGAGTGAACCTGGAATGTCTCCGAGTGAACCTGGAGTGTCTCCGAGTGAACCTGGAGTGTCTCCGAGTGAACCTATAGTGTCAACCTGGAGTGTCTCCGAGTTAACCTGGAGTGTCTCCGAGTGAACCTGGAATGTCTGAACCTGGAGTGTCTCCGAGTGAACCTGGAATGTCTCCGAGTGAACCTGGAGTGTCTCCGAGTGAACCTGGAGTGTCTCCGAGTGAACCTGGCGTGTCTCCGAGTGAACCTGTAGTGTCTGAACCTGGAGTGTCTCCGAGTGAACCTGGAGTGTCTGAACCTGGAGTGTCTCGGAGTGAACCTGGAGTGTCTGAACCTGGAGTGTCTCCGAGTGAACCTGGAGTGTCTGAACCTGGAGTGTCTCCGAGTGAACCTGGAGTGTCTGCGAGTGAACCTGGAGTGTCTCCGAGTGAACCTGGAGTGTCTCCGAGTGAACCTGGAGTGTCTGAACCTGGAGTATCTCCAAATGAACCTGGAGTGCCTGAACCTGGAGTGTCTCCGAGTGAACCTGGAGTGCGTCCGAGTGAACCTGGAGTGTCTCTGAGTGAACCTGGAGTGTCTCCGAGTGAACCTGGAGTGTCTCCGAGTGAATCTGGAGTGTCTCCGAGTGAACCTGGAGTGTCTGAACCTGGAGTGTCTCCGAGTGAACCTGGAGTGTCTGAACCTGGAGTGTCTCCGAGTGAACCTGGAGTGTCTCCGAGTGAACCTGGAGTGTCTCCGAGTGAACCTGGAGTGTCTCCGAGTGAACCTGGAGTGTCTCCGAGTGAACCTGGAGTGTCTCCGAGTGAACCTGGAGTGTCTCCGAGTGAACCTGGAGTGTCTCCGAGTGAACCTGGAGTGTCTCCGAGTGAACCTGGAGTGTCTCCGAGTGAACCTGGAGTGTTTCCGAGTGAACCTGGAGTGTCTCCGAGTGAACCTGGAGTGTCTCCGAGTGAACCTGGAGTGTCTGAACCTGTAGTGTCTCCGAGTGAACCTGTAGTGTCTCCGAGTGAACCTGTAGTGTCTCCGAGTGAACCTGTAGTGTCTCCGAGTGAACCTGTAGTGTCTCCGAGCGAACCTGTAGTGTCTCCGAGTGAACCTGTAGTGTCTCCGAGTGAACCTGTAGTGTCTCCGAGTGAATGCAGTTGGATCAAAACATCATATCTGACTCCTCTGTCCAAGGTGAGGGTTATTTAACTATTGTTCCAGTCACGGTATTGTGCCTCTTTGTTCTTTAATACAGAACGTCTTTATGAGTGAATAAAGAGTGCATTATGAGTCAATAAAGAGTGCATTATGAGATCTTGCAGTCCGCCTGAATGAGCATCGAAATGCCTCTAACAGAGACGATGAAAGGTACGCCTGTGTCCTCCACAGAGACTCCACGGGGCATTTGATGAAGTAGATTGAGGCACAACTCGTTCTCACCGAACCAGACCTCAGACGCCGACGGTGCCTAGAAGCCTCACTAATCGCCGTCACCGACACTATATAATAAACTTATTAAACTAACTAACGACACTATAGAACGCAACACTGGAAACTACAAAATTTCAAAAACATTGGCATACATGATACTTAAGCAGCACCAACCCAACAACACAGGAGTCACATGATTTCATCGTCCTCTTCAGGTCACCATGACATTCTTCAGGTCACCATGAGTCACTCACATCTCACTCTCCGCCTATATATATAATGTCTTTCTACCTCTGTATGTTAGAAGTGATCAAGGTCCCAGGACCGAAACGTTTTCTAATAAATATGACTTAGTGTTTGCTTACGTGTCTTTCTAAAGCAAAACCTCCAGTAAATATAATCGGAATAATAACAAACGATTCACATTTTTTTTATAGATGATTCACATAATTCCAATACTGCACATAACCTCTTAACTCTTACTTACAAGTGTAGATCAATGTGCAGACATACAAATTATTCTTGATTAAATTGTATGGTAATATAAGAATATATATATATATATATATATATAATATATATATATATATATATATATATATATATATATATATATATATATATATATATATATATATATATATATATATATATATATATATATATCACTACATGGAGAGGGAAAGGTGAGTGACAGATGGCTGACAGCTGGTGAGGTTCTGGTTCTCTCGGTGTTTTTAGTTTCACTTGAGATTGTCTTCACTCTTCTCATCTGTGGCTAAACCCGTAAGGGTTATGCAGCGAGTGAATGAGAGGAAATTAGGCGTGATCTGAGGAAAGGGAAGGAGAGCTCTAGTTCCTTGAATCAGAAGTCTTTTAGTGGCATGGAGTCGCCCCCTTTAAATGAGAAGAAAATGTAAAGGCCACGGTGCTCTTATACATCTGTTTATTACAGTAAAGAAGTCACATCTGAAGGACCCAGGCTCGATTCCTGCCCCGACGGGAACTGTGGGCATGTTCCCTTATACCTGTTGCCTGTGCTCACTTAGCAGCAGGTAGGTAACTGGGCGTTAGCTCACTATTATAAGTGGCATCCTGAGGAAGGAGATCAAAATACCCCAATTATAATAAAGCACAATGAGTGACTTTCTTGGTTAATCCTGAGACACTAACATTCCGGGTTAATAATCTGAATAAAATCTTCACTATTCAGCTTCATTAACATAACATACTGGTCCCACCAACTGCAGTCTTTGGACATGTTTAAAACTAATGGATATAATTGCCTATCGATGCCAATTATATCCAGTTTTCCTTGAAAGTTAATGGTAGTTATCGGATCACATCCGAAGTCTCATGTGCTTTCTGGGTAACTTGGCCATTGCTTGGTCAGGTTAAGCACTGTTTATGTAGCCAGTGACTGGAAGGACCTCGAGGAGTCATGGCTTCTCTCAGACTCTGCTATATCTTCATTTTATCAATTATATTCAAAATGTTATTAAAAGTTTGCCGTTATCATATTTATCAACTTTCATAACATAACAGCAGACAATCTATAAGCGCAAGACACTTACCATTGTTAAATTTGTGGTTGTTCTCCTTTATGTTCAGCTTGGCAGACGACACATTACCACGAAGAAAGCAGCACTAGTAGACTAAACAATATTTACACCTTATAATCCAAGAAATATTCACACCAAAACTAAGGACACTGCAGACTTTCTGGTGGTTGTTCTCGGAGCGAGAAAGACTGAACTACTGAGCAGAAGTGGTCAGTAATTAGCTTTATATACTGAGGGTGTGGCTAGTGAGGGGGGCTTGTGAGAGGGGTTAGTGAGAGAAGCTGGTGAGAGGGATCGTGGACGACACAAGACAGCAGCAGCTATCGTGTTCCCTTCACTAGTGAGGTCGTCACCATGTGAGGCTGTTACTACAAGCTGTCATGTTGTTTACGTCCAGAGGCCATCAACACCGTGCTGGTTGTCGGATATCTATATTCACAACACATTAATATGCAATATGCTGTATTTTTGCTATTTTTGAAATTATGAAAACAAATTAAATGTTTTATAGGTCATAAAAGATGCATTTTGATTATAAAATGAACTCGTACATAATTATACTAACATAGAAATTATGAAGACTGGCAGATTCAGGATACACTTTCACTAGGTGTGATGGCCATCCTCATTTAACATCGACACCATGCCTAACCCTTCTAGGGTTGGGTAGGTGCCTGAGTCCGAGCTTATAGCTCACAAGACTGTCATTCCCATTAGCCCCCTTGGGGCGGGGATGGCAGACCAGAGAGGCCTAGCTTGTGGCTAGGCCTGGGGACAGTTGGTCCCAAAGATGAGGAGGTACTTGTGCCTCCTCCCATGGGAGACTTAGGTCTCAGACACTCCCTAAAGAGGGAGCCAAGGCCGGGCCACCACTTGGACAAGGCCCGGGCCGGGAGAATACCGGCTAATCTTTAACTAACTAACTCATTTAACTACTAAAAGGCCACACCACTCCCACGAGCCCCCATGGGGCGGGGAAGATGGCAGACCAGAGGCCTAGCTTCTCCCTACGAGCCCCGTGAGGGCGGGGAATGGGGCTAGGCCTGGGGACAGTTGGTCCCGAAGATGAGGAGGTCATTGTACCTCCTCCCATGGGAGACGTAGGTGTCATGACACTCCCATGACAGTGAATGGTTATAATTATGACCCTTATTTTTAAAGGGGTGGACCGGTAAGCCAGCGGAAAGCCTCGGTCAGGTGACCAAAAGCTCCAACGGCGGATCATCATCTAAAACCCACGTCAGGAAACTCTTGTCCTGTTTCCTGACGAACCTCACCTAACCTAGACGATAGACGTTAACACGGAGAGCAGTTGATAATGACAGCAGAAGATAACACGGGGAGCAGGTGACAAGAACAGCAGAAGATAACACGGGGAGCAGGTGACAAGAACAGCAGAAGATAACACGGGGAGCAGGTGACAAGAACAGCAGAAGATAACACGGGGAGCAGGTGACAAGAACAGCAGAAGATAACACGGGGAGCAGGTGACAAGAGCAGTATATATAAAGGGCAGTAGAAATAAGCGACTTGTTTGAGTGTCATTAGGTTCAGATCACAACTTTATAAACCAGACCAGGGCTTAATTTCCGAGCTGGGCAAGACACGAGGGAATTCCATAACACCCATTGCATGTGTTCGCCTAACAGTAAATATATATCTCAGTGTTAGTCGACTGATGTGGGTCACTTTTAACCTATAAATTCTAAAGTGTAAAAGAAAAGAAAAGATCTGACGCCTGCTGCCAATGCTCATTTATCAATAAATAGGTACCCCGATGTTAGTCAATTGTCGTGGGTCGCATCATGGAAATAAGGGGTGGTTTAAGAGATGTATACATAAGAGGCCCATAGCCTTAGAGATGTAAATAAAACGACTTCTAGGAGAAAATCTTTAGAGATTTCTTAAAATATCCGTTTGAGTATTTTTTATCTCACCTTACCATTTCTTTTTTATATATGTATTCATCTATTTATACAGTTTTGTTGCGGGTTTTACATACAAGAAGAATTTCAAAAATATGGAAATATAATTTAAGTTGTGCAGCTCAAACTTCTGAGACGCCGCCCGGGAATCCAAGATATAGCAGGCAGTTTCCTCTTCGGATCGTCAGGCTGAGGCACTGGAAAAATATGGTGGCAGTCCTCGGATCTCTGGTAATTTCGATGAGCCTCGAATCCAACTCTTTGAAGATACCCATGGCATAATTTTCTCAGGATTCAAGGATTTCAATCCGTATAGAGACGAAGGATTACTGGTGGGCCAAGTCCCTGTAACTGTTGAACCTGAGTCCTTCCCTGTGATCAGCAGCACCACCCTGATGACCAGTACTTGATGGGACGTAGGTGCTCAAGTATATCTTTCAGGGATATAATGTGATCTCATCAGGGCAGGTGTATCTGGGGTGTTGGGTAGTAAAGATCGAGGTTCTCTCACGGCTGGGCACAGGACCGTAGCGAGGCTTCAATGATCTCGTTGAGTTCATTGTGTCTAACACACCAACCTCTTGAACTTACACAGTTCAGACCATGCAGACAATGTTGGTCAGCTATTACTCCTCATGGAAGTTCACCAATAATATCAGACCCAAGTGAGCTCCAAAGAGGATACAGTCAATGGGATTAATGACTTACATATCTTAGAGGACAACTGAGACTTGCTCAATGGTTGTGATGGCTAGAGGACATTGGTTAACATTTCCAGGGATTTAGGGAGAGGCCTGGAATCTTTTCTTACACCATAATAATTCTGAGGTCCTTTAGCAGTGTGGTTCCAGCCAGCGTGCCATCATCCAGGAACTAGATGTCAAACTGACTTATAACCTTTGTAATGGCTAAACAGAAAAGGAAAGAGACATAAGGGTAACCCAGCTAGACATCTCCAAGTGAGTTGATTTCATACCCACCAAAGTGGAGTTTCGGACAACTGTTGGAGCATGAGTAGGTAAAGGGTAGAATGATAGTCATAAGCAACTCTGAGTACACATCTTTTAATTAAATTAAAGGTATTTGCAAAGTCTAAATTGATCAAAGATTTTGAGAACGTGTTGTCAGTGATTCATGCACGTACTGCTGCTGCAGTCTTATGCAATCCCCAACATCAACTGTTTGTATAAATAATAATCTTTAAGAATACACTACTCTATTTTTGGTTGTGGAGGGTCGATTCCCAGCTCCTGGCCCCGTGACTGAATACTGTTTTGATTGGGCAAGACAGAGGCATCTTATACCAGCTGTGTGACGAGAGTTTTATTCCATAAATCGTTCGCTTGACGGTTGCTTGATATCATTCAGTGAGTCGGAAGGTTGGGTGATTGTTCTGGTTACTTCATCACATTCTGCTGCTGCTGATATTAATGGTAAGTGTCAACACTCCGTACAGACTCACTTAAGTGGTCGGCAGATTTCCTGGTCTGGTAGACAGTCATGGAACTCATAAGACGGACTAAATATGTGAACTCGTCTACCATCAAACTCTCCAGAATTCTTTTGGAAGTGCCAGTTTAAGAAGATAAAATCCGGCAGTCGGATCAGTTTCACATCCACTTGTATCACGATGTGAAAGCTTTCAGTCGACCTGTTAGAAGACCAGGACAAGTTAAGGCTTCCTTCTGTGTTTTCTTCCACTTATAAAAGTGAGCCTCGAGTGAGTCCGCTTGTCTCTTGTCTCTGATGACTACTGTACATTTTGATAATTAAGAGCACGCACTCACACTCACACACACACACTCACACTCACACTAACACTCACACTCACACTCACACTCACACTCACATACTGAAGAGGAGAAGGAAAGTCACAGTATCTGGGATATAACGAAGACTTGGTTTTTAAGACCATACTGGCAGAGGGGAAGGTTTACCTGGATAGGGTTTCGGGGGTCAATGCCCCCGCGGCCCGGTCTGAGACCAGGCCTCATGGTGGATCAGAGTCTGATCAACCAGGCTGTTACTGCTGGCAGCACGCAAGCTGACGTACGAACCACAGCCCGGTTGGTCAGGTACTGACTTTAGGTGCCTGTCCAGTGCCTTCTTGAAGACAGCCAGGGGTCTTGAAGACAGCCAGGGGTCTTGAAGACAGCCAGGGGTCTTGAAGACAGCCAGGGGTCTTGAAGATAGCCAGGGTTCTTGAAGACAGCCAGGGGTTTTCAAGACAGCCAAGGGTCTTGAAGATAGCCAGGGGTCTTGAAGACAGCCAGGGTTCTTGAAGACAGCCAGGGGTCTTGAAGACAGCCAGGGGTCTTGAAGGCAGCCAGGGGTCTTGAAGATAGCCAGGGATCTTGAAGACAGCCAGGGTTCTTGAAGACAGCCAGGGGTCTTCAAGACAGTCAAGGGTCTTGAAGATAGCCAGGGGTCTTGAAGACAGCCAGGGGTCTTGAAGACAGCCAGAGTTCTTGATGACAGCCAGGGTTCTTGATGACAGCCAGGGGTCTTGAAGACAGCCAGGGGTCTTGAAGACAGCCAGTGGTCTTGAAGACAGCCAGGGTTCTTGATGACAGCCAGGGGTCTTGATGACAGCCAGGGGTCTTGAAGACAGCCAGGGGTCTTGATGACAGCCAGGGGTCTTGAAGACAGCCAGGGGTCTTGAAGACAGCCAGGGGTCTTGAAGACAGCCAGGGGTCTTGAAGACAGCCAGGGGTCTTGAAGATAGCCAGGGTTCTTGAAGAAAGCCAGGGGTCTTGAAGACAGCTGGGAGGCAGTTGAACAGTCCTGGGCCCAGGACACTTATTGTGTTGTCTCTCAGTGTACTCGTGGTAACACCTTATACCTCTTACCTCACACTCAAACA
Source organism: Cherax quadricarinatus (assembly GCF_038502225.1). NCBI lineage: Eukaryota > Metazoa > Arthropoda > Malacostraca > Decapoda > Parastacidae > Cherax > Cherax quadricarinatus. The sequence continues at coordinate 5,159,642 of NC_091367.1, forward strand.
CACCCTCCAAAACCCTTCAACACCCAGAAACTCCAACCAACACCCTCCACCACCTCCTCCAACACACCCACGCCCTCATTACACAAACGACATATGTAGGTATTTTTACCAACACGTCAGGTGGGTTGAGTGCATCGTACATGTGGTAATTACGAGTGAATATGATGCATCACTTTCACTCTTTGAGCTCACCGTCATCTGTCACCGACACTAACTCTGGCTGCAAGAAATATTTGGAAAAATATATGATTTATGAGAGAGAGGCCATGATGAGATAAACTGTGGTGTTATTGTGGTGTTATTGTGGTGTTATTGTGGTGTTATTGTGGTGTTATTGTGGTGTTATTGTGGTGTTATTGTGGTGTTATTGTAGTGGTATTGTGGTGTTATTGTGGTGTTATTGTGGTGTTATTGTGGTGTTATTGTAGTGGTATTGTGGTGTTATTGTAGTGGTATTGTGGTGTTATTGTGGTGTTATTGTGGTGTTATTGTGGTGTTATTGTGGTGTTATTGTGGTGTTATTGTGGTGTTATTGTGGTGTTATTGTAGTGGTATTGTGGTGTTATTGTGGTGTTATTGTAGTGGTATTGTGGTGTTATTGTGGTGTTATTGTGGTGTTATTGTGGTGTTATTGTGGTGTTATTGTGGTGTTATTGTGGTGTTATTGTGGTGTTATTGTAGTGGTATTGTGGTGTTATTGTGGTGTTATTGTGGTGTTATTGTGGTGTTATTGTGGTGTTATTGTGGTGTTATTGTGGTGTTATTGTGGTGTTATTGTGGTGTTATTGTGGTGTTATTGTAGTAGTATTGTGGTGTTATTGTGGTGTTATTGTGGTGTTATTGTGGTGTTATTGTGGTGTTATTGTGGTGTTATTGTAGTGGTATTGTGGTGTTATTGTAGTGGTATTGTGGTGTTATTGTGGTGTTATTGTAGTGGTATTGTGGTGTTATTGTGGTGTTATTGTGGTGTTATTGTGGTGTTATTGTGGTGTTATTGTGGTGTTATTGTGGTGTTATTGTGGTGTTATTGTAGTAGTATTGTTGTGTTATTGTGGTGTTATTGTGGTGTTATTGTGGTGTTATTGTGGTGTTATTGTGGTGTTATTGTAGTGGTATTGTGGTGTTATTGTAGTGGTATTGTGGTGTTATTGTGGTGTTATTGTGGTGTTATTGTGGTGTTATTGTGGTGTTATTGTGGTGTTATTGTGGTGTTATTGTGGTGTTATTGTAGTGGTATTGTGGTGTTATTGTGGTGTTATTGTATTGGTATTGTGGTGTTATTGTGGTGTTATTGTGGTGTTATTGTGGTGTTATTGTGGTGTTATTGTAGTGGTATTGTGGTGTTATTGTGGTGTTATTGTGGTGTTATTGTGGTGTTATTGTGGTGTTATTGTAGTGGTATTGTGGTGTTATTGTGGTGTTATTGTGGTGTTATTGTGGTGTTATTGTGGTGTTATTGTAGTGGTATTGTGGTGTTATTGTGGTGTTATTGTAGTGGTATTGTGGTGTTATTGTGGTGTTATTGTGGTGTTATTGTGGTGTTATTGTGGTGTTATTGTGGTGTTATTGTGGTGTTATTGTGGTGTTATTGTAGTGGTATTGTGGTGTTATTGTGGTGTTATTGTGGTGTTATTGTGGTGTTATTGTGGTGTTATTGTGGTGTTATTGTAGTGGTATTGTGGTGTTATTGTGGTGTTATTGTGGTGTTATTGTGGTGTTATTGTGGTGTTATTGTGGTGTTATTGTGGTGTTATTGTAGTGGTATTGTGGTGTTATTGTAGTGGTATTGTGGTGTTATTGTGGTGTTATTGTGGTGTTATTGTGGTGTTATTGTGGTGTTATTGTGGTGTTATTGTGGTGTTATTGTAGTGGTATTGTGGTGTTATTGTAGTGGTATTGTGGTGTTATTGTGGTGTTATTGTGGTGTTATTGTGGTGTTATTGTGGTGTTATTGTGGTGTTATTGTGGTGTTATTGTAGTGGTATTGTGGTGTTATTGTGGTGTTATTGTATTGGTATTGTGGTGTTATTGTGGTGTTATTGTGGTGTTATTGTGGTGTTATTGTGGTGTTATTGTAGTGGTATTGTGGTGTTATTGTGGTGTTATTGTGGTGTTATTGTGGTGTTATTGTGGTGTTATTGTAGTGGTATTGTGGTGTTATTGTGGTGTTATTGTGGTGTTATTGTGGTGTTATTGTGGTGTTATTGTAGTGGTATTGTGGTGTTATTGTGGTGTTATTGTAGTGGTATTGTGGTGTTATTGTGGTGTTATTGTGGTGTTATTGTGGTGTTATTGTGGTGTTATTGTGGTGTTATTGTGGTGTTATTGTGGTGTTATTGTAGTGGTATTGTGGTGTTATTGTGGTGTTATTGTGGTGTTATTGTGGTGTTATTGTGGTGTTATTGTGGTGTTATTGTAGTGGTATTGTGGTGTTATTGTGGTGTTATTGTGGTGTTATTGTGGTGTTATTGTGGTGTTATTGTGGTGTTATTGTGGTGTTATTGTGGTGTTATTGTGGTGTTATTGTGGTGTTATTGTAGTGGTATTGTGGTGTTATTGTGGTGTTATTGTGGTGTTATTGTGGTGTTATTGTGGTGTTATTGTGGCGTTATTGTGGTGTTATTGTAGTGGTATTGTGGTGTTATTGTGGTGTTATTTTGGTGTTATTGTAGTGGTATTGTGGTGTTATTGTGGTGTTATTGTGGTGTTATTGTGGTGTTATTGTGGTGTTATTGTGGTGTTATTGTAGTGGTATTGTGGTGTTATTGTGGTGTTATTGTGGTGTTATTGTGGTGTTATTGTGGTGTTATTGTGGTGTTATTGTGGTGTTATTGTAGTGGTATTGTGGTGTTATTGTGGTGTTATTGTGGTGTTATTGTGGTGTTATTGTGGTGTTATTGTAGTGGTATTGTGGTGTTATTGTGGTGTTATTGTGGTGTTATTGTGGTGTTATTGTGGTGTTATTGTGGTGTTATTGTGGTGTTATTGTAGTGGTATTGTGGTGTTATTGTGGTGTTATTGTGGTGTTATTGTGGTGTTATTGTGGTGTTATTGTGGTGTTATTGTAGTGGTATTGTGGTGTTATTGTGGTGTTATTGTGGTGTTATTGTTGTGGTATTGTGGTGTTATTGTGGTGTTATTGTGGTGTTATTGTGGTGTTATTGTGGTGTTATTGTGGTGTTATTGTGGTGTTATTGTGGTGTTATTGTAGTGGTATTGTGGTGTTATTGTAGTGGTATTGTGGTGTTATTGTGGTGTTATTGTGGTGTTATTGTGGTGTTATTGTGGTGTTATTGTGGTGTTATTGTGGTGTTATTGTAGTGGTATTGTGGTGTTATTGTGGTGTTATTGTAGTGGTATTGTGGTGTTATTGTGGTGTTATTGTGGTGTTATTGTGGTGTTATTGTGGTGTTATTGTGGTGTTATTGTGGTGTTATTGTGGTGTTATTGTGGTGTTATTGTAGTGGTATTGTGGTGTTATTGTGGTGTTATTGTGGTGTTATTGTGGTGTTATTGTGGTGTTATTGTGGTGTTATTGTGGTGTTATTGTAGTGGTATTGTGGTGTTATTGTGGTGTTATTGTGGTGTTATTGTGGTGTTATTGTGGTGTTATTGTAGTGGTATTGTGGTGTTATTGTGGTGTTATTGTGGTGTTATTGTGGTGTTATTGTGGTGTTATTGTGGTGTTATTGTGGTGTTATTGTAGTGGTATTGTGGTGTTATTGTGGTGTTATTGTGGTGTTATTGTGGTGTTATTGTGGTGTTATTGTGGTGTTATTGTAGTGGTATTGTGGTGTTATTGTGGTGTTATTGTGGTGTTATTGTAGTGGTATTGTGGTGTTATTGTGGTGTTATTGTGGTGTTATTGTGGTGTTATTGTGGTGTTATTGTGGTGTTATTGTGGTGTTATTGTGGTGTTATTGTGGTGTTATTGTGGTGTTATTGTAGTGGTATTGTGGTGTTATTGTGGTGTTATTGTGGTGTTATTGTGGTGTTATTGTGGTGTTATTGTGGCGTTATTGTGGTGTTATTGTAGTGGTATTGTGGTGTTATTGTGGTGTTATTTTGGTGTTATTGTAGTGGTATTGTGGTGTTATTGTGGTGTTATTGTGGTGTTATTGTGGTGTTATTGTGGTGTTATTGTGGTGTTATTGTAGTGGTATTGTGGTGTTATTGTGGTGTTATTGTGGTGTTATTGTGGTGTTATTGTGGTGTTATTGTGGTGTTATTGTGGTGTTATTGTAGTGGTATTGTGGTGTTATTGTGGTGTTATTGTGGTGTTATTGTGGTGTTATTGTAGTGGTATTGTGGTGTTATTGTGGTGTTATTATGGTGTTATTGTGGTGTTATTGTGGTGTTATTGTGGTGTTATTGTAGTGGTATTGTGGTGTTATTGTGGTGTTATTGTGGTGTTATTGTGGTGTTATTGTAGTGGTATTGTGGTGTTATTGTGGTGTTATTGTGGTGTTATTGTGGTGTTATTGTGGTGTTATTGTAGTGGTATTGTGGTGTAGTGGTATTGTGGTGTTATTGTGGTGTTATTGTGGTGTTATTGTAGTGTTATTGTGGTGTTATTGTAGTGGTATTGTGGTGTTATTGTGGTGTTATTGTGGTGTTATTGTAGTAGTATTGTGGTGTTATTGTGGTGTTATTGTGGTGTTATTGTGGTGTTATTGTGGTGTTATTGTGGTGTTATTGTGGTGTTATTGTGGTGTTATTGTAGTGGTATTGTGGTGTTATTGTGGTGTTATTGTGGTGTTATTGTTGTGTTATTGTGGTGTTATTGTGGTGTTATTGTGGTGTTATTGTAGTGGTATTGTGGTGTTATTGTGGTGTTATTGTGGTGTTATTGTGGTGTTATTGTGGTGTTATTGTGGTGTTATTGTAGTGGTATTGTGGTGTTATTGTGGTGTTATTGTGGTGTTATTGTGGTGTTATTGTGGTGTTATTGTGTTAGTAACTGTATGTATGATTTTTAACAATGCACTGTCACTATTTTCTACGTTTAAAATTTCTATTTTCATAGAGACTTACATTAATTTGGTGGAGACAAAGAGTATTAGGATTTATTCTGAAAATGTACAACATGTTTTGATGATAGTGGTACAAATTTGTTCACTGAGGACACAATGGTTCAGGCACAATGTAGTGGTACATTATATACCGTTGAGTCTTCTAGGATAACCTAGGATAATCAGGGATAACTCAGGATATTCAGATGAATCAAAACAGTACCAGGTCACTGCCTGGTCGTGGACCACACTGAAGTCTCCCAACTCAGGCTAACACTACTGAAGTCTCCCAACTCAGGCTGACACTACTGAAGTCTCCCAACTCAGGCTGACACTACTGAAGTCTCCCAACTCAGGCTGACACTACTGAAGTCTCCCAACTCAGGCTGACACTACTGAAGTCTCCCAACTCAGGCTGACACTACTGAAGTCTCCCAACTCAGGCTGACACTACTGAAGTCTCCAGGTCAGTTATATAGCAGAAATGTAAAGATTATAGAACAGGTGTAGTATTTATATTGCAATTACATAGCAGTTACAGTTTTTATATAGGAGGTAGGTATGTAATAGTTACGTAGGAGTTATTATACAGTACATTGCAACACCCCCATTCAGGTGTGTTGATGGGAGCGACACATATGTTGCTTTGTGTAGCTGAGGTCACTGTTAATGACCACTCCAAGGTCATCTACTTTCCTCATGTTTTATATACATTGTTAACATTGTTCTTACTGAAGTAATTAGAAATATCATGTTTGGTTTAACTGACTTTTACTGTGTTAAACCTACGTAATGTACAACGGCCCTCGTAGCCAGTGTATAAAAAATAAATCTTGTTTGTAAACTATAAGGGTAATAAATGTCTTAATAGTTGTTTTTCTGGCCCTTTACTTACCTGATAACTTTATATATCTCTGTAATGAAGCTGAGTTTCCGCGTCTGTATTAAGACTGTCAGAGATGGACGTCGAGCTGAAGGAGATGGATACGAATTCATTCACTTGGGATACATTTATTGGAGATATTTTGCTTCTTGGACCTTGATCAGTTCAAGCGATGAAGGCGCCAGGATACAGAAGTCTTCAGTAGTGGTCTGAGGTGAAAGCTTGTGTGTCCATCTCGCTTCTACGTCACCCAGAACAGCGTTGACTTAGACATCTCTCTGAAGACTGCTACAGCCTCTCACAGATCTCTGAAGACTGCTACAGTCTCTCACAGATCTCTTAAAGACTGCTACAGTCTCTCACAGATCTCTTAAAGACTGCTACAGCCTCTCACAGATCTCTGAAGACTGCTACAGCCTCTCACAGATCTCTGAAGACTGCTACAGCCTCTCACAGATCTCTGAAGACTGCTACAGCCTCTCACAGATCTCTTGAAGACTGCTACAGCCTCTCACAGATCACTTGAAGACTGCTACAGCCTCTCACAGATCTCTTGAAGACTGCTACAGCCTCTCACAGATCTCTTGAAGACTGCTACAGCCTCTCACACATCTCTGAAGACTGCTACAGCCTCTCACAGATCTCTGAAGACTGCTACAACCTCTCACACATCTCTGGAAACTGCTACAGCCTCTCACAGATCTCTTAAAGACTGCTGCAGCCTCTCACAGATCTCTTGAAAACTGCTACAACCTCTCACACATCTCTGAAGACTGCTACAGTCTCTCACAGATCTCTTGAAGACTGCTACAGTGTCTCACAGAATCGGATATATTTCTACCTTCCTTAAAAAAACTAGTTTAGCTTGACATTTAAGAAATATTACTCATCTGTGAGGCGGAAACTAACACCCGTGTGTAGAATACCGAGTGTACACAGCAGAGACAAAACAGAAAAGCGAAAGCAATTTAAAACAAGGAAGGAGATGCAAGGGGCTTGACAGGTTCTTTAATTATGTTTGTGAGTGGTTGATAGTGTAGAGTGGGATTATATAGGTGGGGACAGAGACCTTTATGAGTGGTTGATAGTGTAGAGTGGGACTATATAGGAGGGGGACAGAGACCTTTATGAGTGGTTGATAGTGTAGAGTGGGACTATATAGGAGGGGGACAGAGACCAACGGTTTTAGTTTCTTTATAGTCATGTTCAGTACCTACGTCCTTAGGCAGGGAAGAACCTATATCTGGCGCAGTACCTACCTGCTCAGGAAGGAATAATTTATACCAATTACCTACAATAAGATAGTGAGAACCACCCTTGGACACACTGTGACGTTACAGCTTCTGGCCTAATTAAGTAATAGGTTGGTGAAGCCTGAATTAGTCAGCCCTGTAATTACGTCACATTTCGGTCTGGGATAATTGCTTGATAATTCTCGTGGTGTTGGTATAAACAAGTCACCCGCTGCCACACGGCCTTAATTATACACGTCTAGGTAAATTATCTCTTGGAATGATTTCTGATTCAGCAAAAATAAAATGTATTCCTATGTGTGTTCATATACATATACGTATTTTTTTATGTATGTATGTATGTATGTATGTATGTATGTATGTATGTATGTATGTATGTATGTATGTATGTATGTATGTAGCTCCAATGAACATCACAGTAAGTATGTCACTGTTGTCGAAGATCAAAATTATTTACGTTTATCATCATCAGGGGAAGCGCTAAACCTGTAGGGATCATGCCGAGCCTGGATGTGATTTGAACACGGCACTCCAAGGACAACAGCCCGTCCGTGTAAATTGTTCATCCAGGAGTGCCCAGCTGACCATCCAGGACTGCCCAGCTGACCATCCAGGACTGCCCAGTTGACCCTCCAGGACTGCCCAGCTGACCATCCAGGACTGCCCAGCTGACCATCCAGGACTGCCCAGCTGACCATCCAGAACTGCCCAGTTGAGCATCCAGAACTGCCCAGTTGACCCTCCAGGACTGCCCAGTTGACCCTCCAGGACTGCCCAGCTGACCATCCAGGACTGCCCAGCTGACCATCCAGGACTGCCCAGCTGACCATCCAGAACTGCCCAGTTGAGCATCCAGAACTGCCCAGTTGACCCTCCAGGACTGCCCAGTTGACCCTCCAGGACTGCCCAGCTGACCATCCAGGACTGCCCAGCTGACCATCCAGGACTGCCCAGCTGACCATCCAGAACTGCCCAGTTGAGCATCCAGAACTGCCCAGTTGACCCTCCAGGACTGCCCAGTTGACCCTCCAGGACTGCCCAGCTGACCATCCAGGACTGCCCAGCTGACCATCCAGGACTGCCCAGCTGACCATCCAGAACTGCCCAGTTGAGCATCCAGAACTGCCCAGTTGACCCTCCAGGACTGCCCAGTTGACCCTCCAGGACTGCCCAGCTGACCATCCAGAACTGGCCATCTGACCATCCTGGACTGCCCAATTGACCATCCAGAACTGTCTACTGGCTTTAATAGTTTTAGCCTATTGAGTATACCAGTCTCAGCATACTGAGTATACCAGTCTCAAACTACTGAGTATACCAGTCTCAGCTTACTGAGTATACTAGTCTCAGACTACTGAGTGTACCAGTCTTAACTTACTGAGTATACCAGTCTCAGTCTACTGAGTATACCAGTCTCAGACTACTGAGTATACCAGTCTCAGCTTACTGAGTATACTAGTCTCAGACTACTGAGTGTACCAGTCTTAACTTACTGAGTATACCAGTCTCAGTCTACTGAGTATACCAGTCTCAGACTACTGAATGTACTAGTCTCAGCTTACTGAGTGTACCAGTCTCAGCTTACTGAGTATACCAGTCTCAGACTACTAAGTATACCTGTCTCAGCCTACTGAGTGTACCAGTCTCAGACTACTAAGTATACCAGTCTCAGCCTACTGAGCATAACAGTCTCAGACTACTGAGTATACCAGTCTCAGCCTACTGAGTATACCAGTCTCAGACTATTGAGTATACCAGTCTCAGCCTACTGAGTATACCAGTCTCAGACTACTAAGTATACCAGTCTCAGCCTACTGAGCATACCAGTCTCAAACTACTGAGTATACCAGTCTCAGCCTACTGAGTATACCAGTCTCAGACTACTGAGTATACCAGTCTCAGCCTACTGAGTATACCAGTCTCAGCCTACTGAGTATACCAGTCTTAGCCTACTGAGTATACCAGTCTCAGCCTACTGAGTATACCAGTCTCAGCCTACTGAGTATACCAGTATTAGCCTACTGAGTATACCAGTATCAGCCTACTGAGTATACCAGTCTCAGCCTACTGAGTATACCAGTATCAGCCTACTGAGTATACCAGTCTCAGCCTACTGAGTATACCAGTCTCAGCCTACTGAGTATACCAGTCTCAGCCTACTGAGTATACCAGTCTCAGCCTACTGAGTATACCAGTATCAGCCTACTGAGTATACCAGTCTCAGCCTACTGAGTATACCAGTCTCAGCCTACTGAGTATACCAGTATCAGCCTACTGAGTATACCAGTCTCAGCCTACTGAGTATACCAGTATCAGCCTACTGAGTATACCAGTCTCAGCCTACTGAGTATACCAGTATTAGCCTACTGAATATACCAGTCTCAGCCTACTGAGTATACCAGTCTCAGCCTACTGAGTATAATAACAAGAATTACCCAGATTGTTCGCCTATTTTTAGTCATCAGTTATTTAGGTCACTAAAACGACTATGCAGTTTCAGAGAAATTTTTTAAAAAATGTTGAAAACAGAGATCGCAGGTTAACCTTGATACAGAATTAATCTGGTAACCCAGCATTAAAAAAATTAGAAAGATAAATGGTGCTGTGAGTTACAGTGAGTCTCCAGGTCTGCGAGCCTTGCCAGGGTGACTTCTCCGAAGGTTCTTATAAGAGTGAACCTTTGCTACATGGAACCCTAAACCATGCACCGAAGGTTACTTTGGATGATTACCAATGGTAGCTAGGGTACCACCGGAATTCGTTCACCAACAGCCAGGATATCAGGCTGCTGGTGAGGTGCTGCCGGCCAGGCCACAAGAAGCGGCGCGACTCCAGGCTGAGGGACAAATTACCTCAAATTCCTTCTGATCTTTATCGTTCCTCTTTGTATGGACTGATAAAGATACCCAAGTGTTGTGCATGTGTCCAGCGTTGTGTAAAAGCCGAATTGTGTTAATTACCAACCATGACGCTTATTGAATGCAAATATTGAGTTGATTCTCAGGTGTTCCATTTGTGTGTTGGTATGTATGGTCCAGAGCCATGATACGCAGCCTCCTGGCTCTTGATCCAGGGAACTGGAACTACTCTTTCCTTCATGGATAACATGATTAAATCTATATATCCCGTTCTTTAAAGGTTGTATAATCCCTACGGGCTTAGCGCTTCTTCAGCAATATATTATTAATAATTATTAACAATTCATAGCTGTAATTTGTTTGTCAGTTCACTACGTTGTATTTACAATCTAAGACGGTGCTGTGTGATGACCCCCACCCCTACGAGTGTAGAGCTTCCCAGCGAATATAATAATAATAATAATAATAATGATAATAATAATCTCTACATACAATATCAGCCACAGAAAACGGCAAGTGGCGGAGCACTTGGTGATACACTGAAGATATCTATTGAATAAAGTGGGTCATCTTTATTGCAGTTTGCCAGAGAGCGAGAGTGTGCAACAAGACTGTGACAGGAACACATCGGTTACCAAAAAACATTGCAACATTGCACATGCTTAAAAAAACGGAGGTTCAAAACACAGGGTGGGAAGTGGAGGGCTGTGTTGACAGGTGGATGCGAGGTCATATGATGATCCGGTCATCTCTCTCTCTCTCTCTCTCTCTCTCTCTCTCTCTCTCTTTATTTGGAGAGAGAGAGTCGCTTTCTTGAACGAATCTGGCTGGACTTCAAACTCTATTTCTGCAACATTGCAAGCTCCTGACGATGTGTTAATTGCAACACGAAAGGCCTAGAACTATCATTCAACTCCCCCCTGGTTATTTTGCATATTAAAATCACATTACATTAACATACCAGTTAGAAACCCACATGGAACCCTTACAAACTATATATAATTTGTGGGAGAATAAATAACATTAATGCCCTGGTTGTTACAGTACCAAAAAAAACCTTGGATAGGAGACTAAAGGCAACATTTCGGTCTAAGATCATTATCAAGTGGCAATGTGGCTTTACAGTGGTCCAGGAGGAACCGAAACGTTGTACATGATTGGTATACAACACTGATAAGATTAAAATTAGACACATGTACAACATCTGGGTATCTTTACTGTAGACGTTTCGCCCACCAGTGGCTTTATCAATACAAATTCAAGGATATAACTGGAAGACAATGGAACTGTGTACAAAGGATGAGGTGATCAGTCCCCCAGCCAAGGCTTAGGTCTTAGGCCTAATAAGTAACAGTAGTTTAGATTTTTTTTTACAAACAACAGTGAAAAAGACAACAGATTTAAAACGGGTGTTGTTCTGTTATGACCGTTGTACCTGTTGCTGTGACAACAGTGGCTGGTACCTACCACTATCACCACCACAAGTACCACCACTATCACAGGCACCACCACTACCATCACCACCACCCCAAGCATCACCCCCACAACTACCACCATTACCACAACTACCACCATCACCACAACTACCACCATCACCACTAACAACTAGCAACGATGAAGAAAGTGAAAATCTCAAGGTGATGTTCTGGCCATCTACTGGTCCTCCTCCTGGTCCTCCTGTTCCTCCTGGTCCTCCTCCTGGTCCTCCTGGTCCTCCTCCTGGTCCTCCTGGTCCTCCTCCTGGTCCTCCTCCTGGTCCTCCTCATGGTTCTCCTCCTGCTCCTTCTTCTGGTCCTCCTCCTGGTCCTCCTCCTGGTCCTCCTCCTGGTCCTCCTCCTGGTCCTCCTCCTGGTCCTCCTCCTGGTCCTCCTGGTCCTCCTCCTGGTCCTCCTGTTCCTCCTCCTGGTCCTCCTCCTGGTCCTCCTCATGGTCCTCCTGGTCCTCCTCCTGGTCCTCCTCCTGGTCCTCCTCCTGGTCCTCCTCCTGGTCCTCCTCCTGGTCCTCCTCCTGGTCCTTCTTCTGGTCCTCCTCCTGGTCCTCCTCCTGGTCCTCCTGGTCCTCCTGGTTCTCCTGGTCCTCCTGGTCCTGCTAACAATGTGTCAACATTACTCAAGGTGAGAACATTACATCTCAATTATCCTAAAATTAGTCTCGTCTTGTGGTCGTTCCGATTCTGTGTATTAGTATTTTTTTGCTTATTGTGTGTGTGTGTGTGTGTGTGTGTGTGTGTGTGTGTGTGTGTGTGTGTGTGTGTGTGTGTGTGTGTGTGTGTGTGTGTGTGTGTGTGTGTGCGTGTGTGCGTGTGTAGCTACTTACACAGATGTTTGATCCTGGTCTGTACTGTTACAGTAAGTAGCTACGGCCTCTCCCTGTAATTCCACTCTTCTCTAACTCCCCAAAGAATAAAGCAAACTATAATATCCCTTGTGTACCACTTTTTTTTCCATTTGTCCACTACAATCTCTTGTTACACCTCTGAGGGGCCGAGAAATCTTATATATGTATGCTATCGTATCCTGAGTGGTCAGCGCATCTTCTGGCTTCCTCTTGTAAGTTAACAAGCACATGTCTACCCTGCTTGCTTCCCCTTGTAAGCTAACAAGCACATCTCTACCCTGCTTGCTTCCCCTTGTAAGCTAACAAGCACATCTCTACCCTGCTTGCTTCCCCTTGTAAGCTAACAAGCACATCTCTACCCTGCCTGCTTCCCCTTGTAAGCTAACAAGCACATCTCTGCCCTGCTTGCTTCCCCTTGTAAGCTAACAACCACATCTCTACCCTGCTTGCTTCCTCATGTAAGCTAACAAGCACATCTCTGCCCTGCTTGCTTCCCCTTGCAAGCTAACAAGCACATCTCTGCCCTGCTTGCTTCCCCTTGTAAGCTAACAAGCACATCTCTGCCCTGCTTGCTTCCCCTTGTAAGCTAACAAGCACATCTCTGCCCTGCTTGCTTTCCCTTGTAAGCTAACAAGCACATCTCTACCCTGCTTGCTTCCCCTTGTAAGCTAACAAGCACATCTCTACCCTGCTTGCTTCCCCTTGTAAGCTAACAACCACATCTCTACCCTGCTTGCTTCCTCATGTAAGCTAACAAGCACATCTCTGCCCTGCTTGCTTCCCCTTGTAGGCTAACAAGCACATCTCTGCCCTGCTTGCTTCCCCTTGTAAGCTAACAAGCACATCTCTGCCCTGCTTGCTTTCCCTTGTAAGCTAACAAGCACATCTCTGCGCTGCTTGCTTTCCCTTGTAAGCTAACAAGCACATCTCTACCCTGCTTGCTTCCCCTTGTAAGCTAACAACCACATCTCTACCCTGCTTGCTTCCTCATGTAAGCTAACAAGCACATCTCTGCCCTGCTTGCTTCCCCTTGCAAGCTAACAAGCACATCTCTGCCCTGCTTGCTTCCCCTTGTAAGCTAACAAGCACATCTCTGCCCTGCTTGCTTCCCCTTGTAAGCTAACAAGCACATCTCTGCCCTGCTTGCTTTCCCTTGTAAGCTAACAAGCACATCTCTACCCTGCTTGCTTCCCCTTGTAAGCTAACAAGCACATCTCTACCCTGCTTGCTTCCCCTTGTAAGCTAACAACCACATCTCTACCCTGCTTGCTTCCTCATGTAAGCTAACAAGCACATCTCTGCCCTGCTTGCTTCCCCTTGTAGGCTAACAAGCACATCTCTGCCCTGCTTGCTTCCCCTTGTAAGCTAACAAGCACATCTCTGCCCTGCTTGCTTCCCCTTGTAAGCTAACAAGCACATCTCTGCGCTGCTTGCTTTCCCTTGTAAGCTAACAAGCACATCTCTACCCTGCTTGCTTCCCCTTGTAAGCTAACAAGCACATCTCTACCCTGCTTGCTTCCCCTTGTAAGCTAACAAGCACATCTCTACCCTGCCTGCTTCCCCTTGTAAGCTAACAAGCACATCTCTGCCCTGCTTGCTTCCCCTTGTAAGCTAACAAGCACATCTCTGCCCTGCTTGCTTCCCCTTGTAGGCTAACAAGCACATCTCTGCCCTGCTTGCTTCCCCTTGTAAGCTAACAAGCACATCTCTACCCTGCTTGCTTCCCCTTGTAAGCTAACAAGCACATCTCTACCCTGCTTGCTTCCCCTTGTAAGCTAACAAGCACATCTCTACCCTGCCTGCTTCCCCTTGTAAGCTAACAAGCACATCTCTGCCCTGCTTGCTTCCCCTTGTAAGCTAACAAACACATCTCTACCCTGCTTGCTTCCACTTGTAAGCTAACAAGCACATCTCTACCCTGCCTGCTTCCCCTTGTAAGCTAACAAGCACATCTATGCCCTGCTTGCTTCCACTTGTAAGCTAACAAGCACATCTCTACCCTGCTTGCTTCCCCTTGTAAGCTAACAAACACATCTCTACCCTGCTTGCTTCCACTTGTAAGCTAACAAGCACATCTCTACCCTGCTTGCTTCCCCTTGTAAGCTAACAAGCACATCTCTACCCTGCTTGCTTCCCCTTGTAAACTAACAAGCACATCTCTACCCTGCTTGCTTCCACTTGTAAGCTAACAAGCACATCTATGCCCTGCTTGCTTCCCCTTGTAAGCTAACAAGCACATCTCTACCCTGCTTGCTTCCCCTTGTAAGCTAACAAGCACATCTCTACCCTGCTTGCTTCCCCTTGTAAGCTAACAAGCACATCTCTACCCTGCTTGCTTCCCCTTGTAAGCTAACAAGCACATCTCTACCCTGCTTGCTTCCACTTGTAAGCTAACAAGCACATCTATGCCCTGCTTGCTTCCCCTTGTAAGCTAACAAGCACATCTCTACCCTGCTTGCTTCCCCTTGTAAGCTAACAAGCACATCTCTACCCTACTTTTAGCCCTTCATTGTAACCAACACTTCGTAGCTGTTCGTTCGACATTTAGCGTGTTTACTATTATCTTGAAGCTGCGGGCAGCCCACAGCCGCTGCTGCTCACAGCTTCACCCTGACATCTATCGTCTTTGTCAAATTTATAATAACATGCGGGTAACTCGCACTTAGGAGGGGGAATCTTCAAACGATTTTTCGGCTATTGGGAATTAGACACATATGAAACATCTGGGTATCTTTATTGTAGATGTTTCGCCCACCAGTGGGTTTATCAATACAAATTCAAGGACATAACTGGAAGACAGTCCCTTACTGGTCCAGTGTGGGTAGATTGGTAAAGCACTGCGTACCTTGTCCTAAGGTTCGTAGGTTCGAGTCTCCTTCAGCCAGAGATCAGTGTTTGTGTATATTTCGCATGCTCTCGCGAATTCCTTGCATTGTTCAAATCTCTAGTAAGGCTGATGCATGCAGGGGATGAGATGAAAAGCTGTAAGCCTTCTCCCTGAAAGCTGGCTGCCTTGGATCAAACGTGTAACGCATGCTACACGCCAAGTGTGGGTAGATTGGTAAAGCACTGCGTACCTTGTCCTAAGGTTCGTAGGTTCGAGTCTCCTTCAGCCAGAGATCAGTATATATGCAATAATTCTCTGCACAAAATTCAATTTAAACCAGCAAATAATAGAGCCTACTAGACTGGAGAATACACTAGACCTCATATTCACTAACAATGATGATCTGATAAGAAATGTCACCATATCAAAAACAATATACTCAGATCACAACATAATTGAGGTTCAGACATGTATGCGAGGAGCCCCAGACCGACAAAATGAGACTAGTCACGAGGGAGCATTCACCAAATTCAACTTCATGTCAGCCACAGCACCGTGTCTTCCTTTGCAGATGACACCCGAATCTGCATGACAGTGTCTTCCATTGCAGACACTGCAAGGCTCCAGGCGGACATCAACCAAATCTTTCAGTGGGCTGCAGAAAACAATATGAAGTTCAACGATGAGAAATTTCAATTACTCAGATATGGTAAACATGAGGAAATTAAATATTCATCAGAGTACAAAACAAATTCTGGCCACGAAATAGAGCGAAACACCAACGTCAAAGACCTGGGAGTGATTATGTCGGAGGATCTCACCTTCAAGGACCATAACATTGTATCAATCGCATCTGCTAGAAAAATGACAGGATGGATAATGAGAACCTTCAAAACTAGGGAGGCCAAGCCCATGATGACACTCTTCAGGTCACTTGTTCTATCTAGGCTGGAATATTGCTGCACTCTAACAGCACCTTTCAAGGCAGGTGAAATTGCCGACCTAGAAAATGTACAGAGAACTTTCACGGCGCGCATAACGGAGATAAAACACCTCAATTACTGGGAGCGCTTGAGGTTTCTAAACCTGTATTCCCTGGAACGCAGGAGGGAGAGATACATGATTATATACACCTGGAAAATCCTAGACGGACTAGTACCGAACTTGCACACGAAAATCACTCACTACGAAAGCAAAAGACTTGGCAGACGATGCACCATCCCCCCAATGAAAAGCAGGGGTGTCACTAGCACGTTAAGAGACAATACAATAAGTGTCAGGGGCCCGAGACTGTTCAACTGCCTCCCAGCACACATAAGGGGGATTACCAACAGACCCCTGGCAGTCTTCAAGCTGGCACTGGACAAGCACCTAAAGTCAGTTCCTGATCAGCCGGGCTGTGGCTTGTACGTTGGTTTGCGTGCAGCCAGCAGCAACAGCCTGGTTGATCAGGCGCTGATCCACCAGGAGGCCTGGTCACAGACCGGGCCGCGGGGGCGTTGACCCCCGAAACTCTCTCCAGGTAAACTCCAGGTAATATCACAGTAAACAGGTGATTTCAGAATATGCAAAACAACCACTGTGAAAGAATAGAGAAATTCCAAGCACTTTCGTGACTACTCACATTATCAAGGAACAATGAAAGTAAAGCATCAAAGGAATGTATATAAAGGGGTAGCCCACACCTCACTATCAGATCCCACAACAAAGAAACACCTGACGCGAGTCAGCAGGCCCGCCGGCCGAACTAGACAGGTCCTTCACACAACCCACCAACAAACTATTCTACCCAAGAAATAAGAAATTTAAAAATTTATTATTTGTCCAATGTATTATTAAATTCTTCCCAAATTCTATTAATTATAAATGGATCTAATTTATATAAATCAAAGGAAATATTCATATTATTGTCACAACTGTTTTTTGTGAAACAAGATTCAATTATATTCCTGTCGACCATGGACTTGCTTGATACTACTTTCTCAACTTTTTGAAAATCAATTGGATGGTTAAAATCTCTTACATGAATAAATAGAGCATTGGAATCTTGTCCAGTTCTAATGCTATATTTATGTTGTTTTAATCTTAGTTCGAGATTTTTTCCAGTTTGACCGTAATAAACTTTATCGCAAATTTTACAAGGAATCTTATAGACACATCCATCAGCATTTTGGGGGGAATTCTTTATCAAAAGTTTTTTTTTACTGTATCAAGATTTTTGAATACAACTTTAATATTAAAAGTCTTAAGAAGAGAAGGCATATCAACCAAGTTTTCATGGTAAGGGAGAACCAACATATTTTTAGTTGAATAAGGCTGGTTGTCCCTTTTTGGATTGTAAAAAGTATTTCTAGCAATTTTAAAAGAGTTATCAATTACATTTCTTGGGTATTTCAAATCATTACCTGTTTCATAAATTTTGGATATTTCCTCATCTATGAACTCTGGACTACAAATTCGTAAAGCTCTCAAAAACATTGATGAGAAAACAGACAGTTTGACTCTATCTTGATGTGAAGAATAATAGTGGACATAGGAACAGTTATTTGTAGGTTTTCTGTAAATTTTAAATTTGAATTCATTATTACCCTTAATAATTAAAACATCTAGAAAAGGCAATGAGTTATTTTCTTCAAATTCAACAGTAAAATTTATAGAATGGGCTAAGCTATTTAATTTGCCAAGGAAATTGTGTATATCTACATTTTTGGGCATAAGACACAAAATATCATCAACATATCTGAACCATTTAGCTCTATTAGGGAGGATTGTGTTAAGCAATCTTGTTTCAAAAAATTCCATGTATAGATTACTAAGAACAGGTGAAAGAGGATTTCCCATTGCCATACCAAACTTCTGAGTGTAAAACTTATCATTAAATACAAATTTTGCATCAACAATGCAAAGTTTAATAAGTTTAATGATAGTAGGAACTGGCAATGGTAAATCATAATTAACGAGTTCTTCAGATAAGAAACTTAATAAATCATCAACAGGAACTTTCGTAAACAAGGAAGTAACATCAAAACTAACCATGTTAAAATCAAAGATTCTTTAAGTCTTATGATACACTTAATAACAATAAAAATTTGCGCCTTACTAAAGCAGACAAAATAAATGCAATAGTAATTATGAAAGAAAATGATTACCAAGAAAAAATTAATAATCTCTTAGATGATACTGAAACCTATTCTAAACTTAGGAAAAATTCCCTAGAAACCGTTAACAGCAATTTCAATAAAACAATAAAACTTCTACTGAAAGGCAAAGATGAATTAGTCAAACAATTTACTTCCACTAATCCATCTTTACCTTACATGTATGGACTAATAAAAACACACAAACCAGGGAATCCAGTCAGACCAATTATTAGCTCCATAGGGTCAGTTTCATATAAATTATCCAAATGGCTTGTTGATATTTTGAGCCCTATTGCTGGCAAAATTTCTAACTTAAATGTTAAAAACAACATAGATTTAGTTGATAAATTAAGCTCCTTGACTGACTTAAATGATTTTAACATGGTTAGTTTTGATGTTACTTCCTTGTTTACGAAAGTTCCTGTTGATGATTTATTAAGTTTCTTATCTGAAGAACTCTTTAATCTTCCCATCAAGATAGAGTTAAACTGTCTGTTTTGGTTGATATGCCCTCTCTTCTTAAGACTTTTAATATTAAAGTTGTATTCAAAAATCTTGATACAGTAAAAAAAACTTTTGATAAAGAATTCCCCCCAAAATGCTGATGGATGTGTCTATAAGATTCCTTGTAAAATTTGCGATGAAGTTTATTACGGTCAAACTGGTAAAAATCTCGAACAAAGATTAAAACAACATAAATATAGCATTAGAACTGGACAAGATTCCAATGCTCTATTTTTTCATGTAAGAGATTTTAACCATCCAATTGATTTTCAAAAAGTTGAGAAAGTAGTATCAAGCAAGTCCATGGTCGACAGGAATATAATTGAATCTTGTTTCACAAAAAACAGTTGTGACAATAATATGAATATTTCCTTTGGTTTATATAAATTAGATCCATTTATAATTAATAGAATTTGGGAAGAATTTAATAATACATTGGACAAATGATAAATTTTTAAATTTCTTACTTCTTGGGTAGAATAGTTTGTTGGTGGGTTTACCTGGAGTTTACCTGGAGAGAGTTTCGGGGGTCAATGCCCCCGCGGCCCGGTCTGTGACCAGGCCTCCTGGTGGATCAGCGCCTGATCAACCAGGCTGTTGCTGCTGGCTGCACGCAAACCAACGTACGAGCCACAGCCCGGCTGATCAGGAACTGACTTTAGGTGCTTGTCCAGTGCCAGCTTGAAGACTGCCAGGGGTCTGTTGGTAATCCCCCTTATGTGTGCTGGGAGGCAGTTGAACAGTCTCGGGCCCCTGACACTTATTGTATGGTCTCTTAACGTGCTAGTGACACCCCTGCTTTTCATTGGGGGGATGGTGCATCCTCTGCCAAGTTTTTTGCTTTCGTAGTGAGTGATTTTCGTGTGCAAGTTCGGTACTAGTCCCTCTAGGATTTTCCAGGTGTATATAATCATGTATCTCTCCCTCCTGCATTCCAGGGAATACAGGTTTAGAAACCTCAAGCGCTCCCAGTAATTGAGGTGTTTTATCTCCGTTATGCGCGCCGTGAAAGTTCTCTGTACATTTTCTAGGTCGGCAATTTCACCTGCCTTGAAAGGTGCTGTTAGAGTGCAGCAATATTCCAGCCTAGATAGAACAAGTGACCTGAAGAGTGTCATCATGGGCTTGGCCTCCCTAGTTTTGAAGGTTCTCATTATCCATCCTGTCATTTTTCTAGCAGATGCGATTGATAAAATGTTATGGTCCTTGAAGGTGAGATCCTCCGACATAATCACTCCCAGGTCTTTGACGTTGGTGTTTCGCTCTATTTTGTGGCCAGAATTTGTTTTGTACTCTGATGAAGATTTAATTTCCTCATGTTTACCATATCTGAGTAATTGAAATTTCTCATCGTTGAACTTCATATTGTTTTCTGCAGCCCACTGAAAGATTTGGTTGATGTCCGCCTGGAGCCTTGCAGTGTCTGCAATGGAAGACACTGTCATGCAGATTCGGGTGTCATCTGCAAAGGAAGACACGGTGCTGTGGCTGACATCCTTGTCTATGTCGGATATGAGGATGAGGAACAAGATGGGAGCTAGTACTGTGCCTTGTGGAACAGAGCTTTTCACCGTAGCTGCCTCGGACTTTACTCTGTTGACGACTACTCTCTGTGTTCTGTTAGTGAGGAAATTATAGATCCATCGACCGACTTTTCCTGTTATTCCTTTAGCGCGCATTTTGTGCGCTATTACGCCATGGTCACACTTGTCGAAGGCTTTTGCAAAGTCTGTATATATTACATCTGCATTCTTTTTGTCTTCTAGTGCATTTAGGACCTT
The DNA here is from genome assembly GCF_038502225.1 of Cherax quadricarinatus. Taxonomy (NCBI): domain Eukaryota; kingdom Metazoa; phylum Arthropoda; class Malacostraca; order Decapoda; family Parastacidae; genus Cherax; species Cherax quadricarinatus. Next base: position 5,180,237 of record NC_091367.1, read on the forward strand.
GTCGTAGTGATCCAGTAGTTGAGACAGACAGGAGCGACCTGTTCTAAACCCATGTTGCCCTGGGTTGTGTAACTGATGGGTTTCTAGATGGGTGGTGATCTTGCTTCTTAGGACCCTTTCAAAGCTTTTTATGATATGGGATGTTAGTGCTATTGGTCTGTAGTTCTTTGCTGTTGCTTTACTGCCCCCTTTGTGGAGTGGGGCTATGTCTGTTGTTTTTAGTAACTGAGGGACGACCCCCGTGTCCATGCTCCCTCTCCATAGGATGGAAAAGGCTCGTGATAGGGGCTTCTTGCAGTTCTGTGTGAAGGACCTGTCTAGTTCGGCCGGCGGGCCTGCTGTCTCGCGTCAGGTGTTTCTTTGTTGTGGGATCTGATAGTGAGGTGTGGGCTACCCCTTTATATACCTTCCTTTGATGCTTTACTTTCATTGTTCCTTGATAATGTGAGTAGTCACGAAAGCGCTTGGAATTTCTCTATTCTTTCACAGTGTGGTTGTTTTGCATATATATATATATATATATATATATATATATATATATATATATATATATATATATATATATATATATATATATAAACACTGATCTCTGGCTGAAGGAGACTCGAACCTACGAACCTTAGGACAAGGCACGCAGTGCTTTACCAATCTACCCACACTGGACCAATACCTTGGCGTGTAGCATATGCTACACGTTTGATCCAAGGCAGCCAGCTTTCAGGGAGAAGGCTTACAGCTTTTCATCTCATCCCCTGCATGCATCAGCCTTACTAGAGATTTGAACAATGCAAGGAATTCGCGAGAGCATGCGAAATATACACAAACATATATATATATATATATATATATATATATATATATATATATATATATATATATATATATATATATATATATATATATATATATATATATATATATATATATATATATATAATAAATTATATAAAATAATATATATTAGTCAAAGTGTTTATTAAATGCGTTCCAAAAATTTAACAGATGTTAAATTTAGTAATATAATATTGTTAGAGTTTTGTGTAGGTTCAACTTTCACTTCCTGAGTGAGTTAACATTCGTAAGATGTTAAAAATAACTAAGGTGAAAAATACAATCATATGTTATCATTAACATTTGTAGTTTGTGTTAATGTCTGTTTGTTAAGGTTTAACAAGAAATTTAACCTTCTTTGACTTTGGCTGGCGGTTCGCCAGCCAGTGGCTTCTTCAGTCTAATAAGAAGAACAGAGGAAGATGAGGTAATCAGTCACTCAGTCCGGAGTCAATAATGTCTTCAGTCCATCATTCTTGTTTGTTTTATAAACCATTACATTACATGTAATTACAGATAATATTGACCCCTTATGACAGTCTCTCATACCGGCTTTCTTGGGTTTATGGGTTATCATCTGGTTTGGAATGTTATGAGATAAACCAGACTTGGCAAGCCTCAACGACTGAGATGAGAGAGTAACGCTGATGCTGATGATACAAACAGTGATGCTGCTTGTGTTATCTTAGTTATCTTAGTGTTAGTTGTGTGACACAGTGCTTCCAGTGTTGAGTTAGCTGTGTGACTCAGTGCTTCCAGTGTTGGGTTAGCTGTGTGACTCAGTGCTTCCAGTGTTGGGTTAGCTGTGTGACTCAGTGCTTCCAGTGTTGGGTTAGCTGTGTGACTCAGTGCTTCCAGTGTTGAGTTAGCTGTGTGACTCAGTGCTTCCAGTGTTGGGTTAGCTGTGTGACTCAGTGCTTCCAGTGTTGAGTTAGCTGTGTGACTCAGTGCTTCCAGTGTTGAGTTAGCTGTGTGACTCAGTGCTTCCAGTGTTGAGTTAGCTGTGTGACTCAGTGCTTCCAGTGTTGAGTTAGCTGTGTGACTCAGTGCTTCCAGTGTTGAGTTAGCTGTGTGACTCAGTGCTTCCAGTGTTGAGTTAGCTGTGTGACTCAGTGCTTCCAGTGTTGGGTTAGCTGTGTGACTCAGTGCTTCCAGTGTTGGGTTAGCTGTGTGACTCAGTGCTTCCAGTGTTGGGTTAGCTGTGTGACTCAGTGCTTCCAGTGTTGGGTTAGCTGTGTGACTCAGTGCTTCCAGTGTTGGGTTAGCTGTGTGACTCAGTGCTTCCAGTGTTGGGTTAGCTGTGTGACTCAGTGCTTCCAGTGTTGGGTTAGCTGTGTGACTCAGTGCTTGCTTCCAGTGTTGGGTTAGCTGTGTGACTCAGTGCTTCCAGTGTTGGGTTAGCTGTGTGACTCAGTGCTTCCAGTGTTGGGTTAGCTGTGTGACTCAGTGCTTCCAGTGTTGGGTTAGCTGTGTGACTCAGTGCTTCCAGTGATGGGTTAGCTGTGTGACTCAGTGCTTCCAGTGTTGGGTTAGCTGTGTGACTCAGTGCTTCCAGTGTTGGGTTAGCTGTGTGACTCAGTGCTTCCAGTGTTGGGTTAGCTGTGTGACTCAGTGCTTCCAGTGTTGGGTTAGCTGTGTGACTCAGTGCTTCCAGTGATGGGTTAGCTGTGTGACTCAGTGCTTCCAGTGTTGGGTTAGCTGTGTGACTCAGTGCTTCCAGTGTTGAGTTAGCTGTGTGACTCAGTGCTTCCAGTGTTGGGTTAGCTGTGTGACTCAGTGCTTCCAGTGTTGGGTTAGCTGTGTGACTCAGTGCTTCCAGTGTTGGGTTAGCTGTGTGACTCAGTGCTTCCAGTGTTGAGTTAGCTGTGTGACTCAGTGCTTCCAGTGTTGGGTTAGCTGTGTGACTCAGTGCTTCCAGTGTTGGGTTAGCTGTGTGACTCAGTGCTTCCAGTGTTGAGTTAGCTGTGTGACTCAGTGCTTCCAGTGTTGAGTTAGCTGTGTGACTCAGTGCTTCCAGTGTTGGGTTAGCTGTGTGACTCAGTGCTTCCAGTGTTGAGTTAGCTGTGTGACTCAGTGCTTCCAGTGTTGGGTTAGATGTGTGACTCAGTGCTTCCAGTATTGAGTTAGCTGTGTGACTCAGTGCTTCCAGTGTTGGGTTAGCTGTGTGACTCAGTGCTTCCAGTGTTGAGTTAGCTGTGTGACTCAGTGCTTCCAGTGTTGAGTTAGCTGTGTGACTCAGTGCTTCCAGTGTTGAGTTAGCTGTGTGACTCAGTGCTTCCAGTGTTGGGTTAGCTGTGTGACTCAGTGCTTCCAGTGTTGGGTTAGCTGTGTGACTCAGTGCTTCCAGTGTTGAGTTAGCTGTGTGACTCAGTGCTTCCAGTGTTGGGTTAGCTGTGTGACTCAGTGCTTCCAGTGTTGAGTTAGCTGTGTGACTCAGTGCTTCCAGTGTTGAGTTAGCTGTGTGACTCAGTGCTTCCAGTGTTGAGTTAGCTGTGTGACTCAGTGCTTCCAGTGTTGGGTTAGCTGTGTGACTCAGTGCTTCCAGTGTTGAGTTAGCTGTGTGACTCAGTGCTTCCAGTGTTGAGTTAGCTGTGTGACTCAGTGCTTCCAGTGTTGGGTTAGCTGTGTGACTCAGTGCTTCCAGTGTTGAGTTAGCTGTGTGACTCAGTGCTTCCAGTGTTGAGTTAGCTGTGTGACTCAGTGCTTCCAGTGTTGAGTTAGCTGTGTGACTCAGTGCTTCCAGTGTTGAGTTAGCTGTGTGACTCAGTGCTTCCAGTGTTGAGTTAGCTGTGTGACTCAGTGCTTCCAGTGTTGAGTTAGCTGTGTGACTCAGTGCTTCCAGTGTTGGGTTAGCTGTGTGACTCAGTGCTTCCAGTGTTGGACTTCCAATGTACAAGAATCACGGTTCAAGTCCTCGCTCAGTATTCAGTTTATTCATTGATAATCGTTCATTGTTCTTGAGTTTATATATATCTAAGCTTCAGTTAATGAGAACTTCAAGTTTGCTACAACTACCACTATTACTACTACTACTACTACTACTACTACTACTACCACTATTACTACTACTACTACTACTACTACTACCACTATTATTACTACTACTACTACTACTACTACTACTACTACTAATACTACCACTATTACTACTACTACTACTACTACTACTACTACTACTACTACTAATAATAATAATAATAATAATAATAATAATAATAATAATAATAATAATATTAATAATAACAACAATAACAACAATATATCATTAATAATATTAATTAATTACTGACAATAGTTAAAAGTGTAGAGTTGGGAGTAATTAAGATGATAATATATTCTGTCATTAACGTCACTTACAGACACATCAACACTAACTTTCAACATGAATGCAAGAGCAAACCAGCGCATGCAATAACGTTGGCTCTTGCAACTGTATTGCATAATGCAGTTATTTGAGTGTTACAGGTTGGCAGTACAAGGCAGGAAACACTGCAGCCTGGATCCTCCGTCCTCCCAGGAGACAGGAGACTCCACACGTCTGCATGATGAGTCCATCAGCCTTGTTGATCAGTCCCTGATCCGATGGTCATGGCCCGGGCTGCGGGGAGCGTTGACCCCTGCAACATTCACCAGGCAGACCCCAGGTAGGTACGAGAGAGATTGGAGGGGGGGGGTATCAGTCCCTCCAGCGGTACACATGTTGAAAGACTGAAGTCAACCAGAAGATTCATTATTGCCTGGAAGCCAATATGACAATTTCTTTTTCGTCTGTGAAAGACTTCAAGAACATTTTTAGCCGTCACAATGCATCACAAAAGTTACATTATCAAACACAAAAAGGGAGCGTGCAGGAGGGGTGGATGGCCTCCTTTCCAGCACGCGTCAACTAGCACCATATGGCGCCGTCCTCAGAGGACGGTAAACGAGCAGCAGTGGACTTCACAACAGCCCGGGGAGGTTGATGGGAGGGAGGATGGGAGTGGGGGAAGGGAGAGGGAATAGGGAGGGTGGGAGGTGTGAGAGAAAAGGGCGTCCTTGGTGTGAGGTTCCCAACCATTATTCATGTCTGCAAAATTATTGAGGAGGGAGGGGGGCGTGGGTGGTCGATGGGGGAATATAATAGGTGTTGGTAGTGGGGGGTAGTGAGCAAGGAGGGGGGTTTAAAGACGTTGGGGTACCTGGAGTTAGGTTAGGTAAGGTTTGTCAAGAAACAGGACAAGTGTTACCTTTTGCGGGTCATGACCCGCCACTGGAGCTTTTGGTCATCTGACCGAGAGGTCAGATGTTGTCCTCATCGATTTGTTAAGTTATACCATGAATTAAGGAGAGATCCTGGACCTCACCTTACGAAAGCAGACAAAACAAATGCGATAGTAATTATGGACAAGGTAGATTATAATGGATAAATAAATATGATATTAGGAGACAGGGAAACTGACTTGCCTCTTAAAAGAGTGCTTCCCCTTGAAGTTAATAAAAATAACAGTGAGGGAGCAACTCGTCATGTTTTACAACATGGTGAACCCACCTCCAGGTATCTTGGGTAACTAATGTTCGTGTTCTGACGGAGATGTAAAAGAAATGTAATGCTAAACGAAGAAGAGGGTTATGTTGAGTGGAAAGGATGCATACTACAGAGTGATGATGGCTTGGTGTCCGGGATGTTCTTGTGTTGCCTTCACCTACTATGGTACCTGGACCGTCCCTGTAGCTCCTCGCTTTGATGCCTGAGACGACCTTGTGGCGGCTCCTCGGCTCTGGGTCACCCTTGTAGTGGCTCCTCGGCCCTGGGTCACCCTTGTAGTGGCTCCTCGGCCCTGGGACATCCATGTAGTGGCTCCTCGGCCCTGGGACATCCAAGTAGTGGCTCCTCGGCCCTGGAACACCCTTGTTGCGGCTCCTCGGCCCTGGGATACCCTTGTGGCTGCTCCTCACTGGGTCATCGTGGCGAGGAAGAAGAGGATGCAGACGCAGATGATGCAGCAGCAGCAGCAGCAACAGCCGACGGCCCCGACGATGTAAGGCGTCAGATCAGCTGCCTCACTGCTGCTGCAACTCACACTCTCAGTGGAAGACCCCATATAATGAAATTTACTTTCTTTTAAGGAATTAAATAAATGTTAATAAAGTTAAAGAGAAGATCTTCTCACGAAACACTTTCTGGAGACTATAAGATGTGAGAAAGAAGAAGATGGAGCTTTCTGAAGATTCTTCTCGGCAAAAATGCCACCCAGGCCTGGTCACAGACGGGATTGCGGGGCGATGACCCACGGAAACCCTCTCCAGGTATACTCCAGGTATCTTGGAGGCCTACAGAGAATTGATGAATGTGACACATGTACGACACTAGGAATCTTTAAAGCAAGGCAAAAGATAAAATTCAATAGCTTTTGTGTGTGAAGATATAGTTATTACTGGGAAGATACGCAGAACAAAGGTGATGCATACGGGGATCCCAAAGGGACAGCTAACTGGTGTGTACAGTAATAGCCAAAGATTAGTTGTAAACAAAGAATTCGCGAAGTGTTAAGAAAAGATAATTGTCTGTTAACTTCAGAAACAGAACCAAGCGGAATGGAGAACACTATAAGGTGAAGACACCAGCTGCTGCTGCACCAGAGTGAAGACACCAGCTGCTGCTGCACCAGAGTGAAGACACCAGCTGCTGCTGCACCAGAGTGAAGACACCAACTGCTGCTGCACCAGAGTGAAGACACCAGCTACTGCTGCACCAGAGTGAAGACACCAGCTGCTGCTGCACCAGAGTGAAGACACCAGCTGCTGCTGCACCAGAGTGAAGACACCAGCTGCTGCTGCACCAGAGTGAAGACACCAGCTGCTGCTGCACCAGAGTGAAGACACCAGCTGCTGCTGCACCAGAGTGAAGACACCAGCTGCTGCTGCACCAGAGTGAAGACACTAGCTGCTGCTGCACCAGAGTGAAGACACCAGCTGCTGCTGCACCAGAGTGAAGACACCAGCTGCTGCTGCACCAGAGTGAAGACACCAACTGCTGCTGCACCAGAGTGAAGACACCAGCTGCTGCTGCACCAGAGTGAAGATACCAGCTGCTGCTGCACCAGAGTGAAGACACCAGCTGCTGCTGCACCAGAGTGAAGACACCAGCTGCTGCTGCACCAGAGTGAAGACACCAGCTGCTGCTGCACCAGAGTGAAGACACCAGCTGCTGCTGCACCAGAGTGAAGACATCAGCTGCTGCTGCACCAAAGTGAAGACACCAGCTGCTGCTGCACCAGAGTGAAGACACAAGCTGCTGCTGCACCAGAGTGAAGACACAAGCTGCTGCTGCACCAGAGTGAAGACACCAGCTGCTGCTGCACCAGAGTGAAGACACTAGCTGCTGCTGCACCAGAGTGAAGACACCAGCTGCTGCTGCACCAGAGTGAAGACACCAGCTGCTGCTGCACCAAAGTGAAGACACCAGCTGCTGCTGCACCAGAGTGAAGACACTAGCTGCTGCTGCACCAGAGTGAAGACATCAGCTGCTGCTGCACCAGAGTGAAGACACAAGCTGCTGCTGCACCAGAGTGAAGACACCAGCTGCTGCTGCACCAGAGTGAAGACACCAGCTGCTGCTGCACCATGGAGAAGTCACCAGCTGCTGGTGCTACTACTGCTGCACCAGCTGCTGCTGCACCAGCTGCTGCTGCACCAGCTGCCTATCACCTACAATACAGCAAAAAAAAAATGTGGACAGTGGAAATCCTCGTAAAGAGGGAGGTAAAAAAAAATGGATGAAGAAATAAATGAAAGATAAGATAAGATTTCGTTCGGATTTTTAACCCCGAAGGGTTAGCCACCCAGGATAACCCAAGAAAGTCAGTGCGTCATCGAGGACTGTCTAACTTATTTCCATTGTGGTCCTCAATTTTGTCCCCCAGGATGCGACCCACACCAGTCGACTAACACCCAGGTACCTATTTGCTGCTAGGTGAACAGGACAGCAGGTGTAAGGAAAAGTGTCGAAATGTTTCCACCCGCCGGGAATCGAACCCGGGCCCTCCGTGTGTGAAGCGGGAGCTTTAGCCACCGCACCACCGGGCCTGGTGGTACACCTGGTGGGCCACCAGGTGTACCTATCTGAGCCTGCTGGGCCAGGACCCACCAGGGGAACCTATCTGAGCCTGCTGGGCCAGGACCCACCAGGTGTACCTATCTGAGCCTGCTGGGTCAGGACCCACCAGGTGTACCTATCTGAGCCTGCTGGGTCAGGACCCACCAGGGGAACCTATCTGAACCTGCTGGGTCAGGACCCACCAGGGGAACCTATCTGAACCTGCTGGGTCAGGACCCACCAGGGGAACCTATCTGAACCTGCTGGGTCAGGACCCACCAGGGGAACCTATCTGAACCTGCTGGGTCAGGACCCACCAGGGGAACCTATCTGAACCTGCTGGGTCAGGACCCACCAGGGGAACCTATCTGAACCTGCTGGGTCAGGACCCACCAGGGGAACCTATCTGAGCCTGCTGGGTCAGGACCCACCAGGGGAACCTATCTGAACCTGCTGGGTCAGGACCCACCAGGGGAACCTATCTGAACCTGCTGGGTCAGGACCCACCAGGGGAGCCTATCTGAGCCTGCTGGGTCAAGACCCACCAGGGGAACCTATCTGAACCTGCTGGGTCAGGACCCACCAGGGGAACTTATCTGAACCTGCTGGGTCAGGACCCACCAGGGGAACCTATCTGAACCTGCTGGGTCAGGACCCACCAGGGGAACCTATCTGAACCTGCTGGGTTAGGACCCACCAGGGGAACCTATCTGAACCTGCTGGGTGAGGACCCACCAGAGGAACCTATCTGAACCTGCTGGGTCAGGACCCTCCAGGGGAACCTATCTGAACCTGCTGGGCGAGGACCCAACAGGGGAACCTATCTGAACCTGCTGGGTCAGGACCCACCAGGGGAACCTATCTGAAACTGCTGGGTCAGGACCCACCAAGTGAACTTATCTGAACCTGCTGGGTCAGGACCCACCAGGTGAACCTATCTGAACCTGAGGATCGTAATAAGGTAAGTAAGTAAGTAAGTAAGTTTATTCAGGTATACACAAATACAGTTACATAGAATTATCATACATAGCAGCATGTGTGTAGAGAACCTGGGATAACCCAAAAAAGTCAGACAGAGTGACTTATTTCCATTGGGGTCCTTTTACCTTATTATTATAATATAAAGGTTATAATATTTTCTTATTATTCTGCAATGAAGATAACATCTTATTATCATACTAAAAAGACTATCTACTACACGAGGGTCATTAAGACTATCTACAATACGAGGGTCATTACTAGGAATACGGTAAAATTTACACGTATGTTAGCTAAAAAGTAGAAAATCATTCCCCTCCCTTTCTGTAGCTACATTCATCAGACACCTTTTGGCACTCTTCTTGAACTGGTTCATGCTATGACTGGCTTTGACATGTGCGGGCAGTCTGTTCCATTCCTTTATTGCTGTACAATAAAAGGTGTTTGAAGCCTGGCCACTGACTGTGGGTACTACAAAGTTGTGCTCTCTACCCCTAGTACTATGATTGCTTTGGTTCCCAACCTTGACAAAATTGACAGCAAGATATTCTGGACACTGTTTGTGAGCAATTTTATAAACATGATTTAGCTTCAGTTGTTTTACTCTGTCTTCAACATTCAGCATATCCAACTGCTGTAATTCATCCTGGCCTACATGTTCTCTTGGTCCCAGCCCCATGATGAATCTTACGATTTTGTTCTGGGTGATTTGCAGTCTATCTTTCAGTTTTTTTGTCAAGGCAGAGTACCAAGAAGAGCAAGCGTAATCCATATGGCATTGTATAAGGGCTAGACATAGGGTCCTGCGAGCCTCAGTAGGTAGACTCTGTGCTTCAGTCTGGCATTCGCTTTCTTTACTACACTGTTCCCTATCAATTCTCCTGACATGCATGGGTCAAAGGGGATTCCCAAATATTTTACTGATGAAACCAAAGTGATGGGCTCCCCATTACACTGAACATTAAAATTATTTACCCTTCTCAGGTACCAACCTTTGTCCCTCAGTCGCTAGGGTTTAAACCTCAGCGAGGGCTGAACTCAACATAAGACATTCCATCTATCTTTCTCACTCTCTGTAAAATGACAGGACACAAGTGCAATTAATCTTTCTCACTCTCTTCACATCTCTCAAATTAAACTTTCCATAAACTGTTATCCACTTCGAGAAGTTCATTAATTCGTAAAGCGAAAGTAAATTTCTATTGGTTGAAAGCTGTATAGCCCTTGTGGCTTAGCGCTTCTTTTTCATTATAATAATAATATTGGTTAAAAAAATGTCCGACTCGTACTATTCTTCGTCAGACTATTCTAGCGACTACTCGGGTGGAGAAGGAGGCCTCGCCACTCTCATCTGCGTCATCTGTTGCATCTCCTCCATCTGCCTCGGCATCATCATAGCCATCACTACTGCAGGTGGGTGAGAAGCCACTACCAAGAGAGAGAGAGAGTCCTGTGTACCTGGGTGAGGAGCCACAGCCAGGACGTGTCCCAGGGTGTGAGGAGCTACAGCCAGGACGTGTCCCAGGGTGTGAGGAGCTACAGCCAGGACGTGTCCCAGGGTGTGAGGAGCTACAGCCAGGACGTGTCCCATGGTGTTGAGGAGCTACAGCCAGGACGTGTCCCAGGGTGTGAGGAGCTACAGCCAGGGTGTGAGGAGCTACAGCCAGGGCGTGTCCCAGGGTGTGAGGAGCTACAGCCAGGGCGTGTCCCAGGGTGTGAGAAGCTACAGCCAGGACGTGTCCCATGGTGTTGAGGAGCTACAGCCAGGACGTCCAGGGCACCAGGGTGATGAACCACTACCAAGACAGTGAGTCCTGTGTACCTGGGTGAGGAGCCACAGCCAGGACGTGTCCTAGGGTGTGAGGAGCTACAGCCAGGACGTGTCCCAGGGTGTGAGGAGCTACAGCCAGGGCGTGTCCCAGGGTGTGAGGAGCTACAGCCAGGGCGTGTCCCAGGGTGTGAGAAGCTACAGCCAGGACGTGTCCCATGGTGTTGAGGAGCTACAGCCAGGACGTCCAGGGCACCAGGGTGATGAACCACTACCAAGACAGAGAGTCCTGTGTACCTGGGTGAGGAGCCACAGCCAGGACGTGTCCCAGGGTGTGAGGAGCTACAGCCAGGACGTGTCCCAGGGTGTGAGGAGCTACAGCCAGGACGTGTCCCAGGGTGTGAGAAGCTACAGCCAGGACGTGTCCCAGGGTGTGAGGAGCTACAGCCAGGGCGTGTCCCAGGGTGTGAGGAGCTACAGCCAGGGCGTGTCCCAGGGTGTGAGGAGCTACAGCCAGGGCGTGTCCCAGGGTGTGAGGAGCTACAGCCAGGGCGTGTCCCAGGGTGTGAGAAGCTACAGCCAGGACGTGTCCCATGGTGTTGAGGAGCTACAGCCAGGACGTCCAGGGCACCAGGGTGATGAACCACTACCAAGACAGAGAGTCCTGTGTACCTGGGTGAGGAGCCACAGCCAGGACGTGTCCCAGGGTGTGAGGAGCTACAGCCAGGACGTGTCCCAGGGTGTGAGGAGCTACAGCCAGGGCGTGTCCCAGGGTGTGAGGAGCTACAGCCAGGGCGTGTCCCAGGGTGTGAGGAGCTACAGCCAGGACGTGTCCCAGGGTGTGAGGAGCTACAGCCAGGACGTGTCCCAGGGTGTGAGGAGCTACAGCCAGGGCGTGTCCCAGGGTGTGAGAAGCTACAGCCAGGACGTGTCCCATGGTGTTGAGGAGCTACAGCCAGGACGTGTCCCATGGTGTTGAGGAGCTACAGCCAGGACGCCCAGGGCACCAGGGTGATGAACCACTACCAAGACGCCCAGGGCACCAGGATGATGAACCACTACCAAGACGCCCAGGGCACCAGGATGATGAACCACTACCAAGACGCCCAGGGCACCAGGATGATGAACCACTACCAAAGACGCCCATGGCACCAGGATGATGAACCACTACCAAGACGCCCAGGGCACCAGGATGATGAACCACTACCAAGACGCCCAGGATGATGAACCACTACCAAGACGCCCAGGGCACAGGGACGAGAAGCCAGGGCAGCAGTATGACCTAAAGTGGTCATTTTTTCCCTGTTAGGTAAAAGGACACAAGTGCAACTAATGTGACATTTTATTGTGGCAACGTTTCGCTCTCCAGGAGCTTTGTCAAACCGTAACGGCTTGACAAGATCTTTCACACGTCTCCGTGCGTCACCAGGAGCTATGCAATGTTGCAATAGTGTAGCAACAGGTGGAATGAGAGGAAGCTTTTCTCAAGAGTAAGATAGCATGGTGATGCCATCCAGTCTGAGAAAACTTCATCTCATCCTACCTGTTGCTACTCTTGCAACATTGCATAGCTCCTGATGACGTAGGAAGTCTTGTGAAAGATCTTGAGCTGAAGATTTCCATGCTTGTCTTGCACTGTGCAGAAAAATATTTGTAGACAAACAATAGACTATAGACATATAGACACAGACTCAGATATATCGCCTGTTTGGGATTGTACTGAGAGATATTGTACGGTGCCCCGTGTCCTGGTGCTTAAAGCTCTCGCTTCACACGGCGTGAGTCCGGGTTCGATTCCCGGCGAGGGTTGAAACATTGGGCTTGTTTCTTTACACCGGTTGTCTATGTTCACCCATCAGTAAAACTGATACCTGGGTGTTAGTGGACTGGTGTGGGTTGCATCCTGGGACAAAACTAACCTAATTTGGTTGAAGTGCTCTGCATAACAAGGGGCTTTCTATATAGCAGTATGTCATTGATGTCAGCTATGGTCTGTATATCTTGTGCATGTGCTTATAGAAATAAAATTATTATATTATTATGAGAAAAATTGACTTTAGGTTGGTATCTGCTCGTTGTTTAGGTTTGTTGTGTCTGTAAACAATGTGACGTCACGGGAGGTGATCACTGATTGGTGGATCTCGAGGCTCTCATGTCGGCCTAGTAGGAAGCTCGAGAGTGCCTCATTTATCCCCATTTCTGACAGGTATAGAGGTGGTATTTAGTTGAAATGATGGAGGGAGAGGAAGGTGAATATGTGATGATGATGGAGGTGGGGAGGAGGGATAATGGTGGGTGGAACACCACGTAATATTAGGAGAAGAAGAGTTGATTTCGGCAGGAAATCGAATTTACGAATTCCTGCCCTTGAAGAGGTATTGCCTTGACGCTGGTGAGGGGCTCTTGATCCAAGGAACTAGAACCAGCCACCGCCTTCCTTGGGTCGAGCCTGAGTGCCTCCTAGGTGCTGCATGATCCCTACGGATTTGGTGCTTCCCAGTTAAATTGAAAATGCCCTCGATGACAGTGAAAGGCTCTTGATCAAGGGTATCGGAGCTTCCCGTCCCTTGCATCAAACATGATGGTCTCACATTTCCCAGGTGCTGTATGACACCTACGGGTTTAGCGCTTCCCCATTAATAATAATAGTACTGACTTTCTTGGGTTATCTTATCTATCTTCGGTTATCTTATCTACGGTTATCTTATCTATCATATCTTAACCTGGGTGGCTAACCCTCTGGGTTAAAAATCCCCTCAAGTCTTATATTATCTCTATACCGTTATGACTAAAATCATTTAGCACATTTTTCTTTATTTCTTTTTTTTTTGTTTCATGTATATTTTAAAAATCATGTTAAGTATTCAATAATAGCGTATATTTTATGGAATTTGCAAACGATTTCATAAAAATACGTGAAATGTTTCAAAATATATAAAATGTGTACTATAGACTTTTAATATATTGACAAATGGATTTATGTGCATTTAAGATTTGCGATGATGAATATATTTATATACTGTATGTTATACTGAGGTGCATAAGGGTGGCTCATGGCTCGGTGGTAGCTAGTTCTAAAACTATGAAAACCTGATGGTTTTATTTGGATTATTAAACCAGGGCCTCCACCTGCAACAGCTTGGTTGACCAGGCAAGCACCAGACGAGCCTGGCCCATGGCCGGGCTCAGAGAGTAGAGAAACTGTTGAAGCTCTTCAAAGGTATATCAAAGGAGGGTTAGTAACCCAGGTTATCCCCCTGAAAAACCCATTATACCATGACTTATTTTCATTGAGAGCCTTTGTTCTCTATCCCGGGATCTTTTCAATATACTTATAACACCTTTCATCGTTTCAGCTTGCTTAGTGTAGAGGATTCAGTATGTGCGTTGGACCCTTGAGGCGTGTTTGTCACTGGGGGCCTCTCATTGCTCTTGGTAAGTCACTCTCACAACTTCATATATATTTTTACCTTGAAAAATATTTTTTACCAGGTGTTGTCCTAAAATTTATATTTTACAATGATGCCTGTCTGCATTGTTTGAGGTGATTACGTTGTAGGTTGCAGTGTAAGTGGGATAAAAATTTGATGTTTTTTAAATAACAAAAAGGCACAATACTGTGACTGGAACAATACACAAATAACCCACACATAGGAGAGAGGAGCTTACGTTGATGTTTGTAAATGGTCCAAGTCGGACCGAAACGTCATCATAAGCTCTTCTCCTCTGTGTGGGTTATTTGTGTAATTCATGAAAATAATTGCCTGTACTTCTAATATGTGCTCTTTATTTATGCTAGCTCACTTAATGTAAACTTAGTGTACATGGAGCCCCATTTCTATCACTACTTCCCTACGTGTTATAAATTTGCTGTTAGGTGATATGTATAACTTCCAAAACATACTGAAGATTCTTGTAGAGAGGAGTTAAATGTTGATAACTTGCTTGAGATTACTACAGCTGCCATGGGTTTGGAACTCATTCACTGCTCCAAGTGAGGAGACACCTGTAATGTTATGATATAGTTAATAATACCAACATAAAATTTTTCTTTTGGTAAAGATTGAAAGATCAGATTTAATTCATGAAATTAATCCTTGGACAGGGTGTGTGTGTGTGTACACACACACATACATACACAGTATTGAGTAAAAGTGCTGTTGCGTTTCTTTTAACACTTAATTCTTTTTTTAGGTATAATAAAGTCGGTAACATTTGCAACGGTGAGTTGCCTGTCTCAGTGGTGGGCTCCGCATGACTCCTGGGGTGGGACAACCCTGTTCTTCACCTTCATGAGCTGTGCAATTCTCACATTGTATTGCTTCCTGCATGCCATGTATGTGGGACCTGGGAATTTACCACTCCACTGGAAGCCGGTTGGTGCACAGATGCTTCTATTTTAAAATCTCATATTCATTCTTTTGAAATTATTTATGCTCTTTCTTCTGCAAGTCCCAAACAACACATGTTTACTGCACATCCATCCTAACATACAGTTTTTCTATGCCTAGAGACCTCTTTGTTGATAACATTATTATTCCCCTTTATATGTACTGTTTATTTTGATCAGACACTATTATTATATTAACACATCGGCCATCTCCAACCAAGGCAGGGTGGCCCAAAAAAGAAAAACTTTCATAATCATTCACTACATCACTGTCTTACCAGAGGTGGACTTACACTGCAGTCATAAAACTGCAACATTAACACCCCTCCTTCAGAGTGCAGACACTGTACTTCCCATCTCCAGGATTCAAGTCTGGCCTGCCAGTTTCCATGAATCCCTTCATAAATGTTACCTTGCTCACACTCCAACAGCACGTCAAGCCCTAAAAGCCATTTGTTTCCAATCACTCCTATCTAATATGCTCATGCATGTTTGCTGGAAGTCTAAGCCCCTTGCACACAGAACCTCCTTGACCCCCTCCCTCCAACCTTTCCTAGGCTGACCCCTACCCCGCCTTCCCTCCACTGCAGATTTATACACTCTCGAAGTCATTCTATTTCATTCCTCCTTCTCTACATGTCCAAACCACCTCAACAACCCCTCCTCAGCCCTCTGGGTAATAGTTTTGGCAATTCCGCTCCTCCTCCTAATTTCCAAACTATGAATTCTCTGTATTATAGTCACACCACACATTGATCAGACACATGTATATTAATTATTTTGGTATTTTCTAAGCCATTCATCCATTACTGATTTATAAGAATTTTTAAAAATATACTCTGTTTTTTTGTTGAAGATCATGTAGAAGAAAGTAGTGTTCAAAGAAATTGTATTAATTTGATTTCATTGTTTTGTTATACATAAATTTGCTTGTGCTGATGTGTGCTATCTTAAGGTGATGTATGTTGAATTATTTGTGTGAATGTTTTGTAATGGCTGAAATAATAGCATCAGAATTTGGTGATGGTTTTAAAACCCACATATTTAAGTTAATGTTTGTGGGATATAGTGAATTGTTTAGAGAAATACTTGATTAAGTAGACCAGTGGTTGAGTTAGGTTCAAAGCCTATTAATTGTATGAGGGTCAGTAAAGCTGCTTTTCACCTGTACACCAGAAATCAAGAATATGTACTTTTATCCCTAAAATAGAGAGTATGGTAAACTCTCATTGTAGAGTACTTATTTATAATGAGATATATACTTATCATTGTATAAACTCTCAATGTACCATATACTGAGAAGTATATGGTACAGAAGTATATACACATTGTTGTATATACACTGCTGCTCTCAGAGCTTGCTCATTGAGAGACAGACATCCCTCAGAACATACACAGTGTGTAAGCCAAGTGACATTGAAGTAAACATATGATGTTTGTATAGCATCTGATGTATTATGGAAGCATGTTCTGTAATTTGAATGTGTTGAGTGGTATTTACTTTGTATATAAAGTACAGTAATATCAGTTACAGCTTTATGCTTTTAATATACCGTACTGTATTTTTCTTTCTTCTCTTTAATAATAGATCTTGTAGAATACATAATTAAGTGATACTTATTTAATTCTTTTAATTTTTATTATCATATTTTGTGGATTGTTGCTTCTTAGAGAATTGTAAATACTAAATTAGTTTATAAGCATAAATAAGATTAAAATGCCTGGTTTTGCTATTCTGTATTATTGAATTGTTCTATTTTTGTACAATACTCTATACAATTTTATTTTAATTGCAAATTTATTTTGATTTTAGTGAAAATTTGGTATGGGTCAAAAATTTCTTATTATATTTGCAGGAAAAGGAAAATGACCAACAGTTTCTTCAGTTCTGTGCAATATGCAATGGCTACAAGGCTCCACGCTCCCATCATTGCCGCAAGTGTGAGTTTCTTCCCAGCATTTAACATATTGATGTGATAACAAAAAAGGCACAATACCGTAACTGGAACGATACACAAATAACCCGCACATAAAAGAGAGAAGCTTACGACGACGTTTCGGTCCGACTTGGACCATTGACAAAGTCACACTGTGACTTTGTCAATGGTCCAAGTCGGACCGAAACGTCGTCGTAAGCTTCTCTCTTTTATGTGCGGGTTATTTGTGTATATTGATGTGATGTTTATTGAATTGATGTGTGTGAAGCAACTTGTAATACAGTGGACCCCCGGTTAACGATATTTTTTCACTCCAGAAGTATGTTCAGGTGCCAGTACTGACCGAATTTGTTCCCATAAGAAATATTGTGAAGTAGATTAGTCCATTTCAGACCCCCAAACATACAAGTACAAACGCACTTACATAAATACACTTACATAATTGGTCGCATTTGGAGGTAATCGTTATGCGGGGGTCCACTGTATTTGCTATTGGTTGCCTGGTTTGTGATTTACACCAGACATAAGTTTTCAGCAAATGTTTCCAAGATTAATTCAGAATTATCCATGAGGAAGTGGAACAGAATTCTTCCTCCGTAAGCCATGCGTGTCGTAAGAGGTGACTAAAATGCTGGGAGCAAAGGGCTAGTAACCCCCTTTTTTTTTTTTTTTTTTTTTCAACAAGTTGGTCGTCTCCCACCGAGGCAGGGTGACCCAAAAAAGAAAGAAAATCCCCAAAAAGAAAATACTTTCATCATCATTCAACACTTTCACCTCACTCACACATTATCACTGCTTTTGCAGAGGTGCTCAGAATAGAACAGTTTAGAAGCATATACGTATAAAGATACACAACATATCCCTCCAAACTGCCAAATTTATAAATGCCAAATGTATAAATTACTAAATTTAAAAAGAGAAACTTTCGTTTTTCTTTTTGGGCCACCCTGCCTCGGTGGGATACGGCTGGTTTGTTGAAAAAAAAAATTAGGCTTTTTTTTTTTTAAATAATGTCATTTTTTTAACACCATTACTGGGTTATCCTATAATTTCACTTTTTTTTTTTTTTTAATTTTCAGCACCACTACTGGGTTATCCTAAAATTTTTGTTAGATCTGAGCAAAAGTTATGGAATTAAAAATTTTTCTTCAGCTGTATATCAGACTAAACACTTGATATGGGAACATGAGCTTAGCTCTGCTCCTGTAATAACTACTACTATACAAATAGGTATTTTTTTTTCACTTATAAAAATACATATCTATATCCATCCAAAATTAACTTCCACTAACTTGATCAGTTGCACTGGTTTGAGCATTGGTTTTATTTTGTATTTTCATTGATTGTTTAGCATTTTTTTTTTTTTTTTTTTTTTGTAATTTATCATATATTTGTCTGCTGCTTATACTATAGAGTTTGAGAGTAAATCAGACACCTGTGAAACACTGTATTTACATTTAGAATCTGTTACTTTGAAGCTGTAGTGTGAAGCAGTTTATAACCACTATGTAAATACATCAGGAACTAGACCATTTTTTTCACCCTCTTGTCATCAATTTTTATGTTGTTGGTATCATTTTGTATGATAAATTTGCACACAGAAACAATGCTAAACAAACTGGATATGGGTTTTTTTTATTTACATAGCTTTGTTTTTTTTCAGGTGGGTGTTGTGTGATGAAAATGGACCACCACTGCCCGTGGATTAACAACTGTGTCGGTCACAAGAACCATGGGTCATTCACCCTCTTTCTCTTGTTTGCCGTGTTGGGATGTGCTCAGGCCTCTGTGGTGCTTGCTCTCTCCATTTATCATGCCATACACAGGGTCAGTGTACAGTGTCATACACAAGTTCATTGTATCATGCAATACATAGAGTTGTGCATTGCAAGTATAGTCAGTTTGAAAAACTATTTTTTAAAAATGATTCAGGAAAAACCCACATAGCCAGATTTGATTTCTGGAAATGGGAAGGGCAATACCTGTGCTCTGAAGGAGGGATGGTGGGGATGTTGCATATGGAGGCTAATTTAATTATGTCGGCTTACTTTTGGAAAGATAACGATTGAATGAATGTATGATGAATATGCTTTCTTTGGATCACCTTGCCTTGGTGGGAGATAGCCATTAAGTATTAAGTTTAAAAATTATTGTTTTTTATTCTATAATTGTTATTGTACACATACAGTAAACCCTCCTTATAATGCCAGTGAAAAGTGAAACCAAAAATTTAGATAGTGCCAGAAAATCTTGATATTCCGTGCCATAAAAGGTGAAGGAATCCATTAAAACTTGAAAAATTTTGGTACTATCTGCCAGTAGGTTTCCATAGCATCATATTACATGCAGAATGTTGGTACTACATTCTAGAATTTTCTCTTCCAAACCAAGATGGACAGTTGTGAGCAAGGTTGGAGAATGTTTAGGGAGGCACAACTTTGCTTCTACACTGCCATTAATGTTACTTACAGTTTTGGATATCTCAATCACCCTATCTCATCTCTGGATATTAACCGTTGCACCCAAGAGTAATAGTGATGCTGGAGGTGGCTCTGGCAAGGACTGTGAGAGTTTATGGCTTGGAAGATATGCACGATCAAGATGTAAATGAAGTGTTAAGAGATGAAGAGGCAGCTGCATAGGAATTGCTGGAGGTGTTCAGTTCCCAGTAGGTGGCTAGTTGTAGTGCTCCTCAGATTCTTGCCTCCTTACTTCTACTGGTGGTCCCTGCATCCTGCTACGTCATTGAGACGTTCATGCCTCACCTCTAAAATTATTTTTCCAAGGTTGACAGACTGATTACAATGTTATTACTTTGCTTCTGTGCCTGCAGACCCATCAAGGTGGTGGTGGTGGGAGGGGGTTACCTTGAAGCCAGTGAAGGACTTTTGATCCAGGTAATTGGATCAGTCCCTCACTTCTTGGATCAAACCTAATTACAGTAGCTACCACTTATCCCCTTGAGATAGATTCCTTGATGCTGGTGAGGGGATCGTAATCTAAGGAATTGGACCTTTGCTCCAATTTCTTGAATTGATCCTGAGTACCTTCCATTTCCCGTACATGTTCAGCATTCTCCCCATGAATATAATAATAATAATTCCCATCCCAATGGAAATAAGTCACTCTGTCTGACTTTTTTGGGTTATCCCAGGTTCTCTACACATATGCTGCTATGTATGATAATTCTATGTAACTGTATTTGTGTATACCTGAATAAACTTACTGCATGACCCCTGTGGGTTTGCCATTTGCATTGAGTATAATCTTTTATATTGCAGACATGGTATATCTACTATGGCACTGGCATGGAACCCATAATCTACATGAGCTTATGGGGAATGGTGATGTGCATGTTTGTCTTGGGGCTGGCTATTGGTGTAGTGCTAGCTGTGGGCATGCTTCTGTACTTCCAGGTCAGTCAACATATCATGGCTGCCATGATGGCATTTGTATGGTTGCTTCCTGGTTTACATAGAAGTTTTATTGGGGATATGGTTGTGTATCTATATTATGTGAAATCACTGATGTCAGATTCAGAATATAAAGTCATAATATCGTAGTTGGAACACTTCACCAAAAAAACAGCACTTAGAAGAGAAACCTTGTGATGATGTTTTGATCCATCCAGGACTATCAAGTCATAGCTTAACAATGGTCCAGGAAGGACTGAAGCATTGCAGATTCCTCTCCTGAGTTTAGGTTTTTGATCATGCTGGTTGAAGTTCTCCCTGAAAGACTTAAAAGATTCATGTATTTATTCATAATAATATTCCTGGGAAATAAAAGTGAGTGAGCATAGACATTCACTTGCTTTTTTGTTTCTATTCCAGCAATATTAAAGTAATGGAAATAAAGTCTTAGAACACATTGTTGGAAACTTGCATGTTTCAAGGGTGTACCATACCAATAGCTATTGTACAGGTTTATGCTGTGGTATACTGATGTCGAAAGGAATTAATTACATGGCGGAAAATATCAAGAGATTCACTCCATCATTCACAGAATGAACGATGATAAAAGTGTTTCTTTTTCGGGTCACCCTGCCTTGGTGGGAAACGGCCGATGTGTTATTAAAAAAAAATATAATTATCAAAAGATGCAGCTAAGGAGTTGATGGGACTTATTAAGTAGCAGTCTTTGTCAGTTGTAATTAAATTGTCTTGATCAATATCACAGATACGAGCGATTCTTCGAAACAGAACAGGCATTGAGGATTGGATTTTGGAAAAGGCCATTCATCGCCGTGATTCAACCGAGAAGCCATTTATATATCCTTACAACTTGGGCCGCTGGAATAATTTTGTGCAGGTATATTCTTAAAATTGTTTTATTTGTTTAATAAATAATCAATTATGTACATTTTCCTTGATGATCCAAACAATGTGAAATATGGTAATTTCTGCAATATAACATAATAATAATAATAAGGGGGATTCTCAGAGTGTGCTAAATCAGAATTATGGTAAGAAATTGCATTAAAAGCACTGAAGTTATCTATACCTAATATAGGGCTGTATATATAATTACCAATTTACTATAATGAACATTGAAAATAAATGAATTTAAAGTAAAGGTCACTCAGTGGATTTTGTTTATTTCAGAATTCTGTTGCATTGAGGTTCATTATATCAGAGGTTCACTGTAGTTTAAATACTTGAGTGAATGTTTTACTACTATTGTGGTAATAGTCACTTCTAGTGTTTACCATGTTTGGTTTCAAGTATGAAAGATCTGCTGTCTGTTTTAAATATTTTTAATTCTTTTAATGTCTAAACATAATAATTCTTTCATCCTTACCCAAGAGGTGCTGCACTGATGTGTGTGATATAGGACAGAGATGATGACTGGGTATGTCAGGACTGGTGGTGTATGGTGGGTTATTGTCACAGGGTGTGCTCTGCTCATGATACAACTAGCTATGGGGTATGCAGTTCTATCTTAGAACAACTGCCACAATATTTCATAACAGCGAACAGAAAAATTAGTTTCCCATTATGATTCATGATTATACACATACATGATTGCAAACAAACCTAGGACCGGGTGGGGTTTGCCCTGCCTGGTCTGTGGTTTGGGTATGTCAACCAGCTCGTGAATATCTTCTTGTATTTGTGTATGTGTATTTGCATATTGTAAATTATATACTTACTAATACAGGGATGAGCTCTAGATCTTGTTCCCACTTCTTAATTTTTGACTTATGAATTAGTTTTAAAGCCTTGTACTGTATGGAATCTCCTTCCACTGTGTTATTGCTTAGCTCGTTCCACACTTTGTATTTTACTTTCATACAGGAAATGTCCCATTTACTGTAATAGTTTTTTATTCTCCCCTGTGTTCTGCAGTTTCTGATTACTTTTTTGATGCTGGCCATCTTCCACTGAGGTAGGATCCATCCTCTTTTCTCTTGAATAATCTGCACATTGAGAACAGACTTGTGTGAGTGTTGGGAGAAAGTGTCAGCATCTGTTGGTTCCCCTTTTTTTTTTTTTTTTTTTTTTTTTTTTTTTTTTTTTTTTGTGTGTGTGTGTGTGTGTGTGTGTGTGTGTGTGTGTTTGTGTATATGTGTGTGTTTGTGTGTGTGTGTTTGTGTGTGTTAGTTACCATTTTGTCCTAGGCACATATCGATTAGACACTAGGCCTGTTGTATATGAGTACGTGTGTGTGTGTGTGTACTCACCTATATGTGGTTGCAGGGGTCGATTCATAGCTCCTGGCCCTGCCTCTTCACTGATTGCTAATAGGTCCTCTCTCTTCCTGCCCCATGAGCTTTATCATACCTCGCCTTAAAACTATGTATGGTTCCCACCTCCACTACTTCACTTTCTATGCCATTCCACGGCCTGACCACTCTATGACTGAAGAAATACTTTCTAACATCCCTTTGATTCATCTGAGTCTTCAACTTCCAATTGTGACCTCTTGTGTCTGTGTCCCATCTCTGGAACATCCCGTCTTTGTCCACCTTGTCTATTCTGCGCAGTATTTTATATGTCGTTATCATGTCTCCCCTGACCCTCCTGTCCTCCAGTGTCGTCAGGCCGATTTCCCTCAACCTTTCTTCGTAGGACAATCGTGTGTGTGTGTGTGTGTGTGTGTGTGTGTGTGTGTGTGTGTGTGTGTGTGTGTGTGTGTGTGTGTGTGTGTGTGTGTGTGTGTGTGTGTGTGTGTGTGTACTCACCTAATTGTACTCACCTAATTGTGGTTGCAGGGGTCGAGACTCAGCTCCTGGCCCTGCCTCTTCACTGATTACTACTAGGTCCTCTCTCTCTCTGCTTCCTGAGCTTTATCATACTCTCTGACTGCGGGTTCAATCCCGGCCGGGGTATGGTCTCTTCTTAAAACTATGTATGGTTCCTGCCTCCACTACTTCACTTGCTAGGCTATTCCACTTCCTGACGACTCTATGACTGAAGAAATACTTCCTAATGTCCCTGTGAGTCTTCAGCTTCCAGTTGTGACCCCTTGTTCCTGTGTCCCTTCTCTGGAACATCCTATCTCTGTCCACCTTGTCTATTCCCCGCAGTATCTTGTATGTCATTATCATGTCTCCCCTGACCCTTCTGTCCTCCAGTGTCGTCAGTCCGATTTCCCTCAACCTTTCCTCGTACGACATTCCCCTGAGCTCTGGGACTAGCCTTGTTGCAAACGTTTGTACTTTCTCTAACTTCTTGACATGCTTGACCAGGTGTGGGTTCCAGACTGGTGCTGCATACTCCAGTATGGGCCTAACATACACAGTGTACAGCGTCTTGAACGATTCCTTATTAAGGTATCGGAACGCTATTCTCAGGTTTGCCAGGCGCCCGTATGCTGCAGCAGTTATTTGGTTGTGTGTGTGTGTGTGTGTGTGTGTGTGTGTGTGTGTGTGTGTGTGTGTGTGTGTGTGTGTGTGTGTGTGTAAGCTGAGGACTAATAGCATGGAGTGACTTAGCCTGTACAATATTTAGACCTTCTCATAATTTCAGATACTGATACAAGCATATAATGAAATTCATGGTTTTTAATTGAGGATTTATGTAATGGAAAAATGCCTATAAAATTTGTTATTACCTATATTTTAATTCCTTTTAGGTTATCAATGTGTGGTGTGAACCCAATGGAGATGGCATTGTGTGGCCAGTGCATGAAGATTGCAACCAGTATACTCTCACAGTATGTATAGTAATTGTCTTCCTCATTATGTTACAGTACAGTTGTCCCTTCATATTAGTGGGCTTCCGTATTCGTGGATTCTGATTATCCAACATGTATATGGCTTGTCAGCTTTCCCATCCCCAAATCTCTCATTTTTTTTAAACACATTGGCTGTTTCCCACTGAGGTAGGGTGACCCAAAAAAGTAGAAACACTTTCATTGTCACTCACTCCATCACTGTCTTGCCAGAGGTGATGATGCTACTGTTAAAAATTTGCAACATATCTCCACCCCTACTTCAGAGTGCAGGCACTATACTTCCCATCTCCAGGATTCAAGTCCTTATTGTGGTCATTATTTCTTATAAATATAGGTATTAATAAGATTTTAATAATAATCTTTATTTCTATAAGTATAAGTATAAGGTATACAGGCCTAACTGGCATCAATGACATACTACTATACAGAAAGCCCCTTGTTATCAGAGCATTTCAGGCAAACTAGGTCAGTTTGTCCCAGGATGCTATCCACACCAGTCTACTAACACCCAGGTACCTATTTTATTGCTAGGTGAACATGGACAGCAGGTGTCTTAAGGAAACACATCCTAATATTTCCACCCATACCTGGGATCGAATCACGGACCTCACTGTGTGAGCTAAGTGCACTGTCAATCGAGCTATTACATATTAATTTTTTTTTTTTTTTTTTTTTTTTTCAACAAGTCGGCCGTCTCCCACCGAGGCAGGGTGACCCAAAAAAGAAAGAAAATCCCCAAAAAGAAAATACTTTCATCATCATTCAACACTTTCACCACACTCGCACATTATCACTGTTTTTGCAGAGGTGCTCAGAATACAACAGTCTATAAGCATAAACATATAAAGATACACAACATATCCCTCCAAACTGCCAATATCCCAAACCCCTCCTTTAAAGTGCAGGCATTGTACTTCCCATTTCCAGGACTCAAGTCCGACTATATGAAAATAACCGGTTTCCCTGAATCCCTTCACTAAATATTACCCTGCTCACACTCCAACAGATCGTCAGGTCCCAAGTACCATTCGTCTCCATTCACTCCGAGTGGGGATCTGTAACAAGTGGCATTCCACAGGGATCAGTCTTGGGCCCGTTGTTGTTTATAATATATATCAATGATCTTGATGAGGGAATTACTAGTGATTTGAGCAAATTCGCCGATGACACAAAGATAGGTAGGATAA
This sequence comes from Cherax quadricarinatus, assembly GCF_038502225.1. NCBI lineage: Eukaryota > Metazoa > Arthropoda > Malacostraca > Decapoda > Parastacidae > Cherax > Cherax quadricarinatus. Next base: position 5,205,582 of record NC_091367.1, read on the forward strand.
TTGATTCAAACGTAGATGTTATGGAACTTCAGGAGGATTTAAACAAACTCTATTCTTGGTCAGAAAAGTGGCAGATGCAGTTCAATGTAGATAAATGCAAGGTTCTGAAGCTTGGGAGTGCCCATAACCCTAGTACTTATAAGTTAAATGATGTAGAACTTAGCCATACAGATTGCGAAAAGGACTTGGGGGTTATGGTGAGCAGCAACCTTAAACCAAGACAGCAATGCCTAAGCGTACGTAATAAGGCAAATAGATTACTGGGATTTATATCAAGAAGTGTAAGCAACAGAAGTCCAGAGGTCATACTGCAACTTTATACATCATTAGTAAGGCCTCACCTAGATTATGCAGCTCAGTTCTGGTCTCCATATTACAGAATGGACATAAATTCGTTAGAAAACATTCAGCGTAGGATGACTAAATTAATACATAGCATTAGAAATCTTCCTTATGAAGAAAGATTGAAGACTCTTAAGTTACATTCACTTGTTAGACGAAGAATAAGGGGAGACCTGATCGATGTGTATAAGTGGAAGATAGGTATTAATAAAGGGGATATTAATAAGGTCTTGAGGATGTCTCTCCAAGAGAGAACCCGCAGTAATGGATTTAAATTAGATAAGTTTAGATTTAGAAAGGACATAGGAAAGTATTGGTTTGGAAATAGGGTAGTTGATGAGTGGAACAGTCTACCTAGTTGGGTTATTGAGGCTGGGACTTTGGGTAGTTTCAAATTTAGGTTGGATAAGTACATGAGTTATAGGTAGTAGGTTGGTAGACAGCAACCGCCCAGGGAGGTACTACCGTCCTGCCAAGTGAGTGTAAAACGAAAGCCTGTAATTGTTTTACATGATGGTAGGATTGCTGGTGTCCTTTTTTCTGTCTCATGAACATGCAAGATTTCAGGTACGTCTTGCTACTTCTACTTACACTTAGGTCACACTACACATACATGTACAAGCACATATATACACACCCCTCTGGGTTTTCTTCTATTTTCTTTCTAGTTCTTATTCTTGTTTATTTCCTCTTATCTCCATGGGGAAGTGGAACAGAATTCTTCCTCCGTAAGCCATGCGTGTTGTAAGAGGCGACTAAAATGCCGGGAGCAAGGGGCTAGTAACCTCTTCTCCTGTATATATTACTAAATGTAAAAGGAGAAACTTTCGTTTTTCCTTTTGGGCCACCCCACCTTGGTGGGATACGGCCGGTGTGTTGAAAGAAGAAAGAAAGAAGTACATGAGTGGGAGGGGTTGGATTTGAGTGGGACTTTCACATCAGAGCTTATTTCTTGGGTGGCATTGAAAATTGGGTTAGGCAAATGTTTTGTTAGTGGGATGAATTGTAAAGGACCTGCCTAGTATGGGCCAACAGGCCTGCTGCAGTGTTCCTCCTTTCTTATGTTCTTATGTACAGAAATATGACATCTGAAACAAAAAATTAGTCCAAATCTGGGACAGAATTTGTTATTTGGGCTTTATTTTGTTTTATTGGCATTTTCTACTTTTGTGGTGCTTCTGCAAATGTAACCCCAAATGAATTTGTAGTGATCACTGTAAAAGACACTCAGCATATGGTGAAGTAATTTTTTTTTAACACTTTTGCCGTTTCCCACCAAGGCAGGATGGCCTGAAAAAGAAAAACTTTCAGCATCATTCACTCCATCACTGTCTTGCCAGAGGCATGCCTACAATACAGTTATAAAACTGCAACATTTACACCCCTCCTTTGGAGTGCTGGCACTGTTCTTCCCATCTCCAGGAATCAATGTTACCTTGCTTACACTCCAACAGCACGTCAAGTCCTAAAAACCATTTGTCTCCATTCACTCCTGTCTAACACGCTCATGCATGCTTGCTGAAAGTCCAAGCCCCTCATGCACAAAACCTCCTTTACCCCCCTCCCCCTCCAACCATTCCTAGGCTGACCCCTACCCCGCCTTCCCTCCACTACAGATTTGTATACTCTCGAAGTCATTCTATTTCCTTCCTTCCTCTCTACATATCCAAACCATCTCAATAACCCCTACTCAGCCCTCTGGATAATAGTTTTGGTAATCCCACACCTCCTAATCTCCAAACTACGGATATATTTTTTTTTTTTTTTATTATCACACTGGCCGATTCCCACCAAGGCAGGGTGGCCCGAAAAAGAAAAACTTTCACCATCATTCACTCCATCACTGTCTTGCCAGAAGGGTGCTTTACACTACAGTTTTTAAACTGCAACATTAACACCCCTCCTTCAGAGTGCAGGCACTGTACTTCCCATCTCCAGGACTCAAGTCTGGCCTGCCGGTTTCCCTGAACCCCTTCATAAATGTTACTTTGCTCACACTCCAACAGCACGTCAAGGATTCTCTGCATTATATTCACACCACACATTGCCTTCAGACATGACATCTCCACTGCTTCCACCCTTCTCCTTGTTGCAACATTCACAACCGATGCCTCACACCCATACAAGAGCTTTGGTATAACTGTACTATCATACATTACCCTCTTTGCTTTCATGGATAAAGTTCTTTGTCCCCACAGACTCCTCAGTGCACCACTCACCTTTTTCCTCTCGTCATAGGTGAAGTAATACTGTAGTTTATTCTGCACTGTCTTATGTTTACTGATGTGGAACACTGTATGCATAAGGCAAATTTTTGGCACTTGGTATTTTGGCAGTTGTTTACAATGTTGTATTGTAAAGGCCTGTCTTTGAGTAATATGTAGCTGCTTTTCCAACCAGTCTACTAATATTCCCTTGTACTACTTTTTTATCATACATTCATTCTTCTTCTTCTTTCAACAAACCGGCCGTATCCCACTGAGGTGGGGTGGCCCAAAAGGAAAAACAAAAGTTTCTCCTTTTAAATTTAGTAATATATACAGGAGAAGGGGTTACTAGCCCCTTGCTCCTGGCATTTTAGTCGCCTCTTACGACACGCATGGCTTATGGAGGAAGAATTCTGTTCCACTTCCCCATGGAGATAAGAGGAAATAGACAAGAACAAGAACTAGAAAGAAAATAGAAGAAAACCCAGAGGGGTATGTATATATATGCTTGTACATGTATGTGCAGTGTGACCTAAGTGTAAGTAGAAGTAGCAAGACGTACCTGAAATCTTGCATGTTTATGAAACAGAAAAAGGACACCAGCAATCTTACCATCATGTAAAACAATTACAGGCTTCCGTTTTACACTCACTTGGCAGGACGGTAGTACCTCCCTGGGCGGTTGCTGTCTACCAACCTACTACCTAGGACATACATTCATATAAACATATTAATTGTACTTATAAGAATTCAGAGATATGTATTTTGGGGATGTGGAAAAGAATCCTTCTTCCGTGAGCCATGTGGCTGAAAATACTGGGAGCAGTGGGCTAGCAACTCCTCCTATATAAATTACTAAATGTAAAAAGAAGAAAAACTTTATTATTTTCTTTTTTGGGTCACCCTGCCTCTGTGGGAGACGGCCAGTGTGTTAAAAAAAAAAAACCTATAAATCTACCTTAGTCCCATTTACTTCTACCTATTAAAATTCTTTCTCCCCTTCTACTTTATTTTGCTCTGTGTTAGGGCATCTAACTTCTTTTCATTCACAGCATTAATTATCAGTTCATCATCATATATACTCAATACATGCACTTTCAAAACCCTAACATGAAAATGTTCTTTTATTTTCTTTGTAGTAATTACAAGCTTAAATGGGTTACAGCCCCTTGTTCCTTGCATTTTAGTTATCACCTGTAAGATACATGGCTTACTGGAAAAACTTGTAACCTGTTTTGCCATACTGGAATAAAAATTTACTGGAACATGAACTGTTAAGATAAATGTGCAGAAAATCTTTAATTTCACTCTTGTAGAACAGGATGATAGAATTTTGATGTAGAGTACTGAAATAAATGTTATCTTTCAGATCGAACAGTTAGCACAGAAGGCAGAGAAACGTGCACGAAGCCGGGAGTATCAGATAGTCGAGGCTTTCTCCGGCTGGTGGTTTCCGTGCACGAAAGGTCTTGGAGTGTGTTGTCACCCACCCTGCACTGATGAACCTCGGATACCTCTTCAGCCTGGCGATGAAGTCTTAGTAACACGATGGAAAAAGTTAGTGCCGCTCTATATACTCTTCTTTCTTTCAACGCACCAGCCGTATCCCACTGAGGTGGGGTGGCCCAAAAAGAAAAACAGAAGTTTCTCATTTTAAATTTAGTAATACATACAGGAGAAGGGGTTACTAGCCCCTTGCTCCCGGCATTTTAGTCGCCTCTTACAACACGCATAGCTTATGGAGGAAGAATTCTGTCCCACTTCCCCATGGAGATAAGAGGAAATAAACAAGAACAACAACTAGAAAGAAAACAGAAGAAAACCCAGAGGAGTGTGTGTATATATGCTTGTACATGTATGTGTAGTGTGACCTAAGTGTAAGTAGAAGTAGCAAGATGTACCTGAAATCTTGCATGTCTATATACTCTATATTGTTTATTATTATTAATAATTATTGTTAATTATTGTAATTAATTATTTGTATTATTTGGTTATTATTATTACCATTATTTTCATTTATAATAACTGCTCTTGTAAAGCTTGTCTATATATTGTGATTTATTTGGTTAATGCACTTGAAAAAGTGGATTCAGAATTGAATATGTGAAAATGCCTTCATAGTATGATGTATTTAATTATGGATTCATTTTTTAAATTCCATTTGAAAAAAAATGTACCATATAGAATATGTAGCTTTCTAAGAGTTTTTTTTTTTACCAATGTAGGGCTACCCAAAAAAGAAAAAACTTTGGTGAAAAAATAGCTGATAAAATACCTCAAGCTAATTGTTTTTATGATTAATTTGTTTAATTGGGTTCTTAACTAAGGGTTGAGGGGTAGGATTGGCTTTTATACTGAGGCTGTAATCCTATTTAAGTTAAGGAATTAGTATAAGCATGTACAAGAGGGCCCTACTTATGCAGCACATTAGGTTCTGAGCCACTGCTGTAAAGCGAAAATCTCTGCTGAGTTAACATAGCCTTTTTATACTTTCAAATGCTTATGAAAGCCTGATATGTTTGCACTATGATATATTAAGTGAACAATAGAACTAGGCCTAAAAATTGCAAATACAGTATGTACATTACTTGTCTTAAAATATTTTCGTCCTTTGCTTATAGTGAGTGGTTCTTACATTTATTGTTGGAAGTCTGAACAAATGAAGACTGGGTATAACTGAAAACTGTTGTATTAGCGAAACATCATAAAGTGAAGCGCTGTAAATTGGTACCTACCTGTACTTACTGAGGAAATTATAGTTGCCATGTATTTTACATAGTTTTCTGTTTATGGGAAGGGTACAGTACCTTAGTTTCTATTGACTGCTTCTATAAGAATTGTGATCCATTTGTGTTTTTACTTTGTTCTTGTGTAGAAGATGTTTTCTTCCATCAGCAGAGCAGGTTAGTGCCTTGTGTATTACAGTACTGTACCTCACACATTTTAGTGTTAATCATACCTCTTCACTGCTTTATTTTTAAACTTGTCATTAAGATATGAATTGTATAGTAGTTTAGGTAGCATTGAACCCATGTGGGTCATTTGGTGCAAGGAGTGGTGGAGACTTGATCCTCCATCTGCTAATTGCAGCTTGGTCTCTGACCAGTTAGCATTTGATGATGAGTCATTCCTATTTTGCAGTTGTCACTCCTGTCAAAAAAATATTTCAATGTACATTTTAAATGTAAACATAACTTTCAAATTCGTAATAAACTATGTTTTTCCAGGTACTGGCTCTATGGTGAACGCATCAATTTAAAAGAGATATTGGCAGCACCTCAGGGTACCAGTTCATCCCGTCACAGAGGATGGTTCCCCCGTCGCTGTGCCGTGCAAGTCTCCAGTTTGGATAATGATACTGATAGTCCTTCACTGCCTCATGTTCCAAATAATCAAAAGCAAAGTCAGAAAATAGCGGACAACAAGAAGATCCGGTGATATTCTATTTTGTGTCCTGGATGGACTCAGTCATCCAAGGTTTCCTTCAAATTAGGGCTATGAATTGTTCTAACCATTGTAATGTGATTAATTCTTCTTGGATAGTTACATTTATATACAAGAAATGGTCCATCTGTTCACTGAATAGGCGTAAGTGGAAACTTGGTGTATATAGGTTTAATACAGAAATATATTGGTCTTATAGATACAAATGCTGTCATATAAAATTGTGGAATCTTATTTATAGTTTTTTAAACAATAGAATAGAAAATCAGCATAGGAAAGTTGTATTTTTTAAATTCATGAAATTCATTCCATTTGCAGGACACTGAATTACATTAGTTGTATTACAGTGACTTGCTTTTTAATTAATTGTTAGCCAGTCAAGAACTTTAAAAAGATGTTGCTTGTGGACACCAAAGATTTAGAATCTGTAAATAAGTGTACTCTTTTATTTATTCCCCCCCCCCCTCAGTAATTTTGTTCTTAAAATTGGCATATCCACATTTTAAGTCAGTATGTCACACTGACCAAGGGTGATCACTTTTTTTTCTGAATTTTGAATCAAGATTTATATTTTAAATTTTGCCAGTGAAGTTACTATTGTGCACTTCTTATCCATCCTGTGAACGTATTCTATTGACATTTTCAAGGATTCTTCTACCCAAGCAGCCCAGCCTGATGCCAGATTTCCTTATTGATTGCCTAGGCTCTGAAATGCAGCAGAAGCTGCATTTCAGAGCCCAGACCTCTTTAAATATCATTAAATTGGTTATAAATCATATTCATAAGAATGTTTAGAAAGAAGAAATTTGTGTGTGTGGGAAGATCCATTGAACACATTTTGAAAGAAACATTTTGGCAAATTTTGGTTAGGGTTGTGCACTGTTTTCTCCAAGAGATGGGCACTAATAATTATTTTAGAATAATCAAAGCACACTAAGAAGCTTACAAACTTGGGGTGTGGAGGTCCACTGTTAATTAGGAATGTTAGCAAATTTGGTCTTAGTATTAAAATGTTAATTAGGCTGAAAATTGTGGTGATTGCAGCAAATTAATTAATAATGTTAGTAACCTTTTATGTTAAAGGCATAAATAACTAAATGGTTTTTCAGTGTTTTGTTAATGGTACAACTTTACTCCATCTTCAGGCAGTCTGTGAGCTTAATTTTATTCTTGCCTGAAGCATACCTGTTATTAGAAGTTAATTAGCACTTTCTTGAGGCAGGTCTCAGTGTGGCTTCAACACCAGGATTTTTAACTAGAAACAACAAAAAGGCACAATACCATGACTGGAACAGTACATGTATAACTCTCACGTAGGAGAGAGGAGCTTACAACGACATTTTGGTCCCACTTGGACCGTTTCCACTGTCACAGCCACCATTGTTAAGTTATTATGTCTTTTTGTCATTTCACAACTACTGCTTGCTATTCCATGGGCCTCGGGAGACATTTTCACACAGTGCGCCATGACAATCCTCCAACTATATTCTTTTAAAACAAGCCTCGTGTGGCTGCTTCTGATACAGTTGTATTGTTTATTACTTGTGTGATTTCAAGTAATTGCTCATGCATATTGTGTTTATGACTGGCAATACCTGGCGCTGAGTGCAGCATGATAAAAGCTACAGGAATTATTATGCAAGTACATGCCTCAACATACTCCAGTGATTCACAGTGCTTGTGTGAAATTAACCTACTCTATTGGTATAGCTCATTCTGACCTCTAAACTTACAGGGAAGTCCCATTGAATTGGATTTTACTTCTCATTCTGATGAACCCTGTAAATATATATGATAGACACTTTTTTGAAACTTACATCTGCCTTATGAAGGTACCTGCCTATGGCAGCCGATGAAGTATACATTCCCAGTCTTCAACACTTGTACACATCAGTGGTCTTGTTTCTAATACATATCCTCAATCAGATTTAGTGTGATAATATTGTTTTCCCTCCAGTGGAAGACTGCAGTAGTTCTAACATTTTAGAAATGAGGTACACTGTGTTCGTAAACTGAACTTGCTCAGTTTTTTCTGGGGCCACTAGATACTTTCCATTTTCTGCCTTAGTCTTATCTAAACTAGACTATGAACATAGGACTAGATGAGATTCATCATTCATGTGCTTTGGCAAGGGAGACCTCTTAATTGTCACTAGTTGAAGATCTATATATATAGTTAAATATGCTCTATTCTTTCATTATGAGATCATTGAGATACCCAATGTCTTCATGATCCAATAGAATTTTCACAGCCATTAGTAAATTTAAGCTTCATTTTTTGCTTTTCTTTATTATAATTACTGAATCATTACCTAGAGACTTGTGGACTTCATAGGTCTAACTTGGCTTTCTGATCTTCTTTTACTGTCTTCCTTTTCTCCCTTCCACTCTCATAGTCTCACTTCTATGCATTTTACTAGTGCTCGCTTTTCCTTGATAATTTCCAATCTTTCTTTCTTTCAACACACCGGCCGTATCCCACCAAGGCAGGGTGGCCCAAAAGGAAAAACTAAAGTTTCTCCTTTTACATTTAGTAATATATACAGGAGAAGAGGTTACTAGCCCCTTGCTCCCGGCATTTTAGTTGCCTCTTACAACACACATGTCTTACGGAGGAAGAATTCTATTCCACTTCCCCATGGAGATAAGAGGAAATAAACAAGAATAAGAACTAGAAAGAAAATAGAAGAAAACCCAGAGGGATGTGTGTATATATATATGCTTGTACATGTATGTGTAGTGTGACCTAAGTGTAAGTAGAAGTAGCAAGACGCACCTGAAACCTTGCAGATTTATGAGACAGAAAAATGGACACCAGCAATCCTACCATCATGTAAAACAATTACAGGCTTTCGTTTTACATTCACTTGGCAGGACGGTAGTACCTCCCTGGGCGGTTGCTGTCTGCCAATCATAATTTCCAATCACTCTCAGATAATACTGCTGTGTACATCAGTGGTTCCAGATCCTCTGATGCAGTGGAATATGCAGCCACATTTCCTGGTCACATGGTCTATGGCTGATGCTTGCAGCTGGCCAGTATCTTCACAGCAGGGTTGTACATTCTCCTTGCTGTTATCCACAGTGCTACTTTGCCAGCCTCGTCATTTGTTATAGTTTTAGACTCATAGTGCAGTGTAAGCAATACACACTATTTATTCCTTGCATCTTTTTGTTGTTTGTATTGAACATTAGTAGTGCCATATTGTTTAGTATGGTTAATTTTATTTTTGCCTGAAGTACACCTGTTATTAGAAGTTAATTAACACTTTCTTGAGGCAGGTCTCAGTGTGGCTTCAACACCAGGATTTTTAACTAGAAACAACAAAAAGGCACAGTACCATGATTGGAACAATACATATATAACTCGCACGTAGGAGAGTTTTTTTTTTTTTTTTTTTTTTTTTTAACTTTTTTTAACTCGCACATAGGAGAGTTTTTTAACTTTTTTTTTTGTTTTGTTTTAAAAATGGGATAGTATAGCAGAAGGCTCTATTTCCCACCCTTCACTCCCTCCAGACACTGACATTCCAGTATCTTTTTGATAGGTTGTGCAATTTATCAAAAAGCATGCAGACCTCATTTGCTATCTGTTCATCATTGTCTTTATGTTCATACTCAATGAATTTTTAACTGAAATTGATTTACTACACTAAATATGACTTCTTCCTTTTGACCTTACGGTCACCCACACACCTTTGGCCCTTTTAATGTCTGCCATCCCTTTGCTATCTGGTGTTGATTGACCTACATGGGTTTAATAATTTCCTGAATTGAATAATAATGGAAGCTAGGACTGGTGTGAACTGAGATTACCCAATAAATTTGTTGTTATTGGTTCAAGATAATATCTGGGGGAACAGAATCAAAGGGCTGGTTCATTCTGCCAGGGCTGTGAGGTAATTACTTTTGTCGTTTTGAGGAAAGAGGTTCCAGGGTACATTTTCACTCCGCCAGCTACTGTCAAAAGCATGACATTATGATCAGCCTTGTCTGCAAGAAATTTAATAAATTACTTGAACTACCCTCTTATGCTGAAGGGTATGTGAATCCACCTCCCTGCCATGTCATGGCATTCCCTCAGTAAGGAAGCTGGAGAATGCTGCTTTCTGTGCTCTAGACTCTGGCTTTAACATTTCAGTCATGGAATTCGTAATCATAGGTGTGTCTGTAGAGACCTTCGGGACAGGGGAATTTGATGCTTTTTTTAGCAGCTAAGTTTTTAACCCTGTATGATAGTAATTAAAATAGAGTATCATATGGTTTGAGTATTTATAGTTTGAATGTGTTTTAGTTAGTATGCAAATGGTATGTTGTTTGCCTGTGATTCTTGATTAAGGGTGAAATGTATTACTGACAAAGAACAAGATGATGTTAAGACAGTGTTTTGCTCTCTACAGAGCTTTATCAGGTCATGATAAAGCTATACACAGAGCAAAACAATGTCTTAATAAAACTTGTTTTGCACTTGTATGTTTGTCTTTGTACAGATTTTATTGTAGAGAGCATTGAAAAATTATTTATAATGCAAATGCTGTATGACCCTGGTGGGTTTAGCACTTAGTGTTGACTATAATAATATTAATATAATGCAAAAATATTTACATTAATTTTGCTACAAGTGTTTTCTTCACTGTGCATCCCATACTTGTCCTATGGACAGTTTTATTATTAATACTCCGTTGTATTAATGTTATATTGGGGGAGGGGGTGCTTTACCTATAGGGTCATACAATGTAATCCCTCTTGTGGTGTATGACCCCTCTGGCTTTAGCCCTTCCCTCCGAATGTATTAGTGATACCATCCACAGGATAGGCATGGGGTAAGCAGTAGAAGAGCAGATTTGGTGGCAAAAATAATGTACTGTAGGGTCCCGCTTGTATAGCTGGTTCGGTTCTGGGCTACTGCTGTAAAGCAAAAATCACTGTAAAGTGAATCATAGCCTTGTTTTTTTCACTTTCAAATACATATAAAAGCCTGATAACATGTTTATGCTATCGTATATTAAGTGAGCAATAGAGCTAGGCCTTAAAAATGCATATACAGTACACACATTACTTATCTTAAAATATTTACATACCTAGCTTATAGTGAGTGGTTAATATATTTATTGCAGGAAATCTGAATCAATGAAGAATAGATAAAATTAAAAACCTGTGCATTAGCAAAATGCCTTAAGGCAAAGTGCTGTAAAGCAGGGCCCTTCTGTACTGTAAATAATTTTTTGCATAATAAATAATTTCACCTGTATCAGCACTGAAGGAAACATGATTTTAGCCTTGTCTTGTAAATATAATTTTCAACTGACATTGGTAAACCCTTGATTTAGTGGACTATTAGGGAAAAGTGGGTGTCCAGTAATGCCAATTGTGGGAGATAGGTATGAAATTGTTTTGCCATTATCGTAACAATAACGGACACTTCTGTAATCAATGGATTTGTCTGTTGTCTCCCAATCAATTAACACAGAAGAGCTTGTCCCATATTTCCGAAGTCAATTAAATCGAAGGTTTATTATGTTTGTGAAAGAAAAACTGAAACATTGCATATTTTTGTTTGGAATTCAGTGGACTATTTCCATTGGTGATTATAATGACTGATTATATTGCAAAGCACTTCAGGCATGGCTTGTCATTATTTAAAATTCATGTGCAGCAATTTCATAAGATCTGTATTTATTAATTAAAGAAGGCGTCAGTTATTAAATTTAGCCCCAGAAAAAAAAATTGTGTATTTATAGGTCTGAATTAAAATACTTTCTCTGTAACTTTCTGTCCCTCAGGAGAGGTGCCTTCATGTTAGTGTGGAGCTCTTGATCCAAGTAGCTGGACTTATCCTCCTCTTCCTTGGATCAAACCTAAATGCCTCCCATTCATCAGGCGTTATATGACTCCTGTGGGTTAAGCGCTTCCCTTCTAATTAGAATAAAAAATGTAGCTTTCAACTTGACTCTATCAATTTTGGAATCAGCTGGTGAGCTTATATATTATCGGTTTCCCAAGGACGCCATGTTTGTTTTGAAGCATAAATTATGTAAAATGCAAGGTATATGTCGGGGTTTTTAGCCAGAGTAATCAAACAAGCTGAATTTTCTTCAAAATAAAGAAAGAGGCACAATACCATGACTGGAACACTACACAAATAACCTGGACATATAGGAAAGAGAAGCTCACCATGACGTTTCCATCAAACTTGGACCATTTACAAAGTCACGCTAGTGTGACTGTAAATGGTCCAAGTCAGATCAAAACATCATCGTAACTGCTTCTCTCCAATGTATACCTGGATAGGGTTTCGGAGGACAACAACCCCCCGCAGCCCGGTCTGAGACCAGGCCTCGTGTAGTGTTTTCTTCAAAATAATTTGTCTATAATTTTCCTTTTGGCTTGATGGATACATTCATGTGAACTAACATGGTGTGTGAATTTTATATTATTCGCCAAAAGTAACTTAGCAACCTAGACTAAACTTGAGGTATATTGTACTGTAAAGCTTAATCCTTCATAGGCCTTTTTAAGATACCCAAACTTTAGTTGCCATCATTTAACATCAGTGATATGCATTATAATAATTTTGTGATGTGCTGACACGTTATTGCAGTTATAGTGAAAATATAGGTTGTGCTCTTCTATTCCAGTTATTGTACGATAAACAAAGTTGGCAAGTTCTGACTATAAGGCATGGCATATATAACTCAAGTTTGTACAAAGTGTTGAAAATGAATGAATCAGTTTGTAGCAAGTATGAGTTTTCTTGTCCTGTGTGGTGATGAATCCTGAAGGTAGGACATAAAAATGTCTGTGAAGACTGTTTGTATCTTAACGTAACTGAAGTGAAGAAGAAGAATAAAATACAGCCTCTCCTCACTTAATGACAGAATTCCTTTCCTAAGACCACATCAGTAAATGAATTCATCGCTAAGTGAGGAGCATACTATAGTGATAGTGAGTTTGTGTCAAGTATCTTTGACATTGTTTTAATGTCACCTTTGCACCGCTTATAACATTTCTGGCAAATTTTTAAGTGTTTATACAGTAGTGTATTGTATAGTGTAATAAACAGTATAGAGGAAATCAGCTCTAATATAGCACATTATTTAGGTATGCATACTGGTCAGAGAGCCCATTGTAAGTCTGAGGCATCAGTAAACGAGTCTGTCGTTAAGTGAAGAGAGGCTAGATTGCAAAATGTCCTCTTTGTTGAAATGAGGGGCTCTTGATCCAAATGGGAGCTACTACCCTCTGGCTCAAATGTGATTATCTCTCATTTCACCAGTGCACTCTGACTCCTGTGGGTTCACTTCTCCCCTGAAAAATATAGAAACATTCAAAAAACATTGTAAATGTAGAAACAGGCAAGATATGTATATATTACTGCCACCCTTATAGGTTTAGTGCTTCTCTTTTATTATAATAATATTATATATTACTGCTGAGTGCAATAATCCTTTCGGATTCAGCACTTATCTTGATTACATTATTATTGATCTCTGTGAACATCAGAATGGTATACAATACCGACAGGTTGGTCGGTAAGACACATAGGCAACAGTTGCCTAACTGTTGCCTATGTGTCTTACCTACCATTATTGACCTCTTGTGGAATTGGTGGTTAGTTTTGATTATAATAGCAGTGCTGTATGATCCCAATGTTTTAGTATTTAGTTTTGATTATCAATTAGATTATAATAATTTGATAATACGTATTATTACTGTCCAGTTTATTTTCACATTACACAGCGCTGTATGGCCCTTAAAGGTTTAGTGCTTTGTTATGATTGTAATAATAATTGTCACATTACAACAATGTATTCTTGATCCAAGAAATTGGACTCATCCCCCATGCCTTAGAGTGGACTGGATTGCCTCACATTCCCCCTCTACCCCCAGGTGCTGCACAACCCCTACAGGTTTAGCATTCCCCTCCCCTGATATAACTAGATGTGTTTTGGTCACCATGCAATCCAAGAAAGGTGTTTCCATGTTTCACAAGGCCAGCCCCCTATACCTCAGTACAGTGGACCCCCGCATAACGCTATTAATCCGTTCCTGAGAGCTCAATGTTATGCGAAATTATCGTTATGCGAATTAATTTTCCCCATAAGAAATAACGGAAATCAAATTAATCCGTGCAAGACACCCAAAAGTATGAAAAAAAAAAATTACCACATGAAATATTAATTTTAATACACACAAACTTAAGAAAACATGCACAGTTACATGACACTTACCTTTATTGAAGATCTGGTGATGATTGATGGGATGGGAGGAGGGGAGACTTGATGGTTTTAGTGTTTAGAAGGGGAATCCCCTTCCATTAGGACTTGAGGTGTCAAGTCCTTTTCCAGGGTTGCTTCCCTTCTTTTAATGCCACTAGGACCAGCTTCAGAGTCACTGGACTTTTGTCGCACAACATATCTGTCCATAGTGGCCTGTACCTCTCGTTCCTTTATGACTTTCCTAAAGTGTTTCACAACAGTGTCAGTGTAATAGTCACCAGCACGGCTTGCAATAGCTGTCTGAGGGTGATTTTCATCCATGAAGGTTTGCACTTCAAGCCACTTTGCACAGATTTCCTTAATCTTTGAAGTAGGCAACTTCTTCAATTTCTCTCTCCGAACTGGCAGCCTCACCATGCCTTATCACACTATGTATGCCACTACGCCTCTTAAATCTCTCAAACCAACCTTTGCTGGCCTTAAATTCACTCACATCACCACTAGTTGCAGGCATTTTTCTAATTAAATCCTCGTGCAACTTCCTAGCCTTTTCACTTATGATCGCTTGAGAGATGCTATCGCCTGCTATCTGTTTTTCGTTTATCCACACCAATAACAGTCTCTCAACATCTTCTATCACTTGCAATCTCTGTTTCGAAAGCACAGTTAAACCTTTGGCAAGAACAGTTTCCTTGATTGCCGTTCTCTTGGACACAATAGAAGCGATACACAAATAACCCGCACATAAAAGAGAGAAGCTTACGACGACGTTTCGGTCCGACTTGGACCATTGACCATTGACTTTGTCAATGGTCCAAGTCGGACTGAAACATCGTCGTAAGCTTCTCTCTTTTATGTGCGGGTTATTTGTGTATCATTCCAGTCACGGTATTGTGCCTTTTTTGTTATTTAATAGAAGCGATGATTGATTGGGGTTTACTATACAACCTGGCCAGCTCGGAGACACACACTCCACTTTCATACTTAGCAATGATCTCTTTCTTCATCTCCATAGTAATTCTCACCCTTATTCCTGTAGGGTTGGCACTAGAAGCTTTCTTGGGGCCCATGGTCACTTATTTTTCAGGTGAAATCACTATAAAAAGGCTGTAATGATACAAAATGTTCCGATTGTATGCTTGAATGTTACCGCGGAGGCTGGCTTGTAAACACTGCCACTGGCAGAATAAGTGAGGCTGGCTCAGGCCACATGGACGTGTCTCGGATGAATCACGTTGAGCGAATTTTTTTAACACTATGCGAGGCAAAATTTTAGCGATAAAATGTATCTCTATGCGGATTTAACACTATGCGATGCCAACGTTATGCGGGGGTCCACTGTACATGCAAAAGAACTAAATAATAATAAAAGCATTACCAAGGCGACGCACTCCCGTCACTCAAGAACCCACATTTCATTGGTGGAAACACCGTATACATGCAGCAAAACAACCAATCGCAGTGAAGACAAAGTCTAGCAGTACTGTGAATACCTGAAGCGCTACTGGTTGTCTGCAGAAGCAGCCCGTGGAAGTGTGTTATGCCCAGCAAACATTATTATTGTCACAGTTTTTTTGCAGAAGAGAATCACTGAATGTTTGTGGTCACCCTCCAAGGACAACCATCAACTAATCAATTATTTAATCTAATTAAAAGAAGCAATAATAGAAAGAGTATAACCCAGTGGAAACAAGTCAAGGACCCCAAAGAAATTAAGTCTTACTACTTTTTGGGGGTTATCCTCATGGGTAGTTTATACACATCGAGTCATAGCTCCTGGCCCCACTTCATCACTGGTTGCCACTAGATTCTCTCCCTGCGCCATGAGCTGTATCATGCCTCTTCTTAAAACTATGTATGGATCCTGCCTCCACTACCTCACTCTCCTAAATAAACTTATTTATTCTCTAATGATGATCTCAATACATAAAGTGATAATAAAGGCTGACTTATGTAGTATGTGTCTATCTGTACCTCTCTGTCTAGGCCTGGCATGCAAGCCTAGACAAAATTATTTTTGACAAAACTGTAAATTACAAAAAGTCAGAGTGAAAGTTTACAGGTAAACTAACAAATATTTCTTTTTCTAAATTTGATTATATTACATGAAAATTATTGGAAAATAAACCTCGATGACCCATCTGGGTTTACCGCATTTATATATATATAAGTAAATATTTCATGATTTAACAAGTCTTATAATGATGGTCATGTGCTGGAAAAAGTGGGAGATGTGCCAAACAGTAAGTCATAAGCCAGGGTTACTGTGCTGACCAACCCTCGTGACGTCATAGTGGGCGGAGCCTTAAAATTAAAAGCTGGATAGTTATGAGGCCCCACCCCTGTGACGTCATGTAAGAACTCTCATGTCATTGGTAGAAACTCTTCCAAGCCCCACCCCATCAGTGACGTCATGTAGAAGCTGTCATTTCATTGGTAGAAACTCATGCAAGCCCCGCCCACTGGTTCAGCCTCGGTCCCTTATGAGTTGCTGTTCAACTCTAAGATATTAATTCTCTCACTAGATGGCTTGATTTAGGGAATTGGATCTGTGCTCCAGTTCCCCGAATTAAGCCTGAATGCCTTCCACATCCCCCCCCCCTGGCGCTGTATAATCCTCCAGGTTTAGCGCTTCCCCTTGATTATAATTCTCTCACTAGATGGCATTAGTTACTGAAAACAATGCAAAAATGTACTTAAACTTTATGAATATAATAATATGTACACACTAACTTCATCATGTAAACAAACAGTTGCAGCAGCATATATAAATATATATAATTACTTTTATTATTATTATTATTATTATTATTATTATTATTATTATTATTATTATTATTATTATTATGATAAGGTTCTTGTTGTAGGTTGAAGTAAATTTCTTATGACTTAACAAATTTTATTCTATAACGATGTAGAAATGTGGTCATGTGAGGGAAAAGTGGGAGATGTGCGAAACAGCAAGTCATAAGCCAGGGTTACTGTGCTGACCAACCCTTGTGACGTCATAGTGGGCGGAGCCTTAAAATTAGAAACTGGGTAGTTATGAGGCCCCGCCCCCTGTGACGTCATGCAAAAACTCTCTTGTCATTGGTAGAAACTCTTTCAAACCCCACCCCTCCAGTGACGTCATGTAGAAGCTGTCATTTCATTGGTAGAAACTCTTTCAAGCCCTGTCTTTCTAGTGACGTCATGCAGTAGCTCTCATTTCATTGGTAGAAACTCATGCAAGCTCCACCCACTGGTCCAGCTTCAGTGTGTTGTGAGTTGCTGTTCATCTCTTAGTTATTAATCCTCACACTAGATGGCGTTAATTACTGAAACAAATGAAAAAAATTGACTTAAACGTCATGCATATAAGTACACACTATTGATTACCTATTGTTTCAACTACATTAAGAATGGTACTGATTGTCTTGCGCCCTGTTAAATGAATCATTGTCAAAGACATAACTTATAGTTGTATGTTTATGTGAGTTATTCTGTATATTAAACCAGGACATAACAGTGTAACACGAGTCACTGCATCAAATATGGTAGACAATACACAAATTTGCCCTCAGAGAGGTTAAACACTAAAACACAGGAACACAAACACGTTTTGCATAAAATATATAATTACGTGTTGCTTACCAGACATAAATATCGACAAGTTATGGCACTGAGGGTGCCAAACTCATCAATGAGGAAGGTGAGAGAACTAGACGGTATTGTTTGGAAACAGCTGTTATTTGCAGGGGCGTCGTAAATGGGGGGGGGCCGCCCCGGGTGACACTATTTAGGGGGTGACACCACAGAGCCTCTAAAGAAGGTAACACTAATGCCCAAAACAGTGTTGCACCAACATAAGAGAAGAATCCTTCGTTTCTATATAGCCTATTATATGATTACAGAGTACAAATAGGCCTATATAGGGAAAATCATTGATTTTGATGATGTGGTAGATGATTTTGCGTAATTGAAGGCAAGGAAATGTAAGATCAGATTCAGTGAGATGTTACCTGTACTCAAGGTCAAATTGGAACTGATATTGCGATATTTTTCTTTATTTTTCGAGTTTTTATTTTGTTTTTGCATTTTTGACGATGAATAAATGAAGGATGTGTTGGCTGTACTTAAAGTGGTAATTGAGTTTATGTTTCCACAATATTATTACCATTATTTATCATTAATAAAGTTGAGAAGTATTCTCCTGTTGAATTTGTGGTCCTTAAATGTTCTCATTGTTAAATATTAGTCACTGGTCATGCAACAGTGACGTAACTGGAGTTTAACACCCCCATCCCCCGCCCTTGAATTTCTTGGGGGTGACACCAGAGATGCCACCCTGGGTGACACCAGAGATGCCACCCTGGGTGACACCAAAGATGCCACCCTGGGTGACACCAAAGATTCCACCCCGGGTGACACCAAAGATGCCACCCTGGGTGACACCAGAGATGCCACCCTGGGTGACACCAAAGATGCCACCCTGGGTGACACCAAAGATTCCACCCCGGGTGACACCAAAGATGCCACCCTGGGTGACACCAGAGATTCCACCCCGGGTGACACCAAAGATGCCACCCTAGGTGACACCAGAGATTCCGCCCCGGGTGACACTAACTCTAGCGACGCCTCTGGTTATTTGTACACAAAATACCCCTCAATAAAACCAGGTAATCAGACTGAGGGACTGATTAGCTCCTCTTTTGTTTACAGTTCTTCAGTCTTCCCATTACATCCTTGAATTTATACTGATACAGCCACTGATTGGCGAAACGTCTACAAATACCCAGATGTTGGACACGTGTCTAATTCAAAACCAGTTTGTTTTCAGCGTATTTAAACCTCCGTCATACGTAATATCTGACCAGGTGACTTGTGTCCCTCCTCCCCGTGAAGGTGACCACTTCTCCGGTCACAACAGTTCTGCTGTCCAGGTCACCCCAGGGAATAATTCAAGATATTTGTGTCCATGGCGTCCGTGAGGTCAGTTTCATGGTGCTAATTACCTCGTTTATGAAGCGTTTTAAGTATAGACCAAGAACGAAGAATGTTACATTGAGAACGAAAGGTACAATACCGTGACTGGTACAATACCGTGACTGGCACAATACCGTGACTGGCACAATACCGTGACTGGTACAATACCGTGACTGGAAGAATACCATGACTGGTACAATACCGTGACTGGTACAATACCGTGACTGGTACAATACCATGACTGGTACAATACCGTGACTGGTACAATACCGTGACTGGTACAATACCGTGACTGGTACAATACCGTGACTGGTACAATACCGTGACTGGAAGAATACCATGACTGGTACAATACCGTGACTGGTACAATACCGTGACTGGTACAATACCGTGACTGGTACAATACCATGACTGGTACAATACCGTGACTGGTACAATACCGTGACTGGTACAATACCATGACTGGTACAATACCGTGACTGGTACAATACCGTGACTGGTACAATACCGTGACTGGTACAATACCGTGACTGGTACAATACCGTGACTGGTACAATACCGTGACTGGTACAATACCGTGACTGGTACAATACCGTGACTGGAAGAATACCGTGACTGGAAGAATACCGTGACTGGCACAATACCGTGACTGGTACAATACCGTGACTGGTACAATACCGTGACTGGTACAATACCGTGACTGGTACAATACCGTGACTGGTACAATACCGTGACTGGTACAATACCGTGACTGGTACAATACCGTGACTGGTACAATACCGTGACTGGTACAATACCGTGACTGGAAGAATACCGTGACTGGAAGAATACCGTGACTGGCACAATACCGTGACTGGTACAATACCGTGACTGGTACAATACCGTGACTGGTACAATACCGTGACTGGTACAATACCGTGACTGGTACAATACCGTGACTGGTACAATACCGTGACTGGTACAATACCGTGACTGGTACAATACCGTGACTGGTACAATACCGTGACTGGTACAATACCGTGACTGGAAGAATACCGTGACTGGAAGAATACCGTGACTGGCACAATACCGTGACTGGTACAATACCGTGACTGGTACAATACCGTGACTGGAAGAATACCGTGACTG
Organism: Cherax quadricarinatus; assembly: GCF_038502225.1. NCBI lineage: Eukaryota > Metazoa > Arthropoda > Malacostraca > Decapoda > Parastacidae > Cherax > Cherax quadricarinatus. Next base: position 5,225,887 of record NC_091367.1, read on the forward strand.
GCACAATACCGTGACTGGTACAATACCATGACTGGAAGAATACCGTGACTGGTACAATACCATGACTGGAAGAATACCGTGACTGGCACAATACCGTGACTGGTACAATACCATGACTGGAAGAATACCGTGACTGGCACAATACCGTGACTGGTACAATACCATGACTGGAAGAATACCGTGACTGGTACAATACCATGACTGGAAGAATACCGTGACTGGCACAATACCGTGACTGGTACAATACCATGACTGGAAGAATACCGTGACTGGCACAATACCGTGACTGGTACAATACCATGACTGGAAGAATACCGTGACTGGCACAATACCGTGACTGGTACAATACCATGACTGGAAGAATACCGTGACTGGTACAATACCATGACTGGAAGAATACCGTGACTGGCACAATACCGTGACTGGTACAATACCATGACTGGAAGAATACCGTGACTGGCACAATACCGTGACTGGTACAATACCATGACTGGAAGAATACCGTGACTGGAAACATTGGGTGTGTTACCTTACACCTGCTGTCACTGGTCACCTAGCAGTAAGTACCTGGGTGATAGTCGACTGGTGTGGGTGGCGTCTTGAAGGACAATACTTACGGACCACACTAGAAATAAGACTTACAGACACTCGACGATGCACTGACTATCTTGGGTTATAGCAGTAATTTCCTCTTTCATCTCTCAACTCACTTGTGATGTACCTCGTCTTTCTCACCTCAAGCCAATCAGCGTCCATCTTACCTGTGACGTAGTTGCTCCTTCTTTCCCTACAGCCAATCACATTTGACCTTTAAGTGACGTAGGTTCTCCTTTCCTGCCCTCCAGCCAATCACCTCTGGCTTTGGGGTCTACAACCCTCGCCTCTGGAAGGAGTTGAGTTCAGTCTTCTTCTCGACTCCCTGGTAATTACACGTGATCTCTCTCTCTCCCCATCTTTAACTTGCTCGTTTATTCTAGGTTGTCCCTTGTCCTCTCTAGCAAAGCAGAACTTACCATCACAGGTCCCAGGTCACTAAAACAGGTACCAGATGAGGAAAACAGGTCCCAGATCACTAAAACGGGTCCCAGGCCACTAAAACAGGTTCCACGTCATTAAAACAGGTCCCATATTATTAAAACAGGTACCAGGTCACTAAAACAGGATTCAGGTCACTAAAACAGGTCCCAGATCACTAAAACAGGTCCCAGATCACTAAAACAGGTCCCAAGCCACTAAAACAGGACTCGGGTCACTAAAACAGGTTCCAGGTCACTAAAACAGGTCCGATGTCAAAGCAAGTTCCAGGTCAGTAAAATAGGTCTCAGGTCACTCAAACAGGTCCCAGGTCACTAAAACAAGTCCCAGATCATTAAAACAGGTCCCAGGTCACTAAAACAAGTCCCAGATCATTAAAACAGGTCCCGGGTCACTAAAACAGGTTCAAAGTAAGTAAAATAGATCTCAGGTCACTAAACAGGTCCCAGATCACTAAAACAGGTTCCAGGTAACTAATATACGTCTCAGGTCACTAAAACAGGTACCAGGTCACTAAAACAGGCCCCGTGTCACCAAAACAGGTCTCAGGTCACTAAAACAACTTCCAGGTCACTAAAGCAGGTGTCAGATCACTAAAATAGGTCCCAGGTCACGAAAGCAAGTCTCAGGTCAATAAAGCAGGTCTCAGGTCGCTCAAACAGGTCCCAGGTCGCTAAAGCAGGTCTCAGGCCACGAAAACAGGTCCAAGGTCACTAAAACAACTCCCAGGTCACTAAAACAGATTCCAGGTCACTAAACTAGGTCTCGTCACTAAAACAGGTCCCAAGTCACTAAAGCAGGCCTCAGGTCACTAAAACTGGTCCCAGGTCAAAAAAGAATCTCTCAGGTCACTAAAGCAGGTCTCAGGTCACTCAAACAAGTCCCAGATCACTAAAACAGTTACAGGTCACTATAGCAGGTCTCAGGTCACTAAAACAAGTCTCAGGTCACTAAACAGGTCCCAGGTCAATAAAGCAGGTCTCAGGTCACTAAAACAGATCACGGGTCACTAAAGCAGGTCTCAGGTCACTCAAACAAATCTCAGGTCACTTTAACAGGTCCCAGGTCACTAAAGCAGGTCTCAGGTCATTAAACCAGGTCCCAGGTCACTAAAACAAGTCCGAAATAAATAACGCAGGTCTGAGGTGACTCAAACAGGTCCCAAGTTATTAAAACAGGTTCCAGGTCAATAAAAAAGCAGGTCTCAGGTCACTAAACAGGTAAAAGATCGCTAAAGCAGGTCCCAGGTCAGTAAAGCAGGTATTAGATCATTAAAACAGGCCCCAGGCCACTAAAACAGATCTCAGGTCACTAAAGCAGGTTCCAGGTCACTAAAGAAGGTCTCACGTCACGAAAACAGGTCCCAGGTCACTAAAGCAGGTCTCAGGCTACTAAAACAGGGATCAGATCACTGAAACAGGTCCCAGGTCACTAAAACAGGTCCAAAATCACTAAAACAGGTCTCAGATCATTAAAACAAGTCCCAGGTCACCAAAGCAGGTCTCAGGTCACTAAAATAGGTCCCAGGCCACTCAAACAGGTCCCAGGTCACTAAACAATTCACAGATCACAAAAACAGGTCTCATGTCACATAAACAGGTTCAAAGTCAATAAAACAGGTCCCAGGTTACTAAAACAGGTCCCAGGTCACTAAAGCAGGTCTCAGGTAATTAAAACAGGTCCCAAGACTAAAACAGGTCCCAGGGCACTAAAACAGGTCACAGGTTACTAAAGCAGGTCACAGGTCACTAAAACAGGTCCCAGGTCACTAAAGCAGGTTCCAGGTTACTAAAACAGGTCCCGTGTCCTTAAAACACGTTCCAGGTCAGTAAAATTTCTCAGGTCGCTAAAACAGGTCCCGTTTCACTAAAACAGGTCCCAGATCATTAAAAGAAGTCCCAGGTCACTAAAGCAGGTCTCAGGTCACTAAAACAGGTCACAGGTCACTAAAGGCCTCAGTTCATTAAAACAGGTCCCAGGTAACAAAAACAGGCCCCAGGTCGCTAAAGCAGGTCTCAGGTCACTAAAACAGGTCCCAGGTCACTAAAGCAGGTCTCAGGTTACTAAAACGGATCCCAGGTCACTAAAGCATGTCTTGGGTAACTAAAGAGGGTCTCAAGTCACCCAAACAGGTCCCAGGTCACTAAAGCAGCTATCAGGTCACTAAAACAATTCCAAGGTCACTAATGCAGGTCTTAGATCACGAAAGCAGGTCTCAGATCACTCACACAGGTCCCAGGTCACTAAAACAGGTCGCAGGTCACTAAAGAAGGTCCCAGGTTATTAAAGCAGGCCACAGGTCACAAAAACAGGTCCAAGGTCACTAAATGTCTTAAAGCAGGTCTCAGATCAAAGAGATCCCAGGTCACTAAAGACGGTCTCAGGTCACTAAAGCAGGTCTCAGATCAGTCACACAGGTCCCAGGTCAATAAAACATGTCCCATATCACTAAAACAGGTTAAATATCACTAAAACAGGTCCCAGGTCACTAAAGAAGGTCTCAGGTCACTAAAACAGGTCCCAGGTCACTAAAGCAAATCTCAGGTCACTAAAACAGGTCCAAGGTCAGTAAAACAGGCCCCTGTTCACTAAAACTGGTCCTAGGTAATTAAAACAGGTCCCAAGTCACTATAGCAGGTCTCAGGTCACTAAAACAGGTCCCAAGTTACTCAAACAGGTCCCAGGTCACTAAAACACTTTCCGAGTCACTAAAGCAGGTCTCGATCATTAAAATAGGTCAAGGGTCACTAAAACAGGTCCCAGGTCACTAAAGCAGGTCTCACGTCATTAAAAGAGGCCCCAGGAAACTAAAACAGGTTCCAGGTCACTATAGCAGGCCTTAAATCACTCAAACCGGTCCCAGGTTACTAAAATAGGTCCCAGTTCACTAAAGCAGGTCCAAGGTCACTAAAACAGGTCTCAGGTCACTAAAACAGGTCTAAGGTCACTAAAACATGTCCTAGGCAACTCAAAAAGTTCTTAGGTCACCAAAACAGGTCCCAGGTCACTAAAGCAGGTCTCACTTCACTTAAACAGGTCTCAGGTTACTAAAACAGGTACCAGATCACTGAAGCAGGTCTCAAGTAACTAAAACAGGTCCCACGTAACTAAAACAGGTTCCAGGACACTAAAACAGGTCATTAAAACAGGCCCCAGGTCACTAAAACAGGTCCCATGACAATAAAGCAGGTCCCAGGCCACTTAAACAGGTTCCAGGTCACTTAACAGGTCACAGATCACTAAAAGAGGTCTCATGTCACTGAAACAGGTTCAAAGTCAATAAAACAGGTCCCAGGTCACTAAAACAGGTCACAGGTCACTAAAGCAGGTCTCAGGTAATTAAAACAGGTCCCAAGTCACTAAAGCAGGTCTCAGGTCACTAAAACAGGTCCCAGAGCACTAAAACAGGTGACTGGTCACTAAAGCAGGTTCCAGGTCACTAAAACAGGTCTCAGGTAACTAAAACAGGTCCCAGGTCACTAAAACAGGTCCCATGACACTAAAGCAGGTCCTAGATCACTTAAACAGGTTCCAGGTCACTAAACAAGTCACAGATCACTAAAAGAGGTCTCATGTCACTGAAACAGGTTCAAAGTAAATAAAACAGGTCCCAGTTCACTAAAACAGGTCGCAGGTCACTAAAGCAGGTCTCAGGTAACTAAAACAGGTCCCAAGTAACTAAAGCAGGTCCCAGGTCACTAAAACAGATCTTGGTCACTAAAACAGGTCCAAGTTCACTAAAACAGGTCCCAAAACACTAAAACAGGTCATTAAAACAGGTGATTGGTCACTAAAGCAGGTCCCAGGTAACTAAAACAGGTCTTGGTCACTAAAACAGGTCCAAGTTCACTAAAACAGGTCCCAGGTCACTAAAGCAGGTCCAAGGTCACTAAAACACAGGTCCCAGGTCACTAAAACAGGTCCCAGGTCACTAAAGCAGGTCCAAGGTCACTAAAACAGGTCCCGTGTCCCTAAAGCAGGTCCCAGGTCATTAAAATAAGTCCCAGGTCACTAAAGCAGGTCTCATGTCACTATAACAGGTCACAGGTCACTAAAACAGATAGGTCACTAAAGCAGTTCTCATGTCACTAAAGCAGGTCCCAGGTCACTAAAGCAGGTTCCAGGTCACTCAAACATTTCTCAGGTTGCTAAAACAGGTCCCAGGTAACTAAAACAGGCCCCAAGTCACTAAAGCAGGTCTCAGATCACTAAAACAGGTCCCAGGTCACTAAAGTATATCTCAGATCACTAAAACAGGTTCCAGGTCACTAAAGCAGGTCTCAGATCACTAAAACAGGTTCCAGGTCACTAAAGCAGATCTCAGATCACTAAAACAGGTTCCAGGTCACTAAAGCAGGTCTCAGATCACTAAAACAGGTCCCAGGTCACTAAAGCAGGTCTCAGATCACTAAAACAGGTACCAGGTCACTAAAGCAGGCCCCAGGTTACTAAAGAAGGCTTCAGGTCACTAAAGCAGGTCCAAGGTCACTAAAGGTCTTAAAGCATGTCTCAGATCAAAGAGGTCACAGGTCCCAGGTCAATAAAACAGGTCCAAGATCACTAAAACAGGTTCAATGTCACTAAAACAGGTCCCAGGTCATTAAAGCAGGTCTCAGGCCACAAACAGGTGCAAAGTCAGTAAAACAGGCACCAGGACACTTAAAACTGGTCCCAGGTCACTATAGCAAGGCCACTCATACAGGCTCCAGGCCACTATAACAGGGCCCGGGTCACTAAAGCAGGTCTCACGTCACTAAAACACACCCCAGGTAACTAAAACAGGTCACAGGTCACTATAGCAGGTCTCAAATCACTCAAACAGGTCCCAGGTCACTAAAACATTTATCAGGTCACTAAAACAGGTCCAAGGTCACTAAAACAGGTCCCAGGTCATTCAAACAGGTCCCAGGTCACTAAAGGTCTGAGGTCACTAAAACAGGTCACAGGTCACTAAAGCAGGTCTCACTTCACTAAAACCGAGCCTAGGTCACTAAAGCAGGTCTCAGGTCACTAAAGGAGGTATCAGGCCACTAAAACAGGTCACAGGTCACTAAAGCACATGTCAGGTCATTAAAACACGTCCCAGCTCACCAAAGCATCTCTCAGGTCATTAGAACAGATCCCAGGTCAGTAAAACAGGTCCCAGGTCACTAAAGCAGATCTCGGGTCACTAAAACAGGTCTCAGGTCACTAAAGCAGGTCTCATGTCACTAAAACAGGTCTCAGATCAATAACACAGGTCCCAGGTCACAAAAGAAGGTCTCAGGTCACTAAAACATGTCTAAAGTCATTAAAGCAGGTCTCAGGTCACTAAAACAGGTCCCAGGTTACTAAAACAGGTCTCAGGTTACTAAAACAGGTCTCAGGTCACTAAAGCAGGTCTCATGTCACTAAAACAGGTCTCAGATCAATAACACAGGTCCCAGGTCACAAAAGCAGGTCTCAGGTCACTAAAACATGTCTAAGGTCAGTAAAACAGGTCTCAGGTCACTAAAACAGGTCCCAGGTCACTAAAGCAGGCCTCGGGTTACTAAAACAGGTTCCAGGTCACTAAAGCAGGTCTCAGGTCACTAAAGCAGGACTCAGGTAACTAAAACAGGTTCCAGGTCACTAAAACAGGTGCAAGGTCACTAAAACAGATCCCTGGTCACTAAAGCAGATCTCAGGTCACTAAAGCAGGTCGAAGGTCGCTGAAACAGGTCTCAGGTTACTAAAGCAGGTCTCAGATCACTAAATCAGGTATCAGGTCACTAAAAGAGGTCTCAGATCACGAAAAAAGGTCCCAGGTCACAAAAGCAGGTCTCATGTCACTAAAACAAGTCCCAGGTCACTAAAGCAGGCCTTAGGTCACTAAAAGAGGTCCCAGGTCGCTAAAACAGGTCTCAGGTCACTAAAGCAGGTCTCAGGTCACTAAAGCAGGCCTCAAATCAATAACACAGGTCCCAGGTCACAAAAGCAGGTCTTAGGTCACTAAAGCAGGTCTCAGGTCACTAAAACAGGTCCCAGGTTACTAAAACAGGTCTCAGGTCACTAAAGCAGGTCTCAGGTCACTAAAGCAGGCCTGAGGTAACTAAAACAGGTTCCAGGTCACTAAAGCAGGTCCCAGGTCACTAAAACATCCCAGGTCACTAAAGCAGGTCTCAAGTCACTAAAGCAGGTCGAAGGTCATTGAAACAGGTCTCAGGTCACTAAAGCAAGTCTCAAGTTACTAAAACAGGTCCCAGGGCACTACAACAGGTCCCAGGTCACTAAACGAGATCTCAAATCACTAAAGCAGGTATCAGGTCACTAAACCAGGCCTTAGATCACTAAAAGAGGTCCCAGGTCACTAAAACAGGTCTCAGGTCACTAAAGCACTTCTCAGGTCACTAAAACAGGTCTCAGGTCACTAAAGCAGGTCTCAGGTCACTAAAGCAGGCCTCAGGTAACTAAAACAGGTTCCAGGTCACTAAAATAGATCCCAGGTCACTAAAACGGGTCCCAGGTCACTAAAGCAGGTCTCAGGTCACTAGAGCAGGTCTCAGGTCACTAAAGCAGATCTCAGGTAACTAAAACAGGTTCCATGTCACTAAAGCTCGTCCGAGGTCACTAAAACATGTCCCAGGTCACTAAAGCAGGTCTCAGGTCACTGAAACAGGTCTCAGGTCACTAAAGGTCTCAGGTCACTATAGGTCTCAGGTTACTAAAACAGCTCCCAGGTCACTAAAGCAGGTCTCAGGTCACTAAAACAGTTCTCAGGTCACTAAAGGAGGTCTCAGATCACTAAAGCAGATCTCGGGTCACTAAAACAGGTCCCAGGTCACTAAAGCAGGTCTCAGGTTACTAAAACAGGTCCCAGGTCACTAAAACAGGTCCAAGGTCACTAAGGCAGGTCTCAGATCACTAAAGCAGGTCTCAGGTTACTAAAACAGGTCCAAGGTCATTAAAACAGGTCCCAGGTCACTTAAGCAGGTCTCAGGTCATGATAACAAAGTTCAACAACAAGGGGTTCAAGTTGACACTAGCAGGTCACTATAAGTGATCACGGATCATTATATCAGGTCACGGATCATTATATCAGGTCACGGATCATTATATCAGGTCACGGATCATTATATCAGGTCACGGATCATTATATCAGGTCACGGATCATTATATCAGGTCACGGATCATTATATCAGGTCACGGATCATTATATCAGGTCACGGATCATTATATCAGGTCACGGATCATTATATCAGGTCACGGATCATTATATCAGGTCACGGATCATTATATCAGGTTCAACTTTGATATAACAGCGAATTTTTGATCAAATATTGATCCAATTATATTGATCAAATATTGATCCAATTATAGTGATCAAATATTGATCCAATTATAGTGATCAAATATTGATCCAATTATAGTGATCAAATATTGATCCAATTATAGTGATCAAATATTGATCCAATTATAGTGATCAAATATTGATCCAATTATATTGATCAAATATTGATCCAATTATAGTGATCAAATATTGATCCAATTATAGTGATCAAATATTGATCCAATTATAGTGATCAAATATTGATCCAATTATAGTGATCAAATATTGATCCAATTATAGTGATCAAATATTGATCCAATTATAGTGATCAAATATTGATCCAATTATAGTGATCAAATATTGATCCAATTATAGTGATCAAATATTGATCCAATTATATTGATAAAATATTGATCCAATTATAGTGATCAAATATTGATCCAATTATAGTGATCAAATATTGATCCAATTATATTGATAAAATATTGATCCAATTATAGTGATCAAATATTGATCCAATTATATTGATCAAATATTGATCCAATTATAGTGATCAAATATTGATCCAATTATAGTGATCAAATATTGATCCAATTATATTGATCAAATATTGATCCAATTATAGTGATCAAATATTGATCCAATTATATTGATCAAATATTGATCCAATTATAGTGATCAAATATTGATCCAATTATATTGATCAAATATTGATCCAATTATAGTGATCAAATATTGATCCAATTATATTGATCAAATATTGATCCAATTATAGTGATCAAATATTGATCCAATTATAGTGATCAAATCTGATTACCCAGAATATTACTACTACCACTATTACTACTACTACTAATACTACTACTATTATTATTACTACTACCACTATTACTACTACTACTACCACTATTACTACTACTACTACTATTACTATTATTACTACTATTACTATTACTACTACTACTACTACCACTATTACTAATACTACTGCTATTATTACTACTACCACTATTACTAATACTACTACTGCTATTACTAATACTACTACTATTATTATTACTACTACTACAACCACTATTACTATTACTACTACTACTACCACTATTACTACTACTACTACTAATAATAATAATCAAAACGATTATTTCAGCAATCATCTGACACCATCAGCACTTTCAGTTTGTAGTTCATATTAATCACAGGGAAGCACTAAGCCCGTAGGGGTCCCTCTGAGAAAGTTGTAACATGCAAATCAATTGCTGAAAGATATTTAACAGTTTTGAGCAAAGGCACCCACACCACCGTATGTCCTCGGATGACGGTAAAACACTTAGCTTTGCTGGGTGCGTCATTCCTGTAGAATTGGTTAGAGCGTCATGTGTGATTTTTGCTCACCATGAGGAAGACCAAAACGACATGAGTTCGAATCCTCGGCTAGTCGCATTGCTGTTATTGATATATATATATATATATATATATATATATATATATATATATATATATATATATATATATATATATATAAATCTCTCTCTCTCTCTTTATATGTATATATATATATATATATATATATATATATATATATATATATATATATATATATATATATATATATATATTTATTTCACAGAGTGAAACATAGGGGCAATTCACCTAACACCTGCTGCTCCTGATACTTACTTAGCAGTAATTAGGCACCTAGGAGTTAATGGCTTATTGTGGATGGCATCGTGGAGAAGAGGATGTTAGGACCACAGAATAAGCCAGGCTGCTTCACTACCTGGCTTGTTTTTTGGGGGGGGAGACTATTCCTAGTTCCTAACCCTCAAGATAGTAACTAACTCCCTCTTGCGGCCACTTCACAGAATTTAGCATAAATATCACAGCCCTAATCATACACTCTTTATACAGACGTATTTTAACCTCATACACTGCTACCAGTCTTGTAGTGTATGGGCCATACACAACAATAATACATTCTCTCTCATACAAGATGTATTTTTATATTATTATTATTATTATTATAACAAAGGGAACGCTAAACCCACTAGGGGGTCATACAGCTGTATTTTCATATACCGATATTGACTTTCCAGCGTCACTTTGTATATATCACGTCAAGTCCTCTGTCCAGATGTAAACAAAAAATATTATAGACAGTGAAGACGGAAAGGTCGTGTCAGTCACCGTCAGTCACTTGAAAAGTTTTGATGACAGTGAAACGAAATTTTGACGAGATTGAAAATGAATATTAATCGAAGAATTGTGGGCAAAACTGTCATAATAGAGATCGTTTCGCTCATTGTATCTCATTAAGAGGTCTACAGTGGTGGTGGTGGTGTAGACTTAGTCAAGGTCGACACTTTTGTATACGTCACGCAGGTTAATTTAATGTAGAGGAGTCACAAACACATTAACCCAACATGACATTATTCTCTCAAACTCAAAATTGACCAAAACTTGAAGTGTTAATATTAACACTGATAGAACAGTGTTATTAACACTGGTAGAACAGTGTTAATAACACTGGTAGAACAGTGTTATTAACACTGGTAGAACAGTGTTATTAACACTGGTAGAACAGTGTTATTAACACTGATAGAACAGTGTTATTAACACTGGTAGAACAGTGTTATTAACACCGATAGAACAGTATTATTAACACTGGTAGAACAGTGTTATTAACACTGATAGACCAGTGTTATTAACACTGATAGAACAGTGTTAATAACACTGGTAGAACAGTGTTATTAACACTGGTAGAACAGTGTTATTAACACTGGTAGAACAGTGTTATTAACACTGGTAGAACAGTGTTATTAATACTGATAGAACAGTGTTATTAACACTGGTAGAACAGTGTTATTAACACCGATAGAACAGTGTTATTAACACTGGTAGAACAGTGTTATTAACACTGATAGACCAGTGTTATTAACACTGATAGAACAGTGTTAATAACACTGGTAGAACAGTGTTATTAACACTGGTAGAACAGTGTTATTAACACTGATAGAACAGTGTTATTAACACTGATAGAAGAGTGTTATTAACACTGGTAGAACAGTGTTATTAACACTGATAGAACAGTGTTATTAACACTGATAGAACAGTGTTATTAACACTGGTAGAACAGTGTTATTAACACTGATAGAACAGTGTTATTAACACTGATAGAACAGTGTTATTAACACTGATAGAACAGTGTTATTAACACTGATAGAACAGTGTTAATAACACTGATAGAACAGTGTTATTAACACTGATAGAACAGTGTTATTAACACTGGTAGAACAGTGTTATTAACACTGATAGAACAGTGTTATTAACACTGATAGAACAGTGTTATTAACACTGGTAGAACAGTGTTATTAACACTGATAGAACAGTGTTATTAACACTGATAGAACAGTGTTATTAACACTGATAGAACAGTGTTATTAACACTGATAGAACAGTGTTATTAACACTGATAGAACAGTGTTATTAACACTGATAGAACAGTGTTATTAACACTGATAGAACAGTGTTATTAACACTGATAGAACAGTGTTAATAATACCGTAGTTTACCTGGAGTCACACCAGCAACCAGGCCTCCTGGTTGCTGACCTGATCCATCAGGCTGTTAGTGCCTGCCACCAGCAGTCCAGCGTATGCACCACAGCCCAGCTGATCAGTAACTGTTTTTTGAGGAATCTGCCGAATTCCGTCTTGAAGACAGCCAGCAGGCTGTTAGTGACCCCCACCCCATTATCCATGAAGGGAGGACGTTGAAGAGTCGTGGTCCCTTGACACTGAGTTCTCAGTGTACTCAACACTCCCAGTAAAAAAGATATATATCTATATCTATATCTATCTATATATCTATCTATCTATATATATATATATGTATATATATATATATATATATATATATATATATATATATATATATATATTAATTATATATATATGTAACATATATATATATGCGCGAAACCCGCAAGTCATACAGCGCTGCACATAGGGACATACAAGTAAGGTTCTGAATATGTATGTATACATACATACATATACATATATATATACACATATATATGGCGAGTACACATATACACACAACGAGAAGCAATTATTACTACAGAAAAAGCGCCCTTCCTCCAAAATTTGCACCAGTCAACTATAGTGATAATATAGCATTTATTGTGGTGGAGACGGAAAAAAAAAAAAAAAAAAAAAATAGAGAAGCTAGATACAGCGATTGATAAACAAGGGTGGAGGCTCGACCGTTCGTCATTGTAGGAGTGCCAGCAGTCACCGGCTCTTCAACACGCAAGTTATACTTTTGTATCAATCAAATCACATATTACTCGGGTAGATAATTTCCAGTAGATCCTTCATGTGTTAGCTCAAATCACCGACCAGTATGGTTTAAATAAGTGACCCACTGATCAGATCAGATAGACTGGTCCGAACCCTTGACTGGTCCGAACCCTTGACTGGTCCGAACCCTGGACTGGTTTCAAACGGTTTCGTTGTGCACCACCTAGCAGGTTATTAATAGAATATTCAAGAGGTTGCTAGTAGAATTGCAGTAAATAAACCATTCAAATCATTATGAAGCTGTGTGTAGTCTGTGGTCAGTCAAACAAACGGGCTTCCACATGCATAAATTGTCATTTCTGTGGAAATTGGTGTCACGCCCCTTGTGCAGATATCCAAGAACTAGCTACAAGCAGTATTAAAACAGGGAAGTGTTTTTGGGTATGCCCAAATGAGATAAATCTGTGGACTAAAATCACAAGGGTATTAAAAGAGGTCAACATCAAAGCTGCTTTCATAGAAAACCTGGAAGCTTTCTACAACAGATGGGAACATAAAAAGTCCGGGCTGAATGGTACTGCCCTTGATACTGGCCATGTAGTCAGAAACTGTAAGGCTGGAGATGATGTCCTGGTAGTCAGTAAATGGGGGGCTGATAGTGCTGTCCTGGGAGACAGTAATGGGGAAGCTGGAGGTGCTGTCCTGGGAGACAGTAATGGTGAAGCTGGAGGTGCTGTCCTGGGAGACAGTAATGGTGAAGCTGGAGATGCTGTCCTGGGAGACAGTAATGGGGAAGCTGGAGATGCTGTCCTGGGAGACAGTAATGGTGAAGCTGGAGATTTTGTCCAGGTAGTCGGGAATTATATGCAGGAAGGAATACATATGAATGACCGCATAGGGGACAGGAGCCATAGTAGGGAAACAAGTGTAGTCAAAGATAAGATAAAACCAATATTGCAAACTAGAAATACCGCAGGAAATAGCAAACAAGAGGACTCCACTAGCAATAGTGAGGATATATTACCAAAAACAAATGGTGGGAGCTCCATTGTTGGTGCTAGGGAGGATAGAAGTAAGACAGGGAAACATGCACCAACAGGGAATACAGTCACAGAAACCCAAGGCAAACGGAAACCAAGCCTGTGCACATACTATGCACTCGGTATCTGCTGGCATGGGAAATCTGGAAAAACAGATGGGACGTGCAACTATGACCACCCTAGGAAATGCCATGCCCATATGACAACAGGAAAATGCAAACTCCCTTCCTGTAAGCTTTTTCACCCTGAACTGTGTACCTCTTCAGTACAGGAAAGACTGTGCTATAACTTAAATTGCCAGGCATACCATCTAAAGGGGACAAAAAGATACAAAACATCCAGGCCATGGGAAAACCTGGGTAGCCACAGCCACTCAAGAGGGAGAGGTTTTTTAGTGCCAGGAAGGAAAAAAAACTGGCAGGAAATGGCAGAAATCGTACACCAAATCCAGTCATTCCTGGAGTGGAACCACAGTCGATGGCCTCCACTCCAAACCAACAGATACAGATACTAATGCCGGAAAAAAAATCCCCCCCCAGTACCAACAATACCACCAGTCCGATAACATTCTTCTTTGCAAATATACAGGGTCTAAAGCCAGCAACAAACAACAAAATACCTTTCATCCGTGGACTGCTTGCAGAGGCAAAGGCAATGTTCGCGGCTTTCACTGAGACCCACATAAAGGATCACTTAGACAACGAAATATGGATCCCAGGTTACAACCTATACAGATGTGACAGAGTGAACAGGCAAAAGGGGGGGGTTGGCCTGTACATTGCAGAGTCACTTGTTTGCACAGAACTGCTAAATGCCTCAAATGATGTAGTGGAAGTTTTAGCAGTAAAGGTCGAGAACCAAAACCTAGTCATTGTGATAGTCTACAAGCCTCCGGATGCAACATCCCAGCAATTCCAGGAACAGCTGTTAAAAATTGACCACTGTCTGGAAAACCTTCCAGCTCCTGCACCCAACATCTTGCTCCTGGGGGATTTCAACTTAAGGCACCTAAAATGGAGGAATATAGCAAATAATATTGTTGCAGTAATAACACCAGGAGGCAGCTCTGATGAAAACTCACACTCACGCGAGCTTTTAAATCTCTGCACAAAATTCAATTTAAACCAGCAAATAATAGAGCCTACTAGACTGGAGAATACACTAGACCTCATCTTCACTAACAATGATGATCTGATAAGAAATATCACCATATCAAAAACAATATACTCAGATCACAACATAATTGAGGTTCAGTCATGTATGCGTGGAGCCCCAGACCGACATAATGAGATTAGTCACGAGGGAGCATTCACCAAATTCAACTTCAATAACAAAAACATAAAGTGGGACCAAGTAAACCAAGTCCTAACCGATATAAGCTGGGAAGATATACTAAGCAACACAGACCCCAACTTATGCCTAGAACAGATTAACTCGGTAGCACTCGATGTATGCACAAGGCTTATTCCTCTAAGAAAAAGGAGGAGTAGATGTAAAACAGAAAGAGACAGGCGCTCCCTTTACAGGCGACGGAAAAGAATAACAGAGCGGCTAAAAGAGGTCAATATATCTGAAATGCGTAGGGAGACACTGGTCAGAGAAATAGCAAGCATCGAACTTAAGCTAAAAGAATCCTTTAGGAGTCAGGAATCGCGGGAAGAACTAAAAGCCATAAATGAAATCGAAAGAAACCCAAAGTATTTCTTCTCCTATGCCAAATCAAAATCGAGAACAACGTCCAGTATTGGGCCCCTACTTAAACAAGATGGGTCCTACACAGATGACAACAAGGAAATGAGTGAGCTACTCAAGTCCCAATATGACTCAGTTTTTAGCAAGCCGCTAACCAGACTGAGAGTCGAAGATCAAAATGAATTTTTTATGAGAGAGCCACAAAATTTGATTAACACAAGCCTATCCGATGTTATCCTGACGCCAAATGACTTCGAACAGGCGATAAATGACATGCCCATGCACTCTGCCCCAGGGCCAGACTCATGGAACTCTGTGTTCATCAAGAACTGCAAGAAGCCCCTATCACGAGCCTTTTCCATCCTATGGAGAGGGAGCATGGACACGGGGGTCGTCCCACAGTTACTAAAAACAACAGACATAGCCCCACTCCACAAAGGGGGCAGTAAAGCAACAGCAAAGAACTACAGACCAATAGCACTAACATCCCATATCATAAAAATCTTTGAAAGGGTCCTAAGAAGCAAGATCACCACCCATCTAGAAACCCATCAGTTACACAACCCAGGGCAACATGGGTTTAGAACAGGTCGCTCCTGTCTGTCTCAACTATTGGACCACTACGACAAGGTCCTAAATGCACTAGAAGACAAAAAGAATGCAGATGTAATATATACAGACTTTGCAAAAGCCTTCGACAAGTGTGACCATGGCGTAATAGCGCACAAAATGCGTGCTAAAGGAATAACAGGAAAAGTCGGTCGATGGATCTATAATTTCCTCACTAACAGAACACAGAGAGTAGTCGTCAACAGAGTAAAGTCCGAGGCAGCTACGGTGAAAAGCTCTGTTCCACAAGGCACAGTACTCGCTCCCATCTTGTTCCTCATCCTTATATCCGACATAGACAAGGATGTCAGCCACAGCACCGTGTCTTCCTTTGCAGATGACACCCGAATCTGCATGACAGTGTCTTCCATTGCAGACACTGCAAAGCTCCAGGCAGACATCAACCAAATCTTTCAGTGGGCTGCAGAAAACAATATGAAGTTCAACGATGAGAAATTTCAATTACTCAGATATGGTAAACATGAGGAAATTAAATCTTCATCAGAGTACAAAACAAATTCTGGCCACAAAATAGAGCGAAACACCAACGTCAAAGACCTGGGAGTGATCATGTCGGAGGATCTCACCTTCAAGGACCATAACATTGTATCAATCGCATCTGCTAGAAAAATGACAGGATGGATAATGAGAACCTTCAAAACTAGGGAGGCCAAGCCCATGATGACACTCTTCAGGTCACTTGTTCTATCTAGGCTGGAATATTGCTGCACACTAACAGCACCTTTCAAGGCAGGTGAAATTGCCGACCTAGAAAATGTACAGAGAACTTTCACGGCGCGCATAACGGAGATAAAACACCTCAATTATTGGGAGCGCTTGAGGTTCCTAAACCTGTATTCCCTGGAACGCAGGAGGGAGAGATACATGATTATATACACCTGGAAAATCCTAGAGGGACTAGTACCGAACTTGCACACGAAAATCACCCACTACGAAAGCAAAAGACTTGGCAGACGATGCACCATCCCCCCAATGAAAAGCAGGGGTGTCACTAGCACGTTAAGAGACCATACAATAAGTGTCAGGGGCCCGAGACTGTTCAACTGCCTCCCAGCACACATAAGGGGGATTACCAACAGACCCCTGGCAGTCTTCAAGCTGGCACTGGACAAGCACCTAAAGTCAGTTCCGGATCAGCCGGGCTGTGGCTCGTATGTTGGTTTGCGTGCAGCCAGCAGCAACAGCCTGGTTGATCAGGCTCTGATCCACCAGGAGGCCTGGTCTCAGACCGGGCCGCGGGGGCGTTGACCCCCGGAACTCTCTCCAGGTAAACTCCAGGTAAACACGCCAGGCCAGGAGCTATGAGTCGACCCCTGTAACCACAATTAGGTGAGTCCATCTGCGCATTACGTACGTGGTGTACACATGCACATACATGCGTGGGCACGTACATATACCCTTATTGCATTACAGTTTTAAGAGCACTCTGCACTATTCCTTTGGCGTGCACTGTGGTAGAGGGAGCTGGGTTTACGACACACAGGGATACCTTTCTCTGATAATGTTTAAATACCATCTACTTAACACAGCTTCCCGAGACAAGTATATACACTGAGAGACATACATCTCAGTGTATATACACTGAGAGACATACATCTCAGTGTATATACACTGAGAGACATACATCTCAGTGTATATACACTGAGAGACATACATCTCAGTGTATATACACTGAGAGACATACATCCCAGTGTATATACACTGAGAGACATGAGAGACATACATCTCAGCGTATATACACTGAGAGACATACATCCCAGTGTATATACACTGAGAGACATACATCTCAGTGTATATACACTGAGAGACATACATCTCAGTGTATATACACTGAGAGACATACATCTCAGTGTATATACACTGAGAGATATACATCTCAGTGTATATACACTGAGAGACATACATCTCAATGTATATACACTGAGAGACATACACCTCAGTGTATATACATTGAGACATACATCTCAGTGTATATACACTGATAGACATACATCTCAGAGTATATACACTGAGAGACATGCATCTCAGTGTATATACAGTGAGAGACATACATCTCAGTGTATATACAGTGAGAGACATACATCTCAGTGTATATACACTGAGAGACATGCATCTCAGTGTATATACAGTGAGAGACATACATCTCAGTGTATATATATACAGTGTATATACACTGAGAGACATACACCTCAGTGTATATACACTGAGAGACATACATCTCATGTATATACATCTCATCTCAGTGTATATACACTGAGAGACATACATCTCAGTGTATATACACTAAGACATACATCTCAGTGTATATACACTGAGAGACATACACCTCAGTGTACATACACTGAGAGACATACATCTCAGTGTATATACACTGAGAGACATACATTTCAGTGTATATACACTGAGAGACATACATCTCAGTGTATATACACTGAGAGACATACATCTCAGTGTATATACACTGAGAGACATACATCTCAGTGTATATACACTGAGAGACATACATCTCAGTGTATATACACTGAGAGATATACATCTCAGTATATATACACGGAGACATACATCTCAGTGTATATACACTGAGAGACATACACCTCAGTGTATATACACTGAGAGACATACATCTCAGTGTATATACACTGAGAGACATACACCTCAGTGTATATACACTGAGAGACATACATCTCAGTGTATATACACTGAGAGACATACACCTCAGTGTATATACACTGAGAGACATACACCTCAGTGTATATACACTGAGAGACATACATCTCAGTGTATATACACTGAGAGACATACACCTCAGTACATATACGCTGAGAGACATACACCTCAGTGTATATACACTGAGAGACATACATCTCAGTGTATATACACTGAGAGACATACACCTCAGTGTATATACACTGAGAGACATACACCTCAGTGTATATACACTGAGAGACATACATCTCAGTGTATATACACTGAGAGACATACAGCTCAGTGTATATACACTGAGAGACATACACCTCAGTGTATATACACTGAGAGACATACATCTCAGTGTATATACACTGAGAGACATACACCTCAGTGTATATACACTGAGAGAAATACACCTCAGTGTATATACACTGAGAGACATACACCACAGTGTATATACACTGAGAGACATACATCTCAGTGTAAATACACTGAGAGACATACATCTCAGTGTATATACACTGAGAGACATACACCTCCGTGTGTATACACTGAGACATACACCTCAGTGTATATACACTGAGAAACATACACCTCAATGTATATACACTGAGAGACATACACCTCAGTGTATATACACTGAGAGACATACACCTCAGTACATATACGCTGAGAGACATACACCTCAGTGTTATACACTGAGAGACATACATCTCAGTGTATATACACTGAGAGACATACACCTCAGTGTATATACACTGAGAAACATACACCTCAGTGTATATACACTGAGACATACATCTCATTGTATATACACTGAGAGACATACATCTCAGTGTATATACACTGAGATGTATGTCTCTCGGTGTATATACAATGAGATGTATGTCTCTCAGTGTATATACACTGAGATGTATATCTCTCAGTGTATATACACTGATATGTATGTCTCTCAGTGTATATACACTGAGGTGTATGTCTCTTAGTGTATATACACTGAGATGTATGTCTCTCAGTGTATATACACTGAGATGTATGTCTCTCAGTGTATATACACTGAGATGTATGTCTCTCAGTGTATATACACTGAGGTGTATGTCTCTCAGTGTATATACACTGAGAGACACACCTCAGTGTATACCTAGCCTGTGTTTTATTATTAAATTAAATGTTAAATAACAATCGCTGAACTGTTAATAAAGTTAAAATTCGTTGCTTTAGTGTTAATAAAAATGTATTTTATTAGTGTGACCCCTCCCGTGTTTGGTCACATGTTTACCAACTGTGACACTTGTTTGGTCACATGTTTACCAACTGTGACACTTGTTTGGTCACATATTTACCAACTGTGACATTTGTTTGGTCACATGTTTACCAACTGTGACACTTGTTTGGTCACATGTTTACCAACTGTGACACTTGTTTGGTCACATGTTTACCAACTGTGACACTTGTTTTGTTTACAGTAAACATTACTGATGTAACAGACCTGAGATTAAGCAGAGAAATTTATCAGTAATATGTATGTTTTTACCAGAACCCTGATGATGATGATGTTGCTGGTGTTGTTGTCTGCTGGTGGTGGTGGTGTTGGTGAGGTGGTGTCGGAGGTAGTGGGGGAGGTGTTGAAGACTGCCTCACTCCCTCACTGCTCCCTGATCTTCATATATGATGGTGACACCTCATACCTCACACTCCTCCAGGTGAGAGAGCACACTGGTGTACATGGTACACACACATAACCCAGTTCTTGCCAGTCAACACCTAACCTAGTAAGAACTGTCTCCATCTAGAATAAGGATAAATAATATATCTAGAAACTACAACCTAACATTACCTTCGCTAATTAAGTTATAGACTAGAGTGAATATAGGAGAAATGGCAGAACCGTAACAGACATAGCTCACTGTGATATATAACCTCTCCACCGTAGCTGCACTCTTCAGATGCCTTGATATATAACCTCTCCACCGTAGCTGCACTCTCCGGATGAGAGTAAGACACATGTGCAACATCTGGGTGTCTTACTCTCATCTTGTCGGTATTATATACCATTCGTACACAACTCTCCGGATGCCTTGATATATAACCTCTCCACCGTAGCTGCACTCTCCAGATGCCTTGATATATAACCTCTCCACCGTAGCTGCACTCTCCAGATGCCTTGATATATAACCTCTCCAGCGTAGCTGCACTCTTCAGATGCCTTGATATATAACCTCTCCAGCGTAGCTGCACTCTTCAGATGCCTTGATATATAACCTCTCCAGCGTAGCTGCACTCTCCGGATGCCTTGATATATAACCTCTCCACCGTAGCTGCACTCTCCGGATGCCTTGATATATAACCTCTCCACCGTAGCTGCACTCTCCGGATGCCTTGATATATAACCTCTCCAGCGTAGCTGCACTCTCCAGATGCCTTGATATATAACCTCTCCAGCGTAGCTGCACTCTTCAGATGCCTTGATATATAACCTCTCCAGCGTAGCTGCACTCTCCGGATGCCTTGATATATAACCTCTCCACCGTAGCTGCACTCTCCGGATGCCTTGATATATAACCTCTCCACCGTAGCTGCACTCTCCGGATGCCTTGATATATAACCTCTCCAGCGTAGCTGCACTCTCCAGATGCCTTGATATATAACCTCTCCAGCGTAGCTGCACTCTCCAGATGCCTTGATATATAACCTCTCCAGCGTAGCTGCACTCTCCGGATGCCTTGATATATAACCTCTCCAGATGCCTTGATATATAACCTCTCCACCGTAGCTGCACTCTCCAGATGCCTTGATATATAACCTCTCCACCGTAGCTGCACTCTCCAGATGCCTTGATATATAACCTCTCCACCGTAGCTGCACTCTCCAGATGCCTTGATATATAACCTCTCCACCGTAGCTGCACTCTTCAGATACCTTGATATATAACCTCTCCACCGTAGCTGCACTCTCCAGATGCCTTGATATATAACCTCTCCACCGTAGCTGCACTCTCCAGATGCCTTGATATATAACCTCTCAACCGTAGCTGCACTCTTCAGATGCCTTGATATATAACCTCTCCACCGTAGCTGCACTCTCCAGATGCCTTGATATATAACCTCTCCACCGTAGCTGCACTCTCCAGATGCCTTGATATATAACCTCTCCACCGTAGCTGCACTCTTCAGATGCCTTGATATATAACCTCTCCACCGTAGCTGCACTCTTCAGATGCCTTGATATATAACCTCTCCACCGTAGCTGCACTCTCCAGATGCCTTGATATATAACCTCTCCAGCGTAGCTGCACTCTTCAGATCCCTTGATATATAACCTCTCCAGCGTAGCTGCACTCTCCAGATGCCTTGATATATAACCTCTCCACCGTAGCTGCACTCTTCAGATGCCTTGATATATAACCTCTCCACCGTAGCTGCACTCTACAGATGCCTTGATATATAACCTCTCCACCGTAGCTGCACTCTCCAGATACCTTGATATATAACCTCTCCAGCGTAGCTGCACTCTCCAGATGCCTTGATATATAACCTCTCCACCGTAGCTGCACTCTCCGGATGCCTTGATATATAACCTCTCCACCGTAGCTGCACTCTCCAGATACCTTGATATATAACCTCTCCACCGTAGCTGCACTCTCCAGATGCCTTGATATATAACCTCTCCACCGTAGCTGCACTCTCCGGATGCCTTGATATATAACCTCTCCACCGTAGCTGCACTCTACAGATGCCTTGATATATAACCTCTCCACCGTAGCTGCACTCTCCAGATGCCTTGATATATAACCTCTCCACCGTAGCTGCACTCTCCAGATGCCTTGATATATAACCTCTCCACCGTAGCTGCACTCTCCGGATGCCTTGATATATAACCTCTCCACCGTAGCTGCACTCTACAGATGCCTTGATATATAACCTCTCCACCGTAGCTGCACTCTCCAGATACCTTGATATATAACCTCTCCACCGTAGCTGCACTCTCCAGATACCTTGATATATAACCTCTCCACCGTAGCTGCACTCTCCAGATACCTTGATATATAACCTCTCCACCGTAGCTGCACTCTCCAGATACCTTGATATATAATCTCTCCACCGTAGCTGCACTCTCCGGATGCCTTGATATATAACCTCTCCACCGTAGCTGCACTCTACAGATGCCTTGATATATAACCTCTCCACCGTAGCTGCACTCTCCAGATGCCTTGATATATAACCTCTCCACCGTAGCTGCACTCTCCAGATACCTTGATATATAACCTCTCCACCGTAGCTGCACTCTCCAGATACCTTGATATATAACCTCTCCACCGTAGCTGCACTCTCCGGATGCCTTGATATATAACCTCTCCACCGTAGCTGCACTCTACAGATGCCTTGATATATAACCTCTCCACCGTAGCTGCACTCTCCAGATGCCTTGATATATAACCTCTCCACCGTAGCTGCACTCTCCAGATACCTTGATATATAACCTCTCCACCGTAGCTGCACTCTCCAGATACCTTGATATATAACCTCTCCACCGTAGCTGCACTCTCCAGATACCTTGATATATAACCTCTCCACCGTAGCTGCACTCTCCAGATACCTTGATATATAACCTCTCCACCGTAGCTGCACTCTCCAGATACCTTGATATATAACCTCTCCACCGTAGCTGCACTCTCCAGATACCTTGATATATAACCTCTCCACCGTAGCTGCACTCTCCAGATACCTTGATATATAACCTCTCCACCGTAGCTGCACTCTCCAGATACCTTGATATATAACCTCTCCACCGTAGCTGCACTCTCCAGATACCTTGATATATAACCTCTCCACCGTAGCTGCACTCTCCAGATGCCTTAATATATAACCAACTACTCCGGTCTTGTGATCCCATCTCCTCTACGAGGATTCCCAAGTAGCTTTATGGGCAGAAGTAACATAGATGATGTCATATCGTGTAGAAAAATATAATGAACTTAAATTTAAATTAGATTATCTAAGGTGGATTTTAAGACACTAAGTCGCAGCTGTGTCTCCCAAGGTACGATTTTACTAAAAACCACAATTATATATATATTTTGTATAATTTTACTTGAGAAGTGATTCCTAGACCCATGTGACCACAGGCAAGGATATATATATATATATATATATATATATATATATATATATATATATATATATATATATATATATATATATATATATATATATATATATATATTCTATCTTTTCCTTATCTATCTTTTTTAAGTTTTTGACATTCCATTTATGACTATGGATAAATTAAAAAAAATACTTTCAATCGGGAAATGTTGAGACAATATATCGTTTCGTGTGAATCAGAGTGAGTCAGTGAAGGCAGCCAGGACAGTGTTTGTGTTGGAGGCGTCGTCAGGAAGGCAGCAGGACAACACTACTCTCTTACACATTCTCTCTCGTGCATGCAAGGTAAGATTCCTCTCCTCTACCCTCACATACAACCCAGACGACGTTTCGGTCCATTTAGTCACAATAATCGTGGTCTAATAATCCAGGGAGACTCGTACAACTCGCCTAAGGTTCCTCTCAAAATTGTGGATTATGTGTCAATGCTAACATTGTGTCAATGTTAACATTGTGTCAATGTTAACATTGTGTCAATGTTAACATTGTGTCAATGTTTACATTGTGTCAATGTTAACATTGTGTCAATGTTAACATTGTGTCAATGTTAACACTGTGTCAGTGTTAACATTGTGTCAATGTTAACACTGTGTCAGTGTTAACATTGTGTCAATGTTAACATTGTGCCAGTGTTAACATTGTGTCAATGTTAACATTGTGTCAGTGTTAACATTGTGTCAGTGTTTACACTGACACATAATCCACGGTGTTATGAATGTCATTCTTCCACATTAATTCCTACTTTGCAGTCTCCGCCGCTCATACATGCAGCAGCAACACACTTGACTGGCAACGGATAAATAATGCAGTCCGAGTTTTTCCAAGAATGAGGCGTTGGTAATATTTTTGTATATTCTGTAAAGACAGGTGACCAGGAGACCGATGTTCCTTAAAGAGTAGAATATAAACCTGCTTTATTATTATTATTATTATTATTATTATTATTATTATTATTATTATTATTATTATTATTCTTATTCTTGTGAACCATATTATTAGTAGCTTTATCATTATTAGTATGTTAAATGGGAATCGTTAAACAGTGTAGGTTAACCAACCCAAAGAGTAACCCTGACTCCGTCACCTGGCTGGCAAAGCGCTTGCTTCCCACGCGGAGGGTCCGGGTTCGATTCCCGGCGGGGTGGAAACATTTCGACGCTTTCCCTTACACCTGTTGTCCTGTTCACCTAGCAGCAAGTAACTATCTGGGTGTTAGTCGACTGGTGTGGGTAGCATCCTGGGGGACAAGATTAAGGACCCCAATGGAAATAAGTTAGACAGTCCTCGATGACGCACTGACTTTCTTGGGTTATCCTGGGTGGCTAACCCTCCAGGGTTAAAAATCCGAACGAAACCTTATCTTATCTTATCTTAACCCAACGCACATTCTTGACTGTTGTTCGTGTGGTATCACTATATACCTGTAGTTCGTGTGTAAATTGAGAGAGTAATATATGTTACATTCCTGTCATTCGTGTGATATCCGAGGCTTGGTATAGCCATATCCCTAAGTGTTGATATCTGAGGACTGGTATCCCCCAGATTCATGTCGTTCGTGTGGTACATGAGGGCTGATATCCCACATTCCTGTCGTTCGCGTGGTATCCAAGGGTTGGTATCCCTCACATTCCTGTCGTTCGTGTGATATCCGAGGGCTGGTATCCTCACATCCCTGTCATTCATGTGATATAAAAGGGCTGGTATCTCTCACATTCTTCTCGTTCGTGTGGTTTCCAAGGGCTACTGTCCCCCACATCCTTGTCTTTCGTGTGATATCCGAGGGCTACTCTCCCCACATCCCTGTTGTTCGTGTGGTATCTGAATGTTATTCTCCGTGTCAGCTGCGGGTGTTGTCGTGGTGTGCTGTGGTGGTGGTAGCTAGCGACGACCCAGTCTTCCTGGCCACCTTCGCTGAGTTGGCTGACAAGAGTCGTCTGCTGGTGTGGGCGACCAAGCTGCTGGTAGTAACCAGAACGCCACTCCTGCAGCTGCAGCGCCTCCTGCACGACTACTGGACCTTCTCCATGATGAACGCCATCTTCCTCGCTCTCCAGACCTCGCCCAAACTCAAGTAAGCTGAAGGACAATAGTCACGCAGCTGGCAAGGCAAAGCCTAAAGGCGAAAATCAAGTTATGGGTCTAGGAAAGAGCTAAAACAGAAGGAATGTAGAGCCAGGAAAGAGGAAGTATTTAGGCCTTATGTGAAGAGGGCGAAGGTAGCTCTAATTTCTTGGGTTAAAAATCCTTCACAAGCATCTAGGGATCCCATATGAAGCGGCCAAAGTTGAAGGAGGATAGAGACCGGCTGGAGAGATTAATGAAATTGTCTGTTAGACTGCTGCTCAAGGTGTAGCCCAGGGACTAGGTGAAAGTATACTGCATGTTTTTAAAGAAAACATGAAATACAAAACAATTGTACTAGACATTATGAAGGACGTTTTACAGAATGACCAAAATATGGTTCAAGATGTTAGTGGAATGTACGGGAGAGAATGTGCTGCGTCAGAGAGGTGAAAGTTCTTAAGGTTTTAGGAGAGAGTACACTTCTCATCCTTGGTCATGTCTCCTTGCTACAGGTGTGAGGCTCATGTCTACCTGCCCTACAGTCCAGCTGGTGCTCAGGTGGTGAAGGTGGCCTCCTGGACACCTTCAAGAGGTCTCACACTCAACAAAAACAACACACTCTTCCCAGAGAAGTATGAAGAGTAAGTCAGTGTCCACGAATGATACATGACGTTAGCAGAAAATATTATCTGAATAACGAAACAGAACCAATGGGTATTTCTGCTTCGTTACTTAATAACGAAGACAAGAACTTCACAGCACCAGTTCTGGTCAGATCTATGTTATTACAGACTCACCTTCGTCAGGTGTTGTTGAGCAACAGTAGTTTTCCAGACAATGAACTTCCACTAGATGTAATATTGGCTTCTTAAATACACTTTATTGTTAATTAGACTTAAGTTGGTTCGCCCCTCCTTCCGTTTTCTATTATGTATGACTGAAACTCTTCCTTCATCAGTTTCCAGGGGTCTGAGGTCAATGTGACGGTGTTCCCATTCTCTCCGTACTGGATGGACGTGCAACAGAAAAGTACTGACGGTGGTTCAATATCCCATAAGAGCGGCAGAGACTACCTTGTCGTGGAGGCGCTGGCAGCAGCACTCAACTTCTCCATCAACGTCCTGCCTTACAGAGAATGGGAAGAGGTCGGTGTAGTAATTATAATTGTAGCTACTTTAGTAGAGCTTCTGGTGTCCCGTCTTCAGTGGTTGTAGCTACATCTGAAAAGCCTCTGTGCGTGTAGCTACGGACACAGTGGTATTTCAGGAGATAGTCCGCCTTGATCACCTTCACTTCTGATGCTTTTAAGTCACCTGAAAGTAACTTAATTCTCCTTCAGGTGATGTCTCGTCTGGAGCGCCGAGAAGCATTCATTTCTCCTAGGAAGTTAGCAATCATGCCGCACCTTCAGGAGATCTACGACTACTCCTTATTCATCGAGAGGGCTACTCTGGGCTTCAGTATGGCTAAACCTTCCCTCAAACCTCGCTGGCAGAGCCTCTACTATCCCTTGAGTGGCGAAGTGTGGGCGTCTATCCTAGCCTCTCTTATCCTCGTCCTTATAATCCTCCTCCCGGTAATTATTTGTGTAATTCTCAATTAGTAACTATCTTTAAGGTTAAGTAAGGCGGTTAAAAGTCTATCAACTACACGAGGGTCATTAAATCTGCCATGTTACCTGTTCACCACCAGTCAAGAATATTATAATTCCTAAAACAGGGGGATTACAGTAAACTCTCAGTGTATATATACACACTGAGACACACTTTTCAGTATATATATATATATATATATATATATATATATATATATATATATATATATATATATATATATATATATATATATATATATATATATATATATATATATATATAGTGAGACATACACATTTTAGTGTATATATTCTCTTCATTATGGTGTCCACAAGAAGAACTACTGTTTACTCTGACAGATAGAGTGGTTGAGGTGGGGACGGGAGTCTGGAGAGAGGAAGTGGAGTGGTAAGATTGTTCTGGAGTTGGTGGTGGGGGTGTTGTTGGGACAGGCTTACTCCAGAGGTCTTCCCAGCACCAGTTCAACAAGGCTGTTGGTGGCAGCATGGCTGGTATTCGCCTTCATCTTGGGTACAGCTTATCGTGGCAATCTCACTGCCTTTCTGACCGTGCCCAAATACCCAGCCAGACCAGAGAACGTGGAGCAACTTGTTGCTAGTGGAGCCAGGTAGGTTGTGAGTGGATGTGTAAGAATCAGCTCCCGTACCCACGAGTTCCTTCATAACAATCCTTCTGTTCCAATGAACAACACATAAACCCATCTTTTTCTTAACAACGAACAATCTGGTCTACTAAACAACCATTAATTAAATCCCTAACTTCTTGTCATAAGGGTAACGATGCCCCCAGACGCCGTGGACTTCTACGACAGCTTCAAGACCTCCGACTCGCCCGTCTTGAAGACCCTGAGCGAGAGAGTTGACTTCGTTCCAAACCACGAAGTGGGAATGAGACAGTCGCTGGAGATGAAGTGAGTGTTATATATTTTGTTTCTATTTAAAAGTCATCCAGGGTAATTTATTTTCAAGGTTTAATGTCACTCAAAACGCCATTTTGAGGGGAATTTAAGATCAGCTGAAGCGTTTAAATTTTTGCGTTGCGGTTTACCAACTACTTTTGTAGTATGACTTAAGAAATCGTAATGACACGATTGCAAATAAACCATACCCCCGGCCGGGATTGAACCCGCGGTCATAGAGTCTCAAAACTCCAGCCCGTCGCGCTAACCACTAGACCAGCTAGCCACAATAAGATTCATCCAACTACTTGAGCTAGAGTTCGTCACGGCCACGCTAGCTGGAGATTCGTCTGTAAAAACTTGCATTTGTGGTCACAGAGGTGCCTGTGCTAACCTTCCTATGGTGTAGAAATATACCTAGTTGGATGAACCTTATTGTGGCTAGCTGGTCTAGTGGTTAGCGCGACGGGCTGGAGTTTTGAGACTCTATGACCGCGGGTTCAATCCCGGCCGGGGGTATGGTTTACTTTTGTAGTATCTTACTTAGATCCAAAATTATCATTCTTTTTGGGGGATATGATTTTATGATAAGTCATCCCTTCCTCTGTACGTAGTTTTAGTACACGTACGTGGACGCCCTTTTTAATGCACTATCGCCCGCTCTTCCGCCCCTTCGTAGCAAGGCGTACCTATACGAGAGGTTGCACATGGAGCAGTTGATCAGTGAATACTTCACGGACGCCTCGGGGACTACCAGACTGTACGTGGCTCGTCAGAACATCATGCCCGGATACTGTGCTTATCCCTTGATTAGGGACGCTCCCTTCAAGCACACCCTTGACCGTTATATATTGGCTCTCCACGACGTAAGTACGACTCTCCAAGAGCCAAGTACTACTCTCCAAGAAGTACGACTCTCCGAGAGGTAAGTGCGACTCTGTAAGATCTAAGTACAACTCTACAAGAGGTAAGTACGACTCTCCGAGAGGTAAGTACTACTCTCCAAGACGTAGTACGACCATATTTCTTTAAAGTAATGTTAAACTTTCACTACAGAAAGGAGGACCTACTTTCTTTGGTTAGACTCCTGATTTTCACCTATTCAGAGTTTCCCAATTTTGTTAATCTTCAATGATGAGATAGATGCTGCAGTGATGGACTGACTCTGCTGACACATGCTGCTGATAGTTGCTGATTCAGTCATTTCAGTGAGGTGACAGCCTCTTATAACCTCTTAATATAAATATTTTTCAGGCTGGTCTTATCAACAAGTGGACGTCTGACGCACGGGAGAAGGCGAGGCTGGAGGCTCTGCAGAAGATGAAGGAGAAGCATGTGGGAGATGTGCAGCATCTGGGAGGTGGAGTCTTGGACGTCCCTGCTAGGGCCACGATGGCCCTGACTCTGGTCCACCTTCAGGGGCCTCTCTTCCTGCTGTTGCTAGGTCTCCTCATCTCAGCAGCATCCTTCATTCTGGAGGTGTTGCTGGGTGCTTGTTGCTAGGCACCAACTAAGGTTGGTGACCATAGTGACCTTGATGCTGATGAGGGGCTCTTGATCTGAGGCATTAAAGTTGCTCTCCATCCCTGGGACAAGACCCGATTACCTTCTATTCCACAAGCTATAAATATAATAATAATAATAATAATAATAATAATAATAATAATAATAATAATAATAATAGTCATACAACTTCACTAAAACGAAAATAAATCAGTACTGATGATGTTAATTTTGTTTTATTTTGTACCTATAGTGAGAGAAAGAAAGAAAGAGAGAGAGAGAGTATTAAGCCTCATTATTTACAAATGTCACCTGTATTGACTACGTACAGAGACACCTGAGTGACATTACTGCTGCTGGTATTCCAGGTACCTATCCCGGAGCGACCAATCCCAGCTCACGATCCTCACCAAGCCATCCAATGGTCTCTCTCCTATCCCTCTTCACTAGCCAATCACCACACACACCCAACACAACACCTAACGTTGAAACACAGCGCATGCGCCTTCACAACAACGTCAAAACTCATTGCCCAGTCTTGCTCAATGCATTCCATCTCAACTTGTTCCAGGGCAAGTACTTCTTACTTTATCTCGGTCTATCCATCAACCTTCGCAATGGCTGGGTTGTTATGCTCTTCAGTCTCGTCTGAGGGGTCACAGAGGGTTAAGTTCCTTACGGAGGATCGAGCCTTCAGCTGTTCACAAGCAAATTTTTGACCACGACCTCAAATTTCGAAACATTGTTCACTTTGCAACCTTAAATAGTATCTGCACCTACTTACCTCCTCAACAAAAAGATACCTGGTCCTGTTCATCAGTAACTTTTCAGCTGGGGGGTCCGCGACCCCTGGCTGGGGGGTCCGCGACACCTGGCTTGTAGGTCCGAGACCCCTGGCTGGGGGGTCCGCGGCACCTGGCTTGTAGGTCCGCGACCCCTGGCTGGGGGGTCCGCGACCCCTGGCTGGGGGTCCGCGACCCCTGGCTTGTAGGTCCGAGACCCCTGGCTGGGGGGTCCGCGACCCCTGGCTTGTAGGTCCGCGACCCCTGGCTGGGGGTTCCGCGACCCCTGGCTGGGGGTCCGCGACCCCTGGCTGGGGGTCCGTGACCCCTGGCTGGGGGGTCCGCGACCCCTGGCTGGGGGGTCCGCGACCCCTGGCTTGTAGGTCCGCGACCCCTGGCTGGGGGCTCCGCGACCCCTGGCTTGTAGGTCCGCGACCCCTGGCTGGGGGTCCGCGACCCCTGGCTGGGGGTCCGCGACCCCTGGAATATTTTAACCCACCTCACAATTCTTTTAATCATTCACAAAATAATTACAATATTTTCAGTATTTTTACGTTGCATTTACAACGTTTAAAATAATTTATAAGTATTCTCAAGCACGTATCATCATCAATAATAATAATAATAATAATAATTATAACAATAATTCCTTCCAGAGACGTGTACAAATAATAACGGGTAACTGGAGGATAATAACAGCAAACAGAAGAATAACGGCAGGAATAACAACAGTACCAACAGTGTGCACTAAGAATAACAGGAAACAAAACAGTTCCAACAGGAAGAAGGAATACCAGAAGAGGAAAACGGTAATGCCAACAGGAAGATACGAATAAAAACAGGAAGAATACCGAAAGAAAATAACAACAGGAAGGAGAATAACGGGAAAACGGAATAAAAACGGGAAGAAAAGAATAAGAAAACAGGGATAGTGAAACAACAGAAAAGTAGAAAAAAACAGGAAGGTAATAGAATATCAACAGGAGACGCAATAACAGGAGCCACAACAGTTAAGAGATTCAATGCAAACAGAAGCCCAATACTAAGAGAAACATAATACCAACAGTGAACACAATATCAACAGCGAACAGGACACAATATACAGTAAACACAATACCAAGAATAAACGCAATACCAACAGTAAACACAATACCAACAGTAAACACAATACCAACAGTAAACACAATACCAACAGTAAACACAATACCAACATTAAACACAATACCAACAGTAAACACAATACCAACAGTAAACACAATACCAACAGTAAACACAATACCAACAGTAAACGCAATACCAACAGTAAACGCAATACCAACAGTAAACACAATACCAACAGTAAACACAATACCAACAGTAAACACAATACCAACAGTAAACACAATACCAACAGTAAACACAACAACAACAGTAAACACAATACCAACAGTAAACACAACAACAACAGTAAACACAATACCAACAGTAAACACAACAACAACAGTAAACACAATACCAACAGTAAACACAATACCAACAGTAAACACAACAACAACAGTAAACACAATACCAACAGTAAACAACACCAACAGTAAACACAATACCAACAGTAAACACAATACCAACAGTAAACACAATACCAACAGTAAACACAATACCAACAGTAAACACAATACCAACAGTAAACACAATACCAACAGTAAACACAATACCAACAGTAAACACAATACCAACAGTAAACACAATACCAACAGAAAAGAACAATAATATCAAGAATGAGCACAATACCACATGGTATTATGTCTACCATTACTACCATAATATATGTACCTACCATCATGGCAGCAATACCATTCGGTTAGTATCTATTAGTTTCTGTCTATCTATTAGACCTGTAGCTTTTAAAATTATCCTTTTTTTCTGTAACAGACGCAAACGCCATACACAGCTTCAGCAGTAGGTATGAGCTGTGTGATCAGGAGTCAGTGAAGTTGGGTTGATAAGAGGAGCTGTGACTCGAACCCCTGCGAATACAATAAGGAACTTTTTATTTTATTTTGATAATTTTATGGGTCTCAGAAATACAGATATACGAGATTTTTAGTTGGATTTAAAATAGTTTTTTTTTTGAAAGGTGAGACAGGATTTCTGATTTCAGGGATGGTGAAGATAGTGTCGGAGGCAGCAGTGTCGGAGGCAGCAGTGTTGGAGGCAGCAGTGTCGGAGGCAGCAGTGTCGGAGGCAGCAGTGTTGGAGGCAGCAGTGTCGGAGGCAGCAGTGTCGGAGGCAGCAGTGTTGGAGGCAGCAGTGTTGGAGGCAGCAACGTTGGGGGCAGTCTTGAAGGCAGTAGTGTTGGAGGCAGCAGTGTTGGGGGCAGTGTCGGAGGCAGCAGTGTTGGAGGCAGTGATGGAGGCAGCTTCTCTGTCTCACTGCTCCATCATTGTCTTGAGTGATGGACAAACCTCTCTTCCTGCACACCATCAGGTTGGTTAATGGGGACTGCAAGTATCTACCACACGAGGGTCATTAAGGCTGTTTATCACCTGTTCACCGCCTGTCAAGAATACTATAACACCTAAAATACGGATTAAGGTAAACTCTAAGTGTATATACATTGAGAGTTATACACATCTCAGTGTATATTCAATAAGAGATATACACATCTCAATGTATATGCACTGGAAGACAACCAGATAACTGATGCAGCTTATGGGCGCCTGGCAAACCTAAGAATAGTGTTCCGATACCTCAGTAAGGAATCGTTCAAGACTCTGTACACCGTGTACGTCAGGCCCATACTGGAGTATGCAGCACCAGTTTGGAACCCACACCGGGTCAAACTCATCAAGAAATTGGAGAAAGTGCACAAGACTGCAACAAAACTTGTCGTGAAGCTAATGGGTATGTCCTATGAGGAGAAGTTAAGGGAAGTCAAACTGACGACACTGGAGGACAGGAGGGTTAGGGGAGACATGATAACAACATATAAAATACAGCGAGGAATTGACAAGGTGGATATAGACAGAATGTTCCAGAGATGTGACACAACAAGGTGTCACAACTGGAAGTTGAAGACTCAGATGAGACACAGGGATGTTAGGAAGTATTTCTTCAGTCATAGATTTGTCAGGAAGTGTAACAAACTGGAGAGTGATGTAGTGGAGACAGGATCCATACACAGCTTTAAGAAGAGATATGATAAAGCTCATGTAGCAGGGAGAGAGTGGATCCAGTAGCGACCAGTGAAGAGGCGGGGCCAGGAGCTGTGACTCGACCCCTGCAACCACATACAGGTCAATACTAACAGATATATATCATATATGTGATTTCTTTCATTATATAAATACGGTTTTATTTTTTAATGTATAATTAAAGTCTATGAAGTCATTTTTGAGTCATTATTATTATTATAATTATTATTATTATAATTATTATTATTATAATCAAAAATAAGCGCTAAACTTATTTTTTCAGTCATAATCGACTTATTATATAGAATTAAACTTTCTTAAATATATTCTTCTGACAATTTTAATTTACGAAAAATCCCGTCAGTCATATTTTATTTACAAAAAAGAATTTGAAAAAATTATTATCCTTGAAAACGGAGCCAAAATTAACATGAACGACTGTATTATTGTTTGTCAGTTAGTGTGTCCCATTGCTGGGTTGGTAGCGCACTCACCTCATACATTGAGGTCTGTGGTTCCATCCCCGGTACGGGTGGAAATACTGGTGGAAGTGTTTCCTTAAGGCACCTGCTGTCCATGTTCACCTAGCAGTAAGTAGGTACCTGGGTGTTAGTTGACTGGTGTGGGTGGCATCCTGGGGACAAAATTAACCTAAGTTGCGGGAAATGCTCTACATAACCAGGAACTTTCTATATAATATGTCACTGATGTCAGCTATGGTCTGTATAAGTTGTATCATGTACTTGTGCAAATAAAGATTATTATTATTATTATTATTATTATTATTATTATTATTATTATTATTATTATTATTATGATTATTATTAAAGACGTGTTTGTTGGTTGCAGCAGCCAGGGTGGTTGAGGGAGACCAGAGGTCTGGCTGTTCTGGACACATTATCTAACCACGATGTCAATACTACCCTCTCCATGGCTATCTCCCAGGCACGCAAGGTAAGAATCCTTACACACACACACACACACACACACACACACACACACACACACACACACACACACACACACACACACACACACACACACATGCACTCAATAAACAAGTAAACAGCTTCAATAGATATGAATAGGCCCAAGAGCCCAGACATCAGTGGGGCCAGGACCTGAGTCTCGGCCCCCATGAACGAAAATCGGCGAGTACACATCACACACACATAAGGCGAGACTTACCTACACCTAATTAAGAAAGCACTGGGAAATAATCTTTATAAAAATACTGTTTACCCAGTGTTGAGCTATATCTCCAGGTCCTGCTTCCTAACGACGAATAGCAATGGTTTACACATGTCACATTAAAATCCCTGGAGACATTCTCAGTTATATATTTTCATGTTAGATTATTTTTACTTATGTCTGATTCACTTAAGAGTGAATATTAAGTGTATCCTGACCGCCCCTTCCTCGCTCTCTTGTTTCCTCTTCTTCTTGACTCGTTTGCCATTGCTGCTTTACTCTCAACGATTCTGTGAGCGTTGTTATCCCACGTATCACTATCGTTTGTGTGATATCCGAGAGTTTTTATCCCCCACATCCCTGTCTTTCGTGTGATATCCGAGGGCTACTCTCCCCACATCCCTGTCGTTCGCGTGGTATCCAAGGGCTGGTATCCCTCACATTCCTGTCGTTCGTGTGATATCCGAGGGCTGGTATCCTCACATCCCTGTCATTCATGTGATACAAAAGGGCTGGTATCTCTCACATTCTTCTCGTTCGTGTGGTTTCCAAGGGCTACTGTCCCCCACATCCTTGTCTTTCGTGTGATATCTGAGGGCTACTCTCCCCACATCCCTGTCGTTCGTGTGGTATCTGAATGTTATTCTCCGTGTCAGCTGCGGGTGTTGTCGTGGTGTGCTGTGGTGGTGGTAGCTAGCGACGACCCAGTCTTCCTGGCCACCTTCGCTGAGTTGGCTGACAAGAGTCGTCTGCTGGTGTGGGCGACCAAGCTGCTGGTAGTAACCAGAACGCCACTCCTGCAGCTGCAGCGCCTCCTGCACGACTACTGGACCTTCTCCATGATGAACGCCATCTTCCTCGCTCTCCAGACCTCGCCCAAACTCAAGTAAGCTGAAGGACAATAGTCACGCAGCTGGCAAGGCAAAGCCTAAAGGCGAAAATCAAGTTATGGGTCTAGGAAAGAGCTAAAACAGAAGGAATGTAGAGCCAGGAAAGAGGAAGTATTTAGGCCTTATGTGAAGAGGGCGAAGGTAGCTCTAATTTCTTGGGTTAAAAATCCTTCACAAGCATCTAGGGATCCCATATGAAGAGGCCAAAGTTGAAGAATACTCATGCAGCTGGCAAGGCAAATTATTATTATTATTATAATAAAAAAGAAGCGCTAAGCCACAAGGGCTATACAGCGCTGCAGGGTAGGGAAGGAAGCGAGGGTATTGGGCGGCAGAAGGGGGGAGGGATGATCAGTAGGCTACAGAAAACAGCTGGGCAGGGGAGAGTGCGGGGGTAGAGGGTAGCAAGAGATTGAGGTAGAAAGGGCTGAAGGTATCAGAGTTTGTGGAGTAAGTCAGTTGTTGTCAAAAAGTCAATGAGAGAGTCCGGATGAAAGATGGGTCCATCAGCGAGAAGGGAAGGTAAAGAGAGAGCAGCGGAGCGAAGACGACTACGGAGGTAAATTCTGCGTGCTCAGGTAGCAGGTCAGGGA
The DNA here is from genome assembly GCF_038502225.1 of Cherax quadricarinatus. Classification (NCBI taxonomy): domain Eukaryota; kingdom Metazoa; phylum Arthropoda; class Malacostraca; order Decapoda; family Parastacidae; genus Cherax; species Cherax quadricarinatus. The sequence goes on from NC_091367.1 coordinate 5,262,436, forward strand.
CTGTGTGAAGGCAGGTAGCAGCAGTGGGTCAGGGACTGTGTGAAGGCAGGTAGCAGCAGTGGGTCAGGGACTGTGTGAAGGCAGGTAGCAGCAGTGGGTCAGGGACTGTGTGAAGGCAGGTAGCAGCAGTGGGTCAGGGACTGTGTGAAGGCAGGTAGCAGCAGATCAGGGACTGTGTGAAGGCAGGTAGCAGCAGTGGGTCAGGGACTGTGTGAAGGCAGGTAGCAGCAGTGGGTCAGGGACTGTGTGAAGGCAGGTAGCAGCAGATCAGGGACTGTGTGAAGGCAGGTAGCAGCAGTGGGTCAGGGACTGGGTGAAGGCAGGTAGCAGCAGTGGGTCAGGGACTGTGTGAAGGCAGGTAGCAGCAGTGGGTCAGGGACTGTGTGAAGGCAGGTAGCAGCAGTGGGTCAGGGACTGTGAGAAGGCAGGTAGCAGCAGTGGGTCAGGGACTGTGTGAAGGCAGGTAGCAGCAGTGGGTCAGGGACTGTGCGAGGGCAGGTAGTACCAGCAGGTCAGGGACCGGGTGAAGGCAGGTAGCAGCAGATCAGGGACTGCGTGAAGGCAGGTAGTAGCAGATCAGGGACTGCGTGAAGGCAGGTAGTAGCAGATCAGGGACTGCATGAAGGCAGGTAGCAGCAGATCAGGGACCGCGTGAAGGCAGGTAGCAGCAGATCAGGGACCGCGTGAAGGCAGGTAGCAGCAGATCAGGGACTGCGTGAAGGCAGGTAGCAGCAGATCAGGGACTGCGTGAAGGCAGGTAGCAGCAGATCAGGGACTGGGTGAAGGCAGGTAGCAGCAGATCAGGGACTGCGTGAAGGCAGGTAGCAGCAGATCAGGGACTGGGTGAAGGCAGGTAGCAGCAGATCAGGGACTGCGTGAAGGCAGGTAGCAGCAGATCAGGGACTGCGTGAAGGCAGGTAGCAGCAGATCAGGGACTGCGTGAAGGCAGGTAGCAGCAGATCAGGGACTGGGTGAAGGCAGGTAGCAGCAGATCAGGGACCGCGTGAAGGCAGGTAGCAGCAGATCAGGGACTGCGTGAAGGCAGGTAGCAGCAGATCAGGGACTGCGTGAAGGCAGGTAGCAGCAGATCAGGGACTGGGTGAAGGCAGGTAGCAGCAGATCAGGGACTGCGTGAAGGCAGGTAGCAGCAGATCAGGGACCGCGTGAAGGCAGGTAGCAGCAGATCAGTGACCGCGTGAAGGCAGGTAGCAGCAGATCAGGGACTGCGTGAAGGCAGGTAGCAGCAGATCAGGGACTGGGTGAAGGCAGGTAGCAGCAGATCAGGGACTGCGTGAAGGCAGGTAGCAGCAGATCAGGGACTGCGTGAAGGCAGGTAGCAGCAGATCAGGGACTGCGTGAAGGCAGGTAGCAGCAGATCAGTGACCGCGTGAAGGCAGGTAGCAGCAGATCAGGGACTGCGTGAAGGCAGGTAGCAGCAGATCAGGGACCGCGTGAAGGCAGGTAGCAGCAGATCAGGGACTGCGTGAAGGCAGGTAGCAGCAGATCAGTGACCGCGTGAAGGCAGGTAGCAGCAGATCAGGGACTGCGTGAAGGCAGGTAGCAGCAGATCAGGGACCGCGTGAAGGCAGGTAGCAGCAGATCAGGGACTGCGTGAAGGCAGGTAGCAGCAGATCAGGGACCGCGTGAAGGCAGGTAGCAGCAGATCAGGGACTGCGTGAAGGCAGGTAGCAGCAGATCAGTGACCGCGTGAAGGCAGGTAGCAGATCAGATCAGGGCACTGACCGCGTGAAGGCAGGTAGTAGCAGCAGATCAGACCGCGTGAAGGCAGGTAGCAGCAGATCAGGGACTGCGTGAAGGCAGGTAGCAGCAGATCAGCAGATCAGGGACTGCGTGAAGGCATAGCAGCAGTGACCGCGTGAAGGCAGGTAGCAGCAGATCAGGGACTGCGTGAAGGCAGGTAGCAGCAGATCAGGGACCGCGTGAAGGCAGGTAGCAGCAGATCAGGGACTGCGTGAAGGCAGGTAGCAGCAGATCAGGGACCGCGTGAAGGCAGGTAGCAGCAGATCAGGGACTGCGTGAAGGCAGGTAGCAGCAGATCAGTGACCGCGTGAAGGCAGGTAGCAGCAGATCAGGGACTGGGTGAAGGCAGGTAGTAGCAGATCAGGGACTGGGTGAAGGCAGGTAGCAGCAGATCAGTGACCGCGTGAAGGCAGGTAGCAGCAGATCAGGGACTGCGTGAAGGCAGGTAGCAGCAGATCAGGGACGGCGTGAAGGCAGGTAGCAGCAGATCAGACCGCGTGAAGGCAGGTAGCAGCAGATCAGGGACTGCGTGAAGGCAGGTAGCAGCAGATCAGGGACTGCGTGAAGGCAGGTAGCAGCAGATCAGGGACTGCGTGAAGGCAGGTAGCAGCAGATCAGGGACTGCGTGAAGGCAGGTAGCAGCAGATCAGGGACTGCGTGAAGGCAGGTAGCAGCAGATCAGGGACAGGGACTTCGTGAAGGCAGGTAGCAGCAGATCAGGGACTGCGTGAAGGCAGGTAGCAGCAGATCAGGGACTGCGTGAAGGCAGGTAGCAGCAGATCAGGGACCGCGTGAAGGCAGGTAGCAGCAGATCAGGGACTGCGTGAAGGCAGGTAGCAGCAGATCAGGGACTGCGTGAAGGCAGGTAGCAGCAGATCAGGGACTGCGTGAAGGCAGGTAGCAGCAGATCAGGGACTGCGTGAAGGCAGGTAGCAGCAGATCAGGGACCGCGTGAAGGCAGGTAGCAGCAGATCAGGGACTGCGTGAAGGCAGGTAGCAGCAGATCAGGGACCGCGTGAAGGCAGGTAGCAGCAGATCAGGGACTGCGTGAAGGCAGGTAGCAGCAGATCAGGGACTGGGTGAAGGCAGGTAGTAGCAGATCAGGGACTGCGTGAAGGCAGGTAGCAGCAGATCAGTGACCGCGTGAAGGCAGGTAGCAGCAGATCAGGGACTGCGTGAAGGCAGGTAGCAGCAGATCAGGGACCGCGTGAAGGCAGGTAGCAGCAGATCAGGGACTGCGTGAAGGCAGGTAGCAGCAGATCAGGGACTGCGTGAAGGCAGGTAGCAGCAGATCAGGGACTGCGTGAAGGCAGGTAGCAGCAGATCAGGGACTGCGTGAAGGCAGGTAGCAGCAGATCAGGGACTGCGTGAAGGCAGGTAGCAGCAGATCAGGGACCGCGTGAAGGCAGGTAGCAGCAGATCAGGGACCGCGTGAAGGCAGGTAGCAGCAGATCAGGGACTGCGTGAAGGCAGGTAGCAGCAGATCAGGGACTGCGTGAAGGCAGGTAGCAGCAGATCAGGGACCGCGTGAAGGCAGGTAGCAGCAGATCAGGGACCGCGTGAAGGCAGGTAGCAGCAGATCAGGGACCGCGTGAAGGCAGGTAGCAGCAGATCAGGGACTGCGTGAAGGCAGGTAGCAGCAGATCAGGGACTGCGTGAAGGCAGGTAGCAGCAGATCAGGGACCGCGTGAAGGCAGGTAGCAGCAGATCAGGGACTGGGTGAAGGCAGGTAGCAGCAGATCAGGGACTGCGTGAAGGCAGGTAGCAGCAGATCAGGGACTGGGTGAAGGCAGGTAGCAGCAGATCAGGGACTGCGTGAAGGCAGGTAGCAGCAGATCAGGGACTGCGTGAAGGCAGGTAGCAGCAGATCAGGGACTGCGTGAAGGCAGGTAGCAGCAGATCAGGGACCGCGTGAAGGCAGGTAGCAGCAGATCAGGGACCGCGTGAAGGCAGGTAGCAGCACATCAGGGACTGCGTGAAGGCAGGTAGCAGCAGATCAAGGACTGGGTGAAGGCAGGTAGCAGCAGATCAGGGACCGCGTGAAGGCAGGTAGCAGCAGATCAGGGACCGCGTGAAGGCAGGTAGCAGCAGATCAGGGACTGGGTGAAGGCAGGTAGCAGCAGATCAGGGACCGCGTGAAGGCAGGTAGCAGCAGATCAGGGACCGCGTGAAGGCAGGTAGCAGCAGATCAGGGACTGGGTGAAGGCAGGTAGCAGCAGATCAGGGACCGCGTGAAGGCAGGTAGCAGCAGATCAGGGACCGCGTGAAGGCAGGTAGCAGCAGATCAGGGACCGCGTGAAGGCAGGTAGCAGCAGATCAGGGACCGCGTGAAGGCAGGTAGCAGCAGATCAAGGACCGCGTGAAGGCAGGTAGCAGCAGATCAGGGACCGCGTGAAGGCAGGTAGCAGCAGATCAGGGACTACGTGAAGGCAGGTAGCAGCAGATCAGGGACCGCGTGAAGGCAGGTAGCAGCAGATCAGGGACCGCGTGAAGGCAGGTAGCAGCAGATCAGGGACTGCGTGAAGGCAGGTAGCAGCAGATCAGGGACCGCGTGAAGGCAGGTAGCAGCAGATCAGGGACTACGTGAAGGCAGGTAGCAGCAGATCAGGGACCGCGTGAAGGCAGGTAGCAGCAGATCAGGGACCGCGTGAAGGCAGGTAGCAGCAGATCAGGGACTGCGTGAAGGCAGGTAGCAGCAGATCAGGGACTACGTGAAGGCAGGTAGCAGCAGATCAGGGACTGCGTGAAGGCAGGTAGCAGCAGATCAAGGACTGCGTGAAGGCAGGTAGCAGCAGATCAGTGACCGCGTGAAGGCAGGTAGCAGCAGATCAGGGACTACGTGAAGGCAGGTAGCAGCAGATCAGGGACTGCGTGAAGGCAGGTAGCAGCAGATCAGGGACTGCGTGAAGGCAGGTAGCAGCAGATCAGGGACTGCGTGAAGGCAGGTAGCAGCAGATCAGGGACTACGTGAAGGCAGGTAGCAGCAGATCAGGGACTGCGTGAAGGCAGGTAGCAGCAGATCAGGGACTACGTGAAGGCAGGTAGCAGCAGATCAGGGACTGCGTGAAGGCAGGTAGCAGCAGATCAAGGACTGCGTGAAGGCAGGTAGCAGCAGATCAAGGACCGCGTGAAGGCAGGTAGCAGCAGATCAGGGACTGCGTGAAGGCAGGTAGCAGCAGATCAGTGACCGCGTGAAGGCAGGTAGCAGCAGATCAGGGACCGCGTGAAGGCAGGTAGCAGCAGATCAGGGACTGCGTGAAGGCAGGTAGCAGCAGATCAGTGACCGCGTGAAGGCAGGTAGCAGCAGATCAGGGACTGCGTGAAGGCAGGTAGCAGCAGATCAGGGACTGCGTGAAGGCAGGTAGCAGCAGATCAGGGACTGCGTGAAGGCAGGTAGCAGCAGATCAGGGACTGCGTGAAGGCAGGTAGCAGCAGATCAGGGACTGCGTGAAGGCAGGTAGCAGCAGATCAGGGACCGCGTGAAGGCAGGTAGCAGCAGATCAGGGACCGCGTGAAGGCAGGTAGCAGCAGATCAGGGACTGCGTGAAGGCAGGTAGCAGCAGATCAGGGACTGCGTGAAGGCAGGTAGCAGCAGATCAGGGACCGCGTGAAGGCAGGTAGCAGCAGATCAGGGACCGCGTGAAGGCAGGTAGCAGCAGATCAGGGACCGCGTGAAGGCAGGTAGCAGCAGATCAGGGACTGCGTGAAGGCAGGTAGCAGCAGATCAGGGACTGCGTGAAGGCAGGTAGCAGCAGATCAGGGACCGCGTGAAGGCAGGTAGCAGCAGATCAGGGACTGGGTGAAGGCAGGTAGCAGCAGATCAGGGACTGCGTGAAGGCAGGTAGCAGCAGATCAGGGACTGGGTGAAGGCAGGTAGCAGCAGATCAGGGACTGCGTGAAGGCAGGTAGCAGCAGATCAGGGACTGCGTGAAGGCAGGTAGCAGCAGATCAGGGACTGCGTGAAGGCAGGTAGCAGCAGATCAGGGACCGCGTGAAGGCAGGTAGCAGCAGATCAGGGACCGCGTGAAGGCAGGTAGCAGCAGATCAGGGACCGCGTGAAGGCAGGTAGCAGCAGATCAAGGACTGGGTGAAGGCAGGTAGCAGCAGATCAGGGACCGCGTGAAGGCAGGTAGCAGCAGATCAGGGACCGCGTGAAGGCAGGTAGCAGCAGATCAGGGACTGGGTGAAGGCAGGTAGCAGCAGATCAGGGACCGCGTGAAGGCAGGTAGCAGCAGATCAGGGACCGCGTGAAGGCAGGTAGCAGCAGATCAGGGACTGGGTGAAGGCAGGTAGCAGCAGATCAGGGACCGCGTGAAGGCAGGTAGCAGCAGATCAGGGACCGCGTGAAGGCAGGTAGCAGCAGATCAGGGACCGCGTGAAGGCAGGTAGCAGCAGATCAGGGACCGCGTGAAGGCAGGTAGCAGCAGATCAAGGACCGCGTGAAGGCAGGTAGCAGCAGATCAGGGACCGCGTGAAGGCAGGTAGCAGCAGATCAGGGACAACGTGAAGGCAGGTAGCAGCAGATCAGGGACCGCGTGAAGGCAGGTAGCAGCAGATCAGGGACCGCGTGAAGGCAGGTAGCAGCAGATCAGGGACCGCGTGAAGGCAGGTAGCAGCAGATCAGGGACTGCGTGAAGGTGTTGGGCATTTGTTAACAAAACCTGAAATTCAAAACACTGATACTAGACCTTACAAGAAAAATTTTCAAGACTGGAGGTAGGCTGGTGACATTTTCCCAAGAGCCCTTTAAAGTCTTAGTGAAGTGTGTGGGATGGAATGTCGTAGTGCATCATATAAAGAGAGAGAGCAGGTTCTAGAGGAGAGTACACCCCCTATCCTTGGTCATGTCTCCTTGCTACAGGTGTGAGGCTCATGTCTACCTGCCCTACAGTCCAGCTGGTGCTCAGGTGGTGAAGGTGGCCTCCTGGACACCTTCAAGAGGTCTCACACTCAACAAAAACAACACACTCTTCCCAGAGAAGTATGAAGAGTAAGTCAGTGTCCACGAATGATACATGACGTTAGCAGAAAATATTATCTGAATAACGAAACAGAACCAATGGGTATTTCTGCTTCGTTACTTAATAACGAAGACAAGAACTTCACAGCACCAGTTCTGGTCAGATCTATGTTATTACAGACTCACCTTCGTCGGGTGTTGTTGAGCAACAGTAGTTTTCCAGACAATGAACTTCCACTAGATGTAATATTGGCTTCTTAAATACACTTTATTGTTAATTAACTTACGTGAGATGATATCTGGTAATGAGTCCCATTTTTGGAAGGGCCCCAAACCCAAGCAGGGGAAAAATGGTCGGATCAAAAACGTGGTTTGACAGAAAAAATTAATGTTCTGACTGACCAACGTTTTGAGGTGGGTTTTACCCAAGTTACAGCAAAAAATTTTTTGGGAAGATAATTGAATTGACCCCAAATTCAGCTCATGAACCTTCTCCCCCTGAGCGTCAAGCGCCTGAAAGTAACCAATTTTTTCCTTTTTCGGGGATGCCCTTCTGGACGCCGAAAACCCCTTTGTCTCCCATGAAGAGAATCACCGCACCTTCAAAGATCTACACTACTCCTTTTTCGGGGCCCAGAGTGGGTTTTAAACCCTTTTCCCCCAAAGGGCCCTCACTACCCTGGGGGAGGTGGCCACCCCAGCCTTTTACTCCCCCTTAATCCCCTCCGGAAATTTTTTATGTGAAACCAATTATAATATTCTTTTTTAGAAGAGACAAACTCAGGGTCGTCAATTTTTGTCTATAATAAAACATTCCTGGTTTCATTGTTTATAAATTACCTTTAAAAACCCATTAATATCTAAATGTTCTATGACTGGGGGGACTGCAGGATTATGACGTCCAGAATTTTAACCCTCCCAAAAAATTTAAGGCCAATTTTTTTGTTTTTTTTTCTGCTGGGGTTTTTTTTTTTTTTTGGGGGGGGTAAAATTTTTGGAATTTCTTGGACCCAAAAATTTTTTCCCAAAAAAATAATAAAAATTTTTTAAAAAGGGGAAAATCCCGGGAAAAAAAGTGAGGAAAAGAGAACCTGGGGAAGAGAGGGGCCGAAAGACCGGGGAGGAAGGGGGGGACCTGAAGAGAATCGGGGGAAGTAAAAGGGGGGACCTGAAAAGTCCTGGAGGGGAAAGGGGGTACCTAAAGAGTGGGGGGAAGTAGGTGTACCTAAGAGAATCCTGGGGGGGGTAAAAAAGGGGGGGGTTTTGGAAACCCGGAAGGGGAGAGGGGGCTTGAAGAAACCCAAGGGGAAAAGGGGGGGACCCGAGGTCCGGAGGTGGGAATAGGTCGGGATTTAAGGAACCGGGGTAGGAAAGAGTGGGTACCGGGGGGGGGGGAGGGGGGAGAAAAAAGGGGGGGGAAAGGGCAGGGATTGGGGGAGTCCCGGGGGTGGAAAAGGGGCATCTAAGAGAATCCTGGGGGGGAAAAAAGGGGGATTGAAAATTGGGGGGGAAGAGGGGGGTTGGGGGAAAAAATTGGAAGGGGGAAATAGAGTGCGGGTTTTAAAAGAATCCTGGAGGTGGGGGTGGGGGGCCAAAAGTCCTGGGGGTGGAAGGATGGGACCCGGGAAAAGAAAGGGGGGAAAGGGGGTGGGACCCAAGGGCCCGGGGGGGAAAAGGTGGGGCTCTGGGAAACCGGAAAGGGGGGGAAAAGGGGCCCTTTGAAAAGAGGCCCGGGGGGGGGGAAAGGGGGGTACGAAAAACCGGGGGTAGGGAAATAATTCTCGAAGGGGGGTGGAAAAAGGAGGGTCCTGAAGAGAGTCCCGGGGAGAAAATAGAGTGGGGACCTAAAAGGGCCAGGGGAAGTGGGGGGTAAAAAAGGGGTTAAAAAAAAGGGGGGGGAAAAAAAAAAACCAAAAAGAATGGAAAGGGGGGCGGGGCTCAAAAAACCGGGGGAAGTAGAGGGGATTGAAGGCCGGGGGGAAAGGAGGGGGGGAGATGGAGGGAAAAGGGGGAAAAGAAATCCGGTGGGAAGTAGAGGCGGGGCTCTGAAGAAGTCCTGGAGGGGGAAGGGAAAAGGCAGGAAAGAGTCCGGGTGGGGGGAAAAAGGGGGGAAAAGAGAATCCCGGGGGTAAAATGGGGGTCCTGGGAAATCCTGGGGGGGAGGAGGGGGACTAAAGAGAAACCGGGGGGAAGTGGGGGGTTAAGAAAAATTTTGGGGGGGGAAAATGGGACCCAAAAGTCCGGGGGAAGGAAATTGGGGGTCCCGGGAAAAATTTGGGGGGGAAAAAGGGTGGGGCTCGAAAAGGGGGGAGGGGGGAGGGGGAAAATCCCAGGAAAAGGGGGGGGGTGGAAGAACCGGGAGGAAAAGGGGGTTTGGGGGGTCAAGGGGGGAGAAAAAAAGGACCAGGGGCCGGGGGGAAATGGGTTAAAAAATTTGGGAGGGTGGGGTTGAAGGGTTGGGAAAAAGGGGAGGGATCCAAAAACCCAGGTAGGGGGGAGTGGGTTAAAAATCGGGGTAAAAAGGGGGTCAAAGTCTGGAGGTAGGAATAAGGTTTTTTTGGGGTCCTGGGGGAAACGGTGGGGAAAATCCAGGAGATGGGCCCGGGGCTGAAAAGGGCCTAGGTAGGAAAATAGAGGGGCCCCCAAAACCGGGGGGAAAGGGGGGGCCAAAAGTTTTTTAAAAAAACGGGGGGAAAAAATTTGGGGGAAAAAAACCCTTTGGGGAAAAGGGGTTGGAAAGGTCCTTGGGGGGGTACTCTCGGGGTGGAGGGGATCGGCTAAGTCCGGGGGGTTTTTCCCTTTTCTTGAATCCAGGAGAAGTAAAAAAAGGTCCTTAAAAATCGGGGTTCCAAAAATCCCTGGAGGGGAAAATAACCCTCTTTAAAAAGGGAAAGGGGGGAAAAAAACGGGGGGTCTGAAGGGACCCGGGGTTTTAAACGGAAATCAAAAACCTTGGGGGGGAAAAATTGGGAAAATCCTGGATTAAAAACCCGAATCGGGGGAAAAAAACGGGCTGGGAAAAATCCGGGTGGGGGGGGTCCAAGGGAACCCAGGGGAAAAGGGGGCTCCCGGGGGGCCAGGGGAAAAAGGGGGGACTTAAAAAAATCCCCAAAAATGGATTTTAAAAGAGCCCGGATTAAAAGGGGGGGCCTAAAATCCTTAAAAAAAAAATTTTTTTAAAATCCTGGGTAAATTGGGGCCCAAAATCCCCTAAAAAACCCCCAAAACCCGGGGTTTAAGGAACCAAAACCCGAAAACCCCGGGGGGGGAATCTTTTGGGGGGAAACGATTTTTTTAAAAAAAAAAATAGGGGGAAAACTAAATCCTATAAAAGAGGTGGGAAAATTTAAAATATTTAAAAAAATGGGGGATTTAAAAAGAATCTTGGAAAATCCTCTAAAGGGGCCAGGAAGGGTATGGGACTCTGAAAGGTTGGGGGGGGGAGGGGTCGAAAAAATGGGGGAAGGAATGGGCGGTTTGGGGTTGGAAGGAAAAGGGGGTCCGAAGGTCCGGGTGGGAGATGGGGGAATCCTTTGGGGTAGTGGGGCTCTGGGGAGTCCATAAGGATCAGGACCTTGAGAACCTTGAGGAAATAGGTGGGGTTGAAGAAGTCCTTGGGGGGGGTTCCCTTTTTAAAAACCCGGGGAAAAAATTCCTTTAAAAATCCCGGGGGGGAAAAAAGGGGACCTGGGAACTTTGGGGGGAAAAAGGGCGGACCTAAGGGTCCCATGGAATAAACCCCTGGGAAAGTCCTGGGGGGGAATAGGCGGACTGGAAGTCCATGGGATGGGGACCACCTCATGAGTGGAACAGTCTACCTAGTTGGGTTATTGAGGCTAGGACTTTGGGTAGTTTCAAATTTAGGTTGGATAAGTACATGAGTGGGAGGGGTTGGATTTGAGTGGGACTTGCACATCGGAGCTTGTTTCTTGGGTAGCATTGAAAGTTGGGTTGGTCAAATATTTGTTAGTGGGATGAATTGTAAAGGACCTGCCTAGTATGGGCCAACAGGCCTGCTGCAGTGTTCCTCCTTTCTTATGTTCTTATGTTCATTAATTAAATCCGTAACTTCTTGTCATAAGGGTAACGATGCCCCCAGACACCGTGGACTTCTACGACAGCTTCAAGACCTCCGACTCGCCCGTCTTGAAGACCCTGAGCGAGAGAGTTGACTTCGTTCCAAACCACGAAGTGGGAATGAGACAGTCGCTGGAGATGAAGTGAGTGTTATATATTTTCTTTCCATTTAAAAGTCATCCAGGGTAATTTATTTTCAAGGTTTAATGTCACTCAAAACGCCATTTTGAGGGGAATTTAAGACCAGCTGAAGAGTTTAAATGTTTGTGTTGCGTTTTACTAACTACTTTTGTAGTATCTTAGATCCAAAATTATCATTCTTTTTTGGGGATATGATTTTATGATAAGTCATCCCTTCCTCTGTACGTAGTTTTAGTACACGTACGTGGACGCCCTTTTTAATGCACTATCGCCCGCTCTTCCGCCCCTTCGTAGCAAGGCGTACCTATTCGAGAGGTTGCACATGGAGCAGTTGATCAGTGAACACTTCACGGACGCCTCGGGGACTACCAGACTGTACGTGGCTCGTCAGAACATCATGCCCGGATACTGTGCTTATCCCTTGATTAGGGACGCTCCCTTCAAGCACACCCTTGACCGTTATATATTGGCTCTCCACGACGTAAGTACGACTCTCCAAGAGCTAAGTACTACTCTCCAAGAAGTACGACTCTCCGAGAGGTAAGTACGACTCTGCGAGATCTAAATACAACTCTACAAGAGGTAAGTACGACTCTCCGAGAGGTAAGTACTACTCTCCAAGACGTAGTACGACCATATTTCTTTAAAGAAAGTCATGTTAAGCTTTCACTACAGAAAGGAGGACCTACTTTCTCTGGTTAGACTCCTGACTTTTACCTATTCAGAGTTTAACAATTTTGTTAATCTTCAATGATGAGATAGCTGCAGCAGAGTGATGGACTGACTCTTGCTGACACATGCTGCTGACACATGCTGCTGATAGTTGCTGATTTAGTCATTTCAGTGAGGTGACAGCCTCTTATAACCTCTTAATATAAATATTTTTCAGGCTGGTCTTATCAACAAGTGGACGTCTGACGCACGGGAGAAGGCGAGGCTGGAGGCTCTGCAGAAGATGAAGGAGAAGCATGTGGGAGATGTGCAGCATCTGGGAGGTGGAGTCTTGGACGTCCCTGCTAGGGCCACGATGGCCCTGACTCTGGTCCACCTTCAGGGGCCTCTCTTCCTGCTGTTGCTAGGTCTCCTCATCTCAGCAGCATCCTTCATTCTGGAGGTGTTGCTGGGTGCTTGTTGCTTGCCTAGCACACCACACCTGACTTACCCTCCTCCAGCACACCACACCTGACTTACACTCCTCCAGCACACCACACCTGACTTACACTCCTCCAGCACACCACACCTGACTTACACTCCTCCAGCACACCACACCTGACTTACACTCCTCCAGCACACCACACCTGACTTACACTCCTCCAGCACACCACACCTGACACCCTCCTCCAGCACACCACACCTGACTTACACTCCTCCAGCACACCACACCTGACTTACACTCCTCCAGCACACCACACCTGACTTACACTCCTCCAGCACACCACACCTGACTTACCCTCCTCCAGCACACCACACCTGACTTACACTCCTCCAGCACACCACACCTGACTTACACTCCTCCAGCACACCACACCTGATATGCACTCCCCCAGTACACCACACCTGGCTTACACTTCCCCAGCACACTACACCTGGCTTACACTCCCCCAGCACATCACACCTGACTTACACTCTTCCAGCACATCACACCTGGCTTACACTCCCCAGCACATCACACCTGACTTACACTCTTCCAGCACATCACACCTGGCTTACACTCCCCTAGCACATCACACCTGACTTACACTCTTCCAGCACATCACACCTGGCTTACACTTCCCCAGCACACCACACCTGGCTTACACTTCCCCAGCACACCACACCTGGCTTACACTCCCCCAGCACATCACACCTGACTTACACTCTTCCAGCACACCACACCTGGCTTACACTTCCCCAGCACACCACACCTGGCTTACACTTCCCCAGCACACCACACCTGGCTTACACTCCCCCAGCACACCACACCTGGCTTACACTTCCCCAGCACACCACACCTGGCTTACACTCCCCCAGCACACCACACCTGGCTTACACTTCCCCAGCACACCACACCTGGCTTACACTTCCCCAGCACATCACACCTGGCTTACACTTCCCCAGCACACCACACCTGACTTACACTCTTCCAGCACATCACACCTGGCTTACACTCCCCCAGCACATCACACCTGGCTTACACTCCCCCAGCACATCACACCTGACTTACACTCTTCCAGCACATCACACCTGGCTTACACTCCCCCAGCACACCACACCTGGCTTGCACTCCCACAACCTTTCACCAACACCCATCCACCAACAATCATCCACCAACAATCATCCACCAACAATCATCCACCAACAATCATCCACCACAACTTAACACATTACCCAATGAGCAGTAATTCTAGGCTGTCACTTGACCTGACCTGACCCGTCGGACCTGAAAGAGCACGGTCTGATCCTGTGCTCCTTCCTTAAGTGGATTTGACCTGCCCTGACTAGGCTTGGGCCGGTGGGTGACTTGGACCTGCCACGCATAGGCCAGTAGACCTGCCGCAGTGTTCCTTCTTATGCTGTGTGTCTCCAGGTTTGAGCACAGGATGCTGACCAGTCTATAAGCAGTGTATTTACCCCCCCCCCCCTAAGTCAAACTTTGGTGAACACGTCGCAATAAAGAGGTTCCCGCTGCTACAAGACTTTTATTTCCAACTTCAAAATAAATTACGTAAGTTAACGATAAAGTTAGAGAGAAATAGAGAAATACAAAGACAGAGATAGATATAGATAGACAGATAGATAGATCTGCTATCCTACCTTAGCTAATATCATAGATCACTCACTCCCTCTCTCTCCCCACTCCCCACCAGTCATTACCCTCCCCACCAGTCATTACTCTCCCCACCAGTCATTACTCTCCACACTCCCCACCAGTCATTACCCTCCCCACCACTCATTACTCTCCACACTCCCCACCAGTCATTACTCTCCCCACTCCCCACCAGTCATTACTCTCCCCACTCCCCACAAGTCATTACCCTCCACACTCCCCACCAGCCATTACACTCCCCACTCCCCACCAGTCATTACCCTCCCCACTCCCCACCAGTCATTACTCTCCCCACTCCCCACCAGTCATTACTCTCCCCACTCCCCACCAGTCATTACCCTCCACACTCCCCACCAGTCATTACCCTCCACACTCCCCACCAGTCATTACACTCCCCACTCCCCACCAGTCATTACCCTCCACACTCCCCACCAGTCATTACTCTCCCCACTCCCCACCAGTCATTACCCTCCCCACTCCCCACCAGTCATTACCCTCCCCACTCCCCACCAGTCATTACCCTCCACACTCCCCACCAGTCATTACCCTCCCCACTCCCCACCAGTCATTACCCTCCACACTCCCCACCAGTCATTACCCACCCCACTCCCCACCCGTCATTACCCTCCCCACTCCCCACCAGTCATTACCCTCCCCACTCCCCACCAGTCATTACCCTCCACACTCCCCACCAGTCATTACGCTCCCCACTCCCCACCAGTCATTACCCTCCACACTCCCCACCAGTCATTACCCATGGCCCGGGCAGGGCCATCCCACGAGAGCTACTAGTACTTGTGTGTTCCTGCTAGGCCGCTGTGTGAGTGAGGGCGAGGCAAGGGCAGACAGGCTGGCATGCCTACCGAGAGGCCTGGCTACAGAGGGCAGCATCTGAGTGGCGCAAAATATGAACTAAGCTGGCAGACAGCATAGGCTGTCTCTGCATACAGTACAGGCTGTCTACATACGCTCGGCCACCTACCGCACGTCGTCCCGATGCGACAATACTGGTGGTAAAAGAAACTCGGTCTCTCTCGTAGGAACAGGGCACAGAACACAAAATAAAAACATATATATACATATGGACATGGAAAAAAAACTTCCTACAGGGAGGGAAGAAAAAACATGTGGGGTGTGCTAAACATCGTGGTCATAGGCAGTGAGCATCGAAGTGCATCACTGCACGCCTTCCTGCGTCTGGACAGATACTGCAACACAGGAGACATCGCTGCGGCTGAGCTGTGACGTAACAGGTTACGGTCTCCTCTGGAACGGTGATGCAGTCATCGTAGGAGTCGCTGCAGGTTTCACTCAACCTGGGGCACGACATGCTGGTGCCCTCGAGTGAGGCGTCGACAAAATTCGGCAACTGGGCAGGACTTCTGGCAAGCGACTCAGGACACTTCTCGACTGGTACTGTCGCTGGTCTGTCACTGCTGGCGAGCGTGGAGCAAGTTGTGGAGCGAGTCGTGGCAGAGACGACTGGGCGAAACATCTGGGAGTCGTAACATCATACACCAGACTGCAGTGAGAGAGCTAGCAGTCAAAGTGACATCTCCTTTGTGCAGGCTGCTCACTGAAGCTTGTGACACGAGGCTGACACAGCGCCTGCCGACAGGCCTGACTGCGGCTTGACGAGTATCATCTCTCGACAGTTGGAGTTATAGCAGAGGTTAGTCTAAGCGTCCCCAGACTTGTTTCTCTACATATAACTGCACTCTGACGGTCTGGAGGTGAAGTGAAACAAATCTCGATGGGAATCGTAGCAGGTAGGATTCTGCAGAACATCACGAGCGACGAGCATAAAAACTTTCTGTACAAGAGGGCTCAGTCACTCGGGGCTGTCTTGACATCAGCTGTCAAACGTACTGGTCACACGGGTGACTTAACACAGTGGTGCTACTCAGGTCTGGCTCAGACCTTACTGGACACACGGAAACTTTAAAAACACACCGCAGTTCATGGCATAAACTAGCAAATGATGCTTTTCTGTGCACAAAACTGACACTAAGACATATACTAAAATGTGAGAACACTGACTGAGAGGAATTAATTAACACGACATATATCTTCTCTCAGTCTTCTCGACAATATTAAAATAATTACTAGAAACACTCGATGTGACATCATGTGATGTCAGGCGTGATGTCGCGAGGTGACGTCAGCAGCAGTGACGTCAGCAGACATCTCGAGGTGACGTCAGGCAGACATCGTGGGTGACGTCAATGTGATGCGGGCAGCAGACCACAGCATGAGGCCTGGGACATCTGGAAACTCACGTAGCTCGTAAGTCTACGTGACATCGCCCACACCCACTTGGCGTCGTGATCCACGTGGCGTCGTGATCTACGTGGCATGCTGATCCACGTAGCTTCGAGTGGCCTCAGGCACTCGGATACACAGCTCTGGCAATGAATTCACATGGAAAACAGCAGAAAACACAGCAGAGGGAGTGGGCAGTGGTGAGTGGTGTATGGTAGTGTGGTGGCGAGGAGCGTGCGTGAGTGAATGGAAGGGCGAGCATCTGGCCATTCCTCCTCCTCTCACCCACAAACACGTGGAGAAGCTCACACTGGATGCAGAAATCACCACAAAACTCACCTCTAGCTTGCTGAAACAGCTGTGCTGAGCTGAATAACAACAGCAGCAACATACAAGTGACGCTGAACACGTGACTTGAGAAACAGCGTGGGACACTAGCGTGGGACGCTGTAGCGTGGGGTCACTGTAACGCCACTTAAAATTCTCGGAGAATTTCGGCAAATTTCGGCCTGGATCCTGCGTGTACCTGTGTCTGGATGCTCAAACGTGCAGACACAACATCAGGATAACTTGTTGAGAGACGGATGCTTCTTGCATGGGATGATGAAGTGAAGATGACTTCATCCCTCTTCCTTCCTCGTTTTGGGCAAACACACTGCTGCGACCACCGCTGGTACCATTAAACGGGCTTGTTTGGTAGGTGCTGCAAGCGGGTGGTTAATGATACGTCTTCGGAGGCTTCTTACTTTATTGTTAAGTTGTGGTGGGTACACAGGCTTGTGTGTTTGTGCCCATGGCCCGGGCAGGGCCATCCCACGAGAGAGAGCTACTAGTACTTGTGTCTTCCTGCTAGGCCGCTGTGTGAGTGAGGGCGAGGCAAGGGCAGACAGGCTGGCGTGCCTACCGAGAGGCCTGACTACAGAGGGCAGCATCTGAGTGGCGCGAAATATGAACTAAGCTGGCAGACAGCATAGGCTGTCTGTGCGGACAGTACAGGCTGTCTACACCACCAGTCATTACCCTCCCCACTCCCCACCAGTCATTACCCTCCACACTCCCCACCAGTCATTACCCTCCACACTCCCCACCAGTCATTACGCTCCACACTCCCCACGTCATTACCCTCCACACTACCCACCAGTCATTACCCTCCACACTCCCCACCACTCATTACCCTCCACACTCCCCACCAGTCATTACCCTCCACACTCCCCACCAGTCATTACCCTCCACACTCCCCACCAGTCATTACCCTCCACACTCCCCACCAGTCATTACCCTCCACACTCCCCACCAGTCATTACCCTCCACACTCCCCACCAGTCATTACCCTCCCCACTCCCCACCAGTCATTACCCTCCACACTCCCCACCAGTCATTACCCTCCACACTCCCCACCAGTCATTACCCTCCCCACTCCCCACCAGTCATTACGCTCCCCACTTCCCACCAGTCATTACCCTCCACACTCCCCACCAGTCATTACCCTCCACACTCCCCACCAGTCATTACCCTCCACACTTCCCACCAGTCATTACCCTCCACACTCCCCACCAGTCATTACCCTCCACACTCCCCACCAGTCATTACCCTCCACACCAGCCATTACCCTCCCCACTCCCCACCAGTCATTACCCTCCCCACCAGTCATTACCCTCCCCGCTCCCCACCAGTCATTACTCTCCCCACTCTCCACCAGTCATTACTCTCCCCACTCCCCACCAGTCATTACCCTCCTCACTCCCCACCAGTCATTACCCTCCCCACCAATCATTACCCTCCCTACTCCCCACCAGTCAATACCCTCCACACTCCCCACCAGTCATTACCCTCCCCACTCCCCACCAGTCATTACCCTCCCCACTCCCCACCAATCATTACCCTCCACACTCCCCACCAGTCATTACTCTCCCCACTCCCCACCAGTCATTACCATCCCCACTCCCCACCAGTCATTACCCTCTCCACTCCCCACCAGTCAATACCCTCCCCACTCCCCACCAGTCATTACCCTCTCCACTCCCCACCAGTCATTACCCTCCACACTCCCCACCAGTCATTGCCCTCCACACTCCCCACCAGTCATTAACCTCCACACTCCCCACCAGTCATTACCCTCCCCACTCCCCACCAGTCATTACCCTCTCCACTCCCCACCAGTCACTACCCTCCACACTCCCCAACAGTCATTACCCTCCACACTCCCCACCAGTCATTACCCTCCACACCAGTCATTACCCTCCACACTCCCCACCAGTCATTACCCTCCACACTCCCCACCAGTCATTACCCTCCACACTCCCCACCAGTCATTACCCTCCCCACCAGTCATTACCCTCCACACTCCCCACCAGTCATTACCCTCCACACTCCCCACCAGTCATTACCCTCCACACTCCCCACCAGTCATTACCCTCCACACTCCCCACCAGTCATTACCCTCCACACTCCCCACCAGTCATTACCCTCCACAATCCCCACCAGTCATTACCCTCCCCTCCCCACCAGTCATTACCCTCCACACTCCCCACCAGTCATTAATCTCCCCCATTCCCCACCAGTCATTACCCTCCCCACTCCCCACCAGTCAATACTCTCCACACTCCCCACCAGTCATTACTCTCCACACTCCCCACCAGTCATTACCCTCCCCATTCCCCACCAGTCATTACCCTCCACACTCCCCACCAGTCATTACCCTCCACACCAGTCATTACCCTCCCCACTCCCCACCATTCATTACCCTCTCCACTCCCCACCAGTCATTACCTTCTCCACTCCCCACCAGTCATTACCCTCCACACTCCCCACCAGTCATTATCCTCCCCACCAGTCATTACCCTCCACACTCCCCACCAGTCAGTACCCTCCACACTCCCCACCAGTCATTACCCTCCACACTCACCACCAGTCATTACCCTCCACACTCCCCACCAGTCATTATCCTCCCCACCAGTCATTACCCTCCACACTCCCCACCAGTCATTACCCTCCACACTCCCCACCAGTCATTACCCTCCACACTCCCCACCAGTCATTACCCTCCACACTCCCCACCAGTCATTACCCTCCACACTCCCCACCAGTCATTACCCTCCACACTCCCCACCAGTCATTACCCTCCCCACCAGTCATTACCCTCCACACTCCCCACCAGTCATTACCCTCCCCATTCCCCACCAGTCATTACCCTCCCCACTCCCCACCAGTCATTACCCTCCACACTCCCCATCAGTCATTACTCTCCCCACTCCCACCAGTCATTACCCTCCCCACTCCCCACCAGTCATTACTCTCCACACTCCCCACTAGTCATTACCCTCCACACTCCCCACCAGTCATTACCCTCCCCATTCCCCACCAGTCATTACCCTCCCCACTCCACACCAGTCATTACCCTTCCCACTCCCCACCAGTCATTACCCTCCCCACTCCCCACCAGTCATTACCCTCCCCACTCCCACCAGTCATTACCCTCCCCACTCCCCACCAGTCATTACCCTCCCCACTCCCACCAGTCATTACCCTCCACACTCCCCACCAGTCATTTCCCTCCCCACTCCCCACCAGTCATTACCCTCCCCACTCCCACCAGTCATTACCCTCCACACTCCCCACCAGTCATTACCCTCCCCACTCCCCCCAGTCATTACCCTCCCCAACACACCACCACAACATTTACTGTCTATTAATTACCTAAGATAATTGGCCTGGCGTTCAACGCTGGTATAATTACCCTATAATACCAGGTACCATCTTACCTCACAATAATCTTCAAGACTCTTGCTATAATTCGGATTATTTCTCCATTATTCTATGAAAATAATTCTCACAATTAATTATCATGTAACGTTGTGATAATTGTTATTAACTAAAGGTAATTAGGTCTTTAAATTTAATGTAATCTGAGTTTCGTTAATTGTGATTTGGAAGTCTATAGAGTTTATTAGGCCTTAATTTAGGCCTGTTAAACCTGCACTGCACTTGGTTTAATATATACATCGTAGTGTATATACACTGAGAGGATATGTCTTTCAGTGTATATACACTGAGAGGTATGTATACCTGCGCCTCACAGTGTATATATACCTAGAGATATATACAGAGAATACTCGCCGTCAGAAGGACTCGAAGCCACCTCAGGAAAGCTGGCAAGGTCCCCACAAGTGACGCTGTACACCACTCGGCCACAGATGCCTCAAAAGCTGGGCAGCTTGGTTTACAAGCCATGTTTCATCCCAGCTTGGGCACACCAGTCCCAGCTTCCGTGGCCGAGTGGTGTAGAGCGTCACTTAGGGACCTTGCCAGCCTTGTCCCTTGGACAACCCTTTCAAGTGAGAACTGTTGGATCTGAGAGGGACCTGACCTCTCAGTGGCTACATTCTCACTACTACTACTACTCTGCACCTCTCCTTCCGACAGTATTTAAGTCTCCGCACTGTCGCTAGATCTTCAGATAGTTCCTGACTATGGAAGTGAACTCTCAAGGCTGAGGGACTGACAACCTCAAATTCTACGACTTCAAGGGTGATGGACTGATTACATCGTCTTCTCTACTGTTCCTGCCTACTTTCTGTATTCGACTGAAGAAGCCTCCTGTGTAGGCGAAACGTTTCGCAATAAAGTTGCCTAACTGTTGCCTAACTGTTGCCTTTGTGTCTTACCTACCTACCTCCCTGACGTGGTTTCGAACCCTGCTGACTGCTGTTATTCTCTGTATGTAACCGTTTGCATCTGCGAGGTGTATGTATATATACATTTAGAGGTTCGTGTGTATGTATATAGTGAAAGATGTGTGTATATACACTGAGAGGTGTATATACCCTGCACTTGTTTATTAAGAATTGACCAGGCATAAGTAGTGACCTCATGCATGGTGACCTCACTGACCTTACAGTGACCTCAGTGTGACTTCAATTACCTCAGCGATCTCAGTGACTTTAGTGACCTCTTATTAATATCAATGACCTCAGAGTGGCTTCATGGTGACCTGAGTGAGCTCACAGTGACCTCAAGCATGTTGGTCATGTGTGGAATGTGACGCAAGAAATTGTTGATGTGACTCAGTAGTGAGTTATGTGATGATGATGATGATGATGATGATGATGATGATGATGGTGATGGTGATGATGATGATGATGATGATGATGGTGATGATGATGATGATAGTGATGATGATGATGATGATGATGATGATGATGATGATTAATGTTAGTAATGTCAATATTAATAATGTATTAATAATAATAAAGTAATAAATATTAATATAATGTAGTAATAATAATATTATTAATGTGTATTAATGCGTAATAATAATGTGTGTGTGTAGTAATGTGTGATGCAATAATAATAAATAAATGTAATGTGTAATAAGTAATATTAATGTTAATAATAATAATAATGTTAAGTAATAATAATAATAATAATAATAATGTAATATGTGTGTATGTGTAATAATAAATATAATAATGTATTAATAATAATAATATTAATAATAATAATAATAATAATAATGTATTAATAATAATAATAATAATGTAATAATAATAATAATGTAATAATAATAAGTAATAATAATAATAATAATATTATGTATGTGTGTGTGTCGTAATTATAATAATAATATTAATGCAAACAATAATAATAATAAGCCAATAATGGTAATAATAATAATGTAATAATAATAATAATAATAATATTAATAATAATAATAATAATGTGTAATAATAATAATAATAAATAATAATAGTAATGGTAAATAATAATAATGTAATAGTAATGTCGTAATATTAATAGTAATAATAATAATAATAATGTATGTATTAATAATGTAATAATGTAATAATAATATAATAATATGTAATAATGTGTGTAATAATAATATAAGTAATAATATTAATAATGTTAATAATGTCATGTGTAATAATAATAGTAATAATAATAATAATAAATAATAATAATGTAATAATATTAATAATAATGTAATAATGTAATAATAATGTGTATTAATAATAATAATCGTAATAATAATAATGTCGTATTAATATTAATGTATTAATGTGTGTAATGTGTAATAATAATAATGCATGTATTAATAATATTAAGTAATAATAAATAAATAATGTAATGTGTCAATATTAGTAATGTATTAATATGTGTGTGTCGTGATAAATGTATTGTGATGTGATGATGTGGTATTGATGATGGTATTGATGATAGTGATAGCGTGTGTCGTAATGTAATAGTGATGTGTGATAGTGATGGTGATGGCCAGTAGTGTGGCAGTGATGGTGATGATGATGATGATGAGCATTAGTGTGATAGTATGTGTTGTTGTGATAGTGATGATGTGTTGACAGTAAATGCGTGTGTAGTATTGATGGTAGTGATGATGATGGTGATGATAGTGATGATATTGATAGTGTGTGTGTGTGATGTGTATTGGTAATGTGTAGTATTGATAGTGATGATGATAGTAGTGATGGTATTGATGATAGTGACAATGATGGTAATGATAATGATGATGATGATGATGGTGATGGTGATGGTGATGATGATGATAATGATGTGATAGTGATGATAATGATGATAATGGTGATGATAGCCAGTGATGATGATGGTGATGATGATGATAATGATGATGATGATGATGATGGTATTATTATTAATGTATTGATAATGGTGACGATAATGATGATATGTAGTGATGACAATGATGATAATGTGATGATAATGGTGATGTGTAGTAGTAATGATGATGATAGTGATGATGATAATGATGATGATGATGATGATGGTGATGATGATGATGGTGATGATGATGATGATGGTGTGTGTGTGTGTGTGTGTGTAGTAATGTGTAATGTGTGTAGTAATGGTAATTAATGTGATAATGATGATGATGGTGATGATGATGATGATGATAATGATATTAACAGTGATGATAATGATAGTGATGTGTGTAGTGATAATGTGATGGTGATGATGATGGTGATGGTATTGACAGTATTGATAATGATAGTAAGAACAAATATATATATATGTAATAATAATAATAATAATATGTAATAATAATGATAATAATATGTGTAATAGTACAATAATAATAATAATATGTATGTAATAATAGTACATGTAATAACAATAATAATAATAATAATAGTAATAATAATAATAATAATAATAATAGTACAATATGTATGCTGTATGTAATAATAATAATATGTATATGTATATGTGTAACAATATGTATGTAATATGTAATAATAATAATAATAATAAGTGTTGCCAACTTAGCAGTAGGTGACACAGACCCCTCACAGGTCAAACTCTTTATTTCAATTTTACCTTGGCCAGCATTGATTGGTCAGTGTGTTGGTGGAAAGTTGGTGGGGGAGGGGCTAGGGGAGGGGGGAGGAAGGGAGGGTAAGAGGAGAGGGGAAGGAGGAAAAATGGAAATGGGTGTATTGGGAGAGAACAGATGGGAGTGAGGAGTAGGGAAGAGGGGGTGGGGAAACGAAGGAGAGAGAGGGGAGGGGAGGGAAGGGAAGAGAGGAGGAGAGGAAGGGGAGAAAAGAGGGTGTTAAACTAAACTTTCTGAAGGAACATTATACCAACCCTAAACTACTGATGTGGTGGTGGTAGTTGTAATAATTAGTAGTTGTAGTTATGTGTGGTGGTAGTTGTGTGTGGTTGTGGTTGCCAACTGTGGTGTGGTTCTTTGGTGGTAGTTGGTGGCTGTGATAGTAGTGGCAGTTGTGGTGGTATTTTGTTGTGGTAGTTGGTGATAGTTATGGTGATGTGGTGGCAGTTGTGGTAGTAGTGGTAGTAGTTGTGGTAGTCGTGGTGAAGTAGTAACAGCTGGAATATCACTTAGTACATTAACAGCAGCTTTCAATGTGGTTAGTGACAGGCCTGGAGAATGTTCAGAGAACTTTCCACTGTACTTATAAGTTCAGACAAACACACGAGTTCTAGGAAGGACAAACACCTCAGTTAACAGGGTTGGTTGGGGATTCTTTGACTTGTACTCCTGGAACGCAGGCAGAAAGATGCATCATAATACCTGGAAATCCTAGAGGACTATCCTAAATCTGTACACAGAAATCCCATCCAATGTAAGCAAAGGACTCGATAGGAGATGGAACATTCCCTCAATGAGAATGTAGGGCGCACAGTACACTGAAACAAAACACAGTAGTGTCAGGGGGCCCCAAGACTGTTCAACTACCTCTCATCGGCATACATGAGGATGTACCAATAGACCCTGGCTGTCTTCAAGAAGGCGCTGGACGAGCACTAAAGTCAGTACCTGACCAGCCGGGCTGTGGTTTGTACTCGTTTGGTCGGCCAGCAAAAACCCCTGGTTGATCAGCCCCCTGACCCCCAACGAGGTCTGGTCTCAGACCGGGCCAGGGCTTTCCCCCCATGAAACCCCCCCAGGATCCCAGGTAGAAGTGGTGATGGTGTATCAGCAGGAGGATGTGGGGGTGAACAGTGGGGGAGAGGGAAAAGGGGGTGAGGTGATGGTGTAGCTCACAGGGAGGGTTAACAGGAGGAGATGGTAGAGCAGTGGGGGTTATGGATAGCCAGAGGAAGGTGATGGTGGTACCATGTGGGGGGTTTGGTGGAGCCACGGGGAGGAGAGGGTAGTACAGTGGGGATGGTGGTAGAGCAAGGGGTATTGGAAATGGGGTACGTGGTAGTATTGTAACAGAGGGGATGGTGTAGCCACAGGGTGGGTGATAGTAGTTGGTAGACAGCAGTGGGGGTGATGTGGAGCCACAGTGGGGGGTGGTGGTAGCCACATGGGGTGTGGTAGAGCGGGGGTGGGGGAGGTGGTAGTGATGGTGGAGAAAAAGGGGGGAGGTGAGGTAGCCACAGTGGGGGGAGGGTTTAGGGTTGAGGGGGGTGAAGGTGGTAGTGGGTGGTAGCCAGCAGGGGGGTTGGTAGCCAAGGGGGTGTGGTAGCCACCCCAGGGGGGTGATGGTAGTGTGGGGGAACGAGTGGGGGTGATGGTGTATGGTGGACCAGCAGGGGGGGTGATGGTGGGGGTGGTGGCCAGCGGGGTGGGTGATGGTGGAGTGATGGTGGTGCCAGCAGTTATGGTGGTAGTGATTTTGGTAGCCACAGGGGGGGTGATGGTGAGTGATGGTAGCCAGCAGTGGGGGTGATGGTGGAGCCAGCAGTGGGGATGATGGTGGTAGCCAGCAGTGGGGTGATGGGGAGTGATGGTGGTACCGCAGGGGGGGTGATGTGGAGTGATGGTGGGGGCCAGCGTGGGTGATGGTAGCCAGCAGTGGGGTGATGGTGGTAGTGTGGAGCCCAGCATGGGGGATGGTAGCCAGCAGTGGGTGATGGTGGTATTTGGGTGGTCAGCCGGGGGCGTGGTAGCCAGCAGGGGGGGTGATGGTGGAGCCAGCGGGGGGGTGATGGTGGAGGGTGGTAGCCAGCAGTGGGGCGATGGTGGGGATGGTGGAGCCAGCGTGGGGTGATGGTGGTAGGGATGGTGGTGGCCAGGGGGGTGATGGTGGTACCCGCGGGGGGGGTGAGGGTGGGTGATGGTGGCAAGGAGGGGGGGTGATGGTGGGCCAGCAGTGGGGCGAAGGGAGGATGGTGCCGCGGGGGGGTGATGGTGGTAGTATAGGAGCCAGAGGGGAGTGATGGTGGAAGGGAAGTGGGTGAGGGGGACCCAAAGGGGGGATGATGGTAGGATGGTGGTAGCCAAGGGGGTGATGGTAAAGCACGTGGGGGTGATGATGGTAGTGATGGTGGACCCAAGGGGGGGCGATGGTGTGGATGGGGAGGCAGTGGGGTGATGATGGTAGTGATGGTAGCCAGCGGGGGGGTGATGGTGGTAGGATGGGGGGATGGGGGAGGATGGTGGAGCCAGCAGGGGGGGTGATGGGGGAGCCAGCAGTGGGGTGATTGGTGGGCCAAAGTGGGGTGATGGTGGTAAAGGGGGGGTGAGGTGGAGCCGAGGGGGGGTGAGGGTTTGGGTGATGGTGGTACCCAGCAGTGGGGTGATGGTGGAGCCAGCGGGGGGGCGAGGTGGTAGCCACAGTGGGGGTGATGGAGTGATGGTGGTAGCCAGCGGGGGGGGGGTTTTGGGGACCAGCAGTGGGGGTGATTGGAGCCAGCAGTGGGGATGGGGGGAGCCAGCAGTGGGGGTGATGGTGGTAGTGATAGTGGAGCCAGCAGTGGTAGTGTTGGGGGTGAAAGGGGGGGGGATGGTGGTAGCCAGCAGGGGGTGATGAGGTATGGTGGAGCCAGCAGTGGGGGTGATGGGGAGCCAGCAGGGGGGGTGATGATGGTAGGTTTGGGCCACAGGGGGGGCGATGTGGAGGGTGGTCCCAGCAGTGGGGTGAATGGAGGATGGTGGTACCAGCGTGGGGGTGATGGTGGAGCCAGGGGGCGATGGTGGGGGATGGTGGAGCCACGGGGTGATGGTGGTGGCAGGGGGGTGATGGTGGAGTGAGGGGGGCCAAGGGGGGGGATGGTTAGCCAGCAGTGGGGGTGGGTGGAGTGAGGGGGCCACAGGGGGGTGATGGGGAGCCAGCAGGGGGGTGTGGTAACAGGGGGTGATGGTGGAGCCGCGGGGGGTGATGGTGGACCGCGGGGGGTTGGTGGAGCCAATTATGGGGGAAAGTTATTAGTTTACCAAAAATTTTGATTTGAAAAATTTTTAACATGGGGTATTTAAATGGGGGAAATGGTGAAACAAATGGAAAACAATGGGGTTGATGCAGAAGTTGGGGTGATGTGGAAAACCAAACGGGGGTTGATTACCCAATGGGGTTTTGGGGGGCCCCAAAAATTATAAAATTTTTATTAATTTAAATGGGGTTTTAAAAAAACCATGGGGTATTTAAACCAATTAAAGCCAATTAAACAAAAATGGGGTATTTAGTATTCTACCACAGGGGGTTTTAATATGGTGGACCACAGGGGGTTGTTATGTGGGAAAACAGTGGGGTATGAGGAACAAAATGGGGTTGGTGGTACCCATGGGGTATGGGTTGGGAGGGTTTAAAAGCATGGGGTGAGGGGGAGCCAGCATGGGGGGGATGGTGGATGATGGGGGAGAGCGTGGGGTGATGGTGGTAGGGGGGGTGATGGGGAGGATGGTGGTAGTCAGGGGGTATGTTGGCCGCGGGGAGTGATGGTGGTACCCAGCAGGGGAGTGATGGTGGAGCCAGGGGGGTGATGGTGGACCAGCAGGGGGGGTGATGGTGGTGGGTGGGGACCAGCAGTGGGGGGGGGGGGGCCACCCCAGGGGGGGATGGGAGTGATGGTTAGCCAGCGGGGGTGAGGGTTAGTGATGGTGGGCCAGCAGGGGGGTGATGGGGGACCAGCGGGGGGTGATGGTGGGTGATTGGTTTTCAGAGGGGTGGACCCGCATGGGGGGGGTGGTAGCCACAGTGGGGTGATGGTGGAGTGTTTGGGGGACCAGAGTGGGGGTGATGGTGGGCCAGGGGGGGGTGATGGTGGAGCCAGCGGGGGGGGTGATGGTGGAGTGATGGTGGAGCCCAGCAGGGGGGGATGGGGGGAAAGGGGGTGATGGTGGAGTGAGGTTTGGGCCAGCAGTGGGGGTGATGGTGGAGCCAGCAGGGGGGGTGATGGTGGTGGATGGTGGGGGCCCAGCGTGGTAGTGATGGTGGTAGCCAGGGGGGTGAGGGGGAAAGGGCAGTGGGGTGATGGTGGAGGGGTGGCCCACATGGGGGGTGGGGCCGCAGTGGGGTGATGGTGGTAGTGATGGGGAGCCAGCAGTGGGGTGAGGGTTTTCCAGCAGTGGGGTGATGGTGGAGGTGGTGGTGCCACAGTGGGGGAGGTGGTAGCCAGCAGTGGGGTGAGGGTTTAGCCAGCAGGGGGTGATGGTGGTAGCCAGCAGTGGGGGGGGTGGTAGCCAGCAGGGGGGGTGATGGTGGTACCAGCAGTGGGGTGATGGGGCCAGCAGTGGGGTGATGGTGGTAGTGATGGTGGTAGCCACAGTGGGGGTATGGTGGAACAGGGGGTGAGGTTAAATGGGGGTATTTACCCAAGGGGTGAGGTGGTAAAACATATGGTTAAATGGGGGGGGAAGATTTTGATGGTGAAAGTTTTTGGTTAAGTGGGGGTGATTGGAAAAAGTGGGGGGGGTTTAAAGGATGGGGTATGGGGGTACCACAGTGGGGTATGGTGGAGTATTGAAGCAGGGGTGATGTGGTACCCAGAGGGGGTATGGTGGTGAGGGGGGTATGGTGCCAGCAGTGGGGTGATGGAGGTAACAAGGGGGGTGATGGTGGTAGTGGGGGTCCCAGGTGGGGTGATGGTGGAAGTGATGGGGAGCCAGGGTGGGGTGATGGTGGATGGGGGGTCCCAGAGGGGGGTGATGGAGGTAGACAGCAGGGGGTGATGGGGACCCAGCGGGGGGGGATGGTGGAGGATGGTGGAGACACAGGGGGGTGTTTTCCCGGGGGGGGATGGTGGTAGGATGGTGGGAAGCAGTGGGGGGTGAGGGGGACCCACAGTGGGGGGTGGTGGGAGGGGGGTCAGCGTGGGTGGGGGCCGATGGATGAGGGTGGTCCCGCGGGGAGGGGTGGAGCCGATAAAGTGGTGGAGCCACAGGGGGGTGATGGTGGAGTGTTTGGGGGAGCCAGCAGTGGGGGGATGGTGGAAACCAGCAGGGGGTGATGGGGGTGAGGGGGGAGCGTAAAAAAGGTGGAGTATTTTGGGTTGGGGGGTGATTGGTAACAGGGGGTGATGGTGGATGATGGGGAAAAAAGGGGGATATATTCCGAGGGGGGGGTATGGGAACCACAATTGATGGTGGTAAGGGTGGAACAGTGGGGTGATGGTTAAAAAGGGGGTTTTGGTGGGATGGGGGATGGTGAAGATGGAAAGTGGGTATGGGGGGCCAGCAGGTGATGGGGGTAGGATGGGGTAGGCAGTGGGGTGATGGATGGTGGTAGCCAGAAGTGGGGGTGATGGTGGTAGCCAGCAGTGGGGGTGATGGTGGTAGTGATGGTGGTAGCCAGCAGTGGGGGTGATGGTGGTAGCCAGCAGTGGGGGTGATGGTGGTAGTGATGGTGGTAGCCAGCAGTGGTAGTGATGGTGGTAGCCAGCAGTGGGGGGTGATGGTGGTAGCCAGCAGTGGGGGTGATGGTGGTAGTGATGGTGGTAGCCAGCAGTGGGGGTGATGGTGGTAGCCAGCAGTGGGGGTGATGGTGGTAGTGATGGTGGTAGCCAGCAGTGGGGGTGATGGTGGTAGTGATGGTGGTAGCCAGCAGTGGGGGTGATGGTGGTAGTGATGGTGGTAGCCAGCAGTGGGGGTGATGGTGGTAGCCAGCAGTGGGGGGCGATGGTGGTAGTGATGGTGGTAGCCAGCAGTGGGGGTGATGGTGGTAGCCAGCAGTGGGGGTGATGGTGGTAGTGATGGTGGTAGCCAGCAGTGGTAGTGATGGTGGTAGCCAGCAGTGGGGGTGATGGTGGTAGCCAGCAGTGGGGGTGATGGTGGTAGTGATGGTGGTAGCCAGCAGTGGGGGTGATGGTGGTAGCCAGCAGTGGGGGTGATGGTGGTAGTGATGGTGGTAGCCAGCAGTGGGGGTGATGGTGGTAGCCAGCAGTGGGGGTGATGGTGGTAGTGATGGTGGTAGCTACCACCAACAAGCAGTCGTCCAGGTGATCAGTGGGACACAATAAACACCGGAAATATTCACTAAAACTGAGATTTTTATTGAAGGGGTAGAGGGAGGGGAGGAAGGGAGGGAGGGGAGGAAGGGAGGGGGGAAGAGATGGAGCTGAGGGAGAAGGGAGGGGGGAGAGAGAAGGGAGGGAAGGGATGGTGGGTTGAATAGACGGAACACTATCTAGCTATCTATCTATCATACTGTTAGTCCCGTCTTTACCAGGTACTTTTCTCCAGTTATTTATACACCCACACTACTTATTCTCCCTCTATTTATAGTCCCCCTTTATTTATTTCTGCCTTCCATTTATATACTTCAGTCTTATCCTCCCTGATTCTCAGTCTTCATAGAGAGTCCAGACTGAGTACCGTCAGTCTGGACTCACAGGAAAGATATTTCTGACTCATAGGAAAGATATTTCTGACACATGGGATTCACTCTGTCATTCTTCTCTATGTTTTCCAGCACATGTATGTTCACTGTGTACTATGTTGACCAGAACTGTGCAGCATAATCCGAGGTCTTAACAAGGATGTATAATATTGAAGTATAACCTGACGACTCCTGTTAGTTATACTTCTTGATATGAAACCAAGAATTGTATTCGCTTTATTGTGAACACTTACCGTAGACTTGTGTTAAACAGAATTCCATCGTTTTTAAGATATAAGGACAGTCGACTGATGGCTTCACCAAGAATTGTATTCGCTTTATTGTGAACACTTACCGTAGACTTGTGTTAAACAGAATTCCATCGTTTTTAAGATATAAGGACAGTCGACTGATGGCTTCACAATCACATGCTTACACTATGGTAGCACAATCACATTAACTATGGTAGCACAATCACATTAACCATGGTAGCACAATCACATTAACCATGGTAGCACAATCACATTAACCATGGTAGCACAATCACATTAACCATGGTAGCACAATCACATTAACCATGGTAGCACAATCACATTAACCATGGTAGCACAATCACATTAACCATGGTACCACAATCACATTAACCATGGTAGCACAATCACATTAACCATGGTAGCACAATCACACACGGAGTTACTACCACTTAGGAATTACCATCTCTCAGGGGAAACCATCCCGCACACTGGAAAAATGGAATTTTTGGGGCAGATATCTCCATCCGTAGAGAGTAAGGCAACATGACTGCTATATATATAATGGGAGAAATGACATCTGGACGACATTATGAACAAATAAATACATATACATATAGACACCATGTTAATCTATTGTTGGGCAGTGATTTTGCAACTACAACCAGACTGAGTCATAAAAAAACATGACAACCATTAAATTTGGTTGACCCAAGAATTGAGAGGTGGGGAGGGGGAATGGTAGGGGTTAGGGGTGACGGAGAGGGGGAGGGGGGTAAGAGATTGTCTCAGTAGGTAGACTGCAGAATGTAAACCTGACTGCTGGTGCAGAGTCCTGACCTCAGTCGTGTGGTGAAGTCTGAGGAAGTCACGCGTGGCTGGTGGAACATGAAGCCTGCTAGTATCTAATTAACACCTAATTACCGCTTCCTAACACCTGCTCCTTACCTCCTAGACGAGCCTACCTCGCCTAAGTAAGTCTTAGAAGTACCTAACTTACACGATGCCTTGAAAGTGTTTGTTGTGTACAGTATTCTCTCCCCCCAGCGAGGGCGCTTAAGAGGCGCCTAAGTTTCTCTGTCTCCTTATATCATGTTTATTTTTCCATTATAATCTACCTTTTCCATAATTACTACCACATTTGCTTTGTCTGCTTTCGTAAAGTGACGTCCAGGATCTTTCCTTAATTCATGGTATAACTTAACAAATATTTTAAGACAATTGTGTTGCAGATGTCCGAACTTTGCTCACACCTCTGCAACACACTAATTAATCTGAAAAACAACCGAACCTCTTGACCCAGCCACGTGATTATATATATATATATATATATATATATATATATATATATATATATATATATATATATATATATATGGAATGTGGTTTAGGGGTTGTTCGAATGATTGAGGGTGTGAAGGAGGTTTTGCGTTGCTGAGGCTTGAGCATCTGTCAGGCGTGTGTGGAGGTGTTAGATCGGGGTGAGTGGAGACAGTGTTTTTTGGGAGGGAGTTAATGTGCTGTTGGAGTGTGCATGGTTTTTGATCCAATTTTAGTTACTCTTTCCTTCCTCGGTTTAAACTCGACTACATCCCATTCTCCGGGTGCTGTATGACCACGTACGGGTTTAGTGCTTGGCCAGACTTAGTTATAATAGCATGAGGTGGTCTGGACCAGCTGCTGGACCAGTTCCAGTGGTCCAAGGCCACAGACTGTGTTTTTATTTCATCTCTGATGATTGTTGACCAGTGTGTGAATATTGTTTTGTCACGCGACCTCTCTCTCTCTCTCTCTCTCTCTCTCTCTCTCTCTCTCTCTCTCTCTCTCTCTCTCTCTCTCTCTCTCTCTCTCTCTCTCTCTCTCTCTCTCTCTCTCTCTCTCTCTCTCTCTCACACACACAATAATTATGAGGTAAAAGAAGTCAACAACAAGAAATATATATATATATATATATATATATATATATATATATATATATATATATATATATATATATATATATATATATATTATGGGTGGAGACTCAGTTCCTGGCCCCTCCTCTTAACCTGTAAGAGCCCACAGTGTGTATGCCCACACCTGTGTCGTGGGCTGAATGGTTAATGGGTAGTTGTAGTAGTGGGTTTAATTAGGCTACTGTGTACGTGGTAGTGTACGTGCCCACGGACCCATCATGGTCTGTAATTACTGCAATACTGCCAACCACTAATTAACCCAGGGTAATTACTGAAGTGCCTTGCCTACTGTTAAGCTGTTGTACTCTTGGGAGGGAGAGAGAGAGAGAAAGAGAAAGAGAGAGAGAGAGAGAGAGAGAGAGAGAGAGAGAGAGAGAGAGAGAGAGAGAGAGAGAGAGAGAGAGAGGCTGACTTTCTTTCAGATGTTTGGTGAAATATTTCAAATGAATTCTTGGAATAAATATTTTTTAGTGTATAATAAAATACTAATCTTAGTCTCTCTCTTTCTTTCTCTCTCTCTCTCTCTCTCTCTCTCTCTCTCTCTCTCTGACCGAAGTAATCAGAGGTCAATGATTTTACTCTGTTTTAGCTTTCTGCTTCTTCCTTCCCTCCCTAACTCCCTCCCTCCAACCTTCCCTCCACATTATTTGTCATTTAATAAATAATAATAATAATAATCATAGTGAGAATAATAACCTATCATAAGACAACCGTCCACAGGCTAACAGTCAAGATGGCGCCACGACTGCTCTTCTTGGCCGTTCTTGTCGTCTTCCGTGAGTTCTTGTCGTCTTAAATGTGCACCGTGGATCTACGTACATGTGATGTACGCTCACGTGTGTGCACACACACCTGGGATGCATGTTCACACGAGGCTTGTACATGTGTGTGTGTGTATTATATCAGTGTCTCAGCTACTGGCATAAGTCACCTAATTACTGCCTTAACAATCACCTAACTACTGCCTTAATAATTACCTAATTACAGCTTTAACAATCACCTAATCACTGCCTTAACAATCACTTAATCGCTCCCTTAACAATCACCTAATTACTGAATTAACACACCTAATTACTGCCTTAACAATCACCTAATTACTGTCTTAACAATCACCTAATTACTGTATTAACAACTAATTACTGCCTTAATCACCTTCGTTATCTTCTTCGAACCCCACGACAATCACTGCCTTAACAATGACCTACTTACTGCTTTAATACTCACCTAATTACTGCCATAACAGTCATCTAACTACTGCCTTAACAATCACCTAACTACTGCCATAACAATCACCTAACTACTGCCATAACAATCACCTAACTACTGCCATAACAATCACCTAACTACTGCCTTAACAATCACCTAACTACTGCCATAACAATCACCTAACTTCTGCCTTAACAATCGCCTAACTACTGCCATAACAATCACTTAAAGCCACAATCACACAACTCTCCTTCTACAACCACCTAATTGTTTGTTTCTCAACAGTGACAGGAAGGAGCACAGTGACAGCCAGCTGGCTGTCAGACCAGCTGAACAGTTTGACCTCCTCTGTCAGCAGCTGGTTCAACAATCTGTCATCCTCCTTTGACAGGTCTTTCAGCAAACTGTAAGTGCATATTGGGGATTTGAGATAATCTGAGATGATCTGTGATGATTTGAGATGATCTAAGATGATCTGAGATGATCCGTGATGATCTGAGATGATCTAAGATGATCCTATAAGATTCTTGATAAGTTCTAATCCGGGTTAAAATTGTAGCTTAAGTTGAATCCCAGGTTGATATACTGGCGGTGTTACCATACCAAACACATTCTTCTGTATGTGTTAACAGAGATAGACTAACCCAAACATCACAGTTCTCACAGAAACGAAGTTGATGAGCATAATACCAAACTCATTACTTCCAGGAGGGTAGCAGATGACGAGAGGAGGAAAGACACACTGGTGGGACTAGTGACGTTGGTACCTCAACCAATTCCTGTTTTTCTGTGCTTATTAGAAAAAAACAAAAGACTGGGAGAAATAGTGTTGATGTCTATCATGATTTGGAGACTCATGGCGTCAGGAGGAGTGAGTTCCAGAGTACAGAGGCTACAAAAGGAGGACGATGGTGACGAGATCCATGACTGGCCGTTTTGCAGACGTCCAAATGTTTTAGGAATGTGGTTTACTGGTTAGGAAGGTTCTGTGTGTGTGTGCGTGTGTGTACTCACCTAATTGTACTCACCTAATTGTGGTTGCAGGGGTCGAGACTCAGCTCCTGGCCCCGCCTCTTCACTGATCGCTACTGGATCCTCTCTTTCTCTGCTTCCTGAGCTTTGTCATACATCTTCTTAAAACTATGTATGGTTCCTGCCTCCACTACTTCACTTGCTAGGCTATTCCACTTGCTGACAACTCTTTGACTGAAGAAATACTTCCTAACGTCCCTGTGACTCGTCTGAGTCTTCAGCTTCCAGTTGTGACCCCTTGTCCCTGTGTCCCCTCTCTGGAACATCCTATCTCTGTCCACCTTGTCTATTCCCCGCAGTATCTTGTATGTCGTTATCATGTCTCCCCTGACCCTTCTGTCCTCCAGTGTCGTCAGTCCGATTTCCCTTAACCGTAGTGGTAGTAGTGGTAGTAGTGGTAGTAGTAGTAGTAGTGGTAGTAGTAGTAGTAGTAGTAGTAGTAGTAGTAGTAGTAGTGGTAGTAGTAGTAGTAGTAGTGGTAGTAGTAGTAGTAGTGGTAGTAGTAGTAGTAGTAGTGGTAGTAGTAGTAGTGGTAGTGGTAGTAGTAGTAGTGGTAGTAGTAGTAGTAGTAGTAGTAGTAGTAGTAGTAGTAGTAGTAGTAGTAGTAGTAGTAGTAGTAGTAGTAGTAGTAGTAGTAGTAGTAGTAGTAGTAGTAGTAGTAGTAGTAGTAGTAGTAGTAGTAGTAGTAGTAGTAGTAGTAGTGTAGTAGTAGTAGTAGTAGTAGTAGTAGTAGTAGTAGTAGTAGTAGTAGTAGTAGTAGTAGTAGTAGTAGTAGTAGTAGTAGTAGTAGTAGTAGTAGTGGTAGTAGTAGTAGTAGTGGTAGTAGTGGTAGTAGTAGTGGTAGTAGTAGTAGTAGTAGTAGTAGTAGTAGTAGTAGTAGTAGTAGTGGTAGTAGTAGTAGTAGTAGTAGTAGTAGTAGTAGTAGTAGTAGTAGTGGTAGTAGTAGTAGTAGTAGTAGTAGTAGTAGTAGTAGTAGTAGTAGTAGTAGTAGTAGTAGTAGTAGTGGTAGTAGTAGTAGTAGTAGTAGTAGTAGTAGTAGTAGTAGTAGTAGTAGTAGTAGTAGTAGTAGTAGTAGCGGTAGTAGTAGTAGTAGTGGTAGTAGTAGTAGTAGTAGTAGTAGTAGTGGTAGTAGTAGTAGTAGTAGTAGTAGTAGTAGTAGTGTAGTAGTAGTAGTAGTAGTAGTAGTAGTAGTAGTAGTAGTAGTAGTAGTAGTAGTAGTAGTAGTAGTAGTAGTAGTAGTAGTAGTAGTAGTAGTAGTAGTAGTGGTAGTAGTAGTAGTAGTAGTAGTAGTAGTAGTAGTAGTAGTAGTAGTAGTAGTAGTAGTAGTAGTAGTAGTAGTAGTAGTGGTAGTAGTAGTAGTAGTGGTAGTAGTAGTAGTAGTAGTAGTAGTGGTAGTAGTAGTAGTAGTAGTAGTAGTAGTAGTAGTAGTAGTAGTAGTAGTAGTAGTAGTAGTAGTAGTAGTAGTAGTAGTAGTAGTGTAGCAGTGGTAGTAGTAGTAGAAGTAGTAGTAGTAGTAGTAGTAGTAGTGTAGCAGTGGTATTAGTAGTAGTAGTGTAGCAGTGGTAGTAGTAGTAGTAGTGTAGCAGTGGTAGTAGTAGTAGTAGTAGTAGTAGTGGTAGTGGTAGCAGTAGTAGTAGTAGTAGTAGTAGTAGTAGTAGTAGTAGTGGTAGTAGTAGTAGTAGTAGTAGTAGTAGTAGTAGTGGTAGTAGTAGTAGTAGTAGTAGTAGTAGTGGTAGTAGTAGTAGTAGTAGTAGTAGTGGTAGTAGTAGTAGTAGTAGTGGTAGTAGTAGTAGTAGTAGTGGTAGTAGTAGTAGTAGTAGTGGTAGTAGTAGTAGTAGTAGTGGTAGTAGTAGTAGTAGCGGTAGTAGTAGTAGTAGTAGTAGTAGTAGTAGTAGTAGTAGCGGTAGTAGTAGTAGTAGCGGTAGTAGTAGTAGTAGTAGTAGTAGTAGTAGTAGTAGCGGTAGTAGTAGTAGTAGTAG
>NC_091367.1:5301404-5328904 GCF_038502225.1 Cherax quadricarinatus
AGTGGTAGTAGTTGCAGTAATGGTAGTTGTAGTAATGGTAGTAGTGGCAGTGATGGTAGTAGTTGTAGTAATGGGAGTACTGGCAGTGATGGTAGTAGTTGTAGTAATGGTAGTGGCAGTGATGGTAGTTGTAGTAATGGTAGTAGTGGCAGTGATGTTAGAAGTTGTAGTAATGGTAGTAGTGGTAGCCATGGTAGTAATGGTAGTGATGGTAGTAATGGTAGTAGTGGAAGTAATGGTAGTAGTGTTAGCGATGGTAGTAGTGGTAGTAATGGTAGTAGTGGAAGTAATGGTAGTAGTGTTAGTGATGGTAGTAGTGGTAGTGATGGTAGTAATGGTAGTGGTAGCAGTGGTAGTAATGGTAGCAGTGATAGTAATGGTAGTAGTTTTAGTGATGGTAGTGGTATCGATGGTAGTAATGGTAGCAGTGGTAGTGATGGTAAAAATGGTAGTAGTGGAAGTAATGGTAGTAGTGTTAGTGATGGTAGTAGTGGTAGTGATGGTAGTAGTGGTAGTGATGGTAGTAGTTGTAATGGGAGTACTGGCAGTGATGGTAGTTGTAGTAATGGTAGTGGCAGTGATGGTAGTTGTAGTAATGGTAGTGGCAGTGATGGTAGTTGTAGTAATGGTAGTAGTGGCAGTGACGGTAGTAGTGGCAGCGATGGTGGTTGTAGTAATGGTAGTAGTTGTAGTAATGGTAGTAGTTGCAGTAATAGTAGTAGTTGTAGTAATGGTAGTTGTAGTAATGGTAGTGGCAGTAATGGAAGTAGCTTTAGTAATGGTAGTAGTGGCAGTAATGGTAGTAGTTGTAGTAATGGTAGTAGTTGTAGTAGTGGCAGTAATGGTAGTAATTGTAGTAATGGTAGTAGTTGTAGTAATGGCAGTGGCAGTAATGATAGTAATGGTAGTAGTTGTAGTAATGGTAGTGGAAGTAATGGTAGTGGTAGTGATGGTAGTAGTGGTAGTGATGGTAGTAATGGTAATGGTAGCAGTGATAGTAATGGTAGTAGTTTTAGTGATGGTAGTGGTATCGATGGTAGTAATGGTAGCAGTGGTAGTGATGGTAAAAATGGTAGTAGTGGAAGTAATTGTAGTAGAGTTAGTGATGGTAGTAGTGGTAGTGATGGTAGTAGTGGTAGTGATGGTAGTAGTAGTGATGGTAGTAATGGTGGTAGTGGTAGTGATGGTAGTAATGGTAGTAGTGGTAGTTATGGTAGTAGTGGTAGTGATGATAGTAGTGATAGCGATGGTAGTAATGGTAGTGATGGTAGTAATGGTAGTGGTAGCAGTGGTAGCAATGGTAGCAGTGATAGTAATGGTAGTAGTTTTAGTGATGGCAGTGGTAGCGATGGTAGTAATGGCAGCAGTGGTAGTGACATAATAATAATAAATAATAATAGATGTTGTAAGCCAATAGTAGCCAATTTACCAATAATAGTAGTAGTAGCAATAATAGTAGCCAATTTACAATAATAAGTAGTAGTAACAATAATAGTAGTAATTACAATAATAGTAATAGTAGAGAAACAATAAATGTAGTAACAATAATAGTAATGATAACGTAATAGTAGTCAAATGCTTTTATGCTTTAAATAATAGTAACAATAATATTGTGAAGTAACGTATGTAGTAATGAATTATGCTTAATAGTAATGAATTGTAATATGTAGTATGTGTGTAGTGAATTATGTATGTAGTAGCAATATGTATTAATAGTAGTGAATTATATTAATAGTGAATTGTAATAATAAAGTTAGTAAATAATAAGTAATAGTAGTAATGATAATAGTAAGTGATATGATAGTAATAATAGTAATGATAGTAATAATAATGAAGTAAGTATTAGTAAATATAATAAGTGCTGATAAATAATAGTAATAGTTTAAATATTAACGATAGTATGATAAGTAATATGTAACAGTGTAGTAAATAGTAATAATAAATAATATTGAATTATAATATGCGTAATAATTAATATAGTAATAGTAACAATAGTATGGTGCAATATGTGTAGTAACAATAATAGTAATGGATACAATATGTTAGTAAAGTAGAAACAATAATATTAGTAATGTTTTATTAATAAGTAGTAGTAGCAGTAATAGTAATAGTGCAATATGGTAGTAGTGGCAGTAATGGTAAATAATTAACCAGTAATGGTAATGAATTGTAGTAATGGTAGTAATTAGCAGTAATAGTAGTAATTAACAGTAATAGTAGTAGTAACGTAATGGTAGTAACAGTAATAGTAGTTAATAATAGTATTAAGTGGCAATAATGTTAGTAGTGGCAGTGATAGTAATGAAGTAACATTAATAGTAATGAATTGCAATAATGGTAGCCAGTTGTAGCTAATGGTAATGAGTAACGTAATAATTAGTAGTTGCAGTAATAGTAGTGAAGCCAGTAACAAAATAATAGTAATAGTAACGTAATGGTATTAGTGGTAGTGATGGTAGTAGTGGTAGTGATGGTAGCAATGAAAGTAATGGTAGTGATGGTAGTAGTAGTAGTAGTAGTGGTAGTAGTAGTTGTAGTGATGGTGGTAATAGTATTAGTGGTAGTAATGGTAGTAGTGGCAGTGATGGTAGTAGTTGTAGTAATGGTAGTAGTTGTAGTAGTGGCAGTAATGGTAGTAATTGTAGTAATGGTAGTAGTTGTAGTAATGGCAGTAATGGTAGTAGTAGTAGTTGTAGTAATGGCAGTGGCAGTAATGATAGTAATGGTAGTAGTTATAGTAATGGTAGTTGTAGTAATGGTAGTAGTGGCAGTAATGTTAGTTGTAGTAATGGTAGTAGTGGCAGTAATGGTAGTAGTTGTAGTAACGGTAGTAGTTGCAGTAATGTTAGTATTTGTAGTAATGGTAGTTGTAGTAATGGTATTGAATTACAATAATAGTGATTATGTAATAGTAGTAGTAATAGTAGTTGTATCTAATAGTAGTAAATTACATAATGTAAACAATAGTAGTTGCTGAATGCAAATAATAGTAATGAAATGCAGTAATAAATCAAAGTAACAATAATAGTATGAATTGCAATAATAAGTAGCAGTATATAACAGTAATAAGTAGTGGCAATAATATTAGTAAATGTAATAATAGTAATGAAGTAACAAGTAATAGTAATAGTAGCAGTAATAGTATAATGCCAATAATAATAATAATTACAATAATAATAATAAATAATATGCTCGTAATGCTCCAATATCGTAAATAACAATATGTATAATGTAATAATAAATGTAAATGTAATATATAATAATAAATAACATGTAAATAGTAAAGTAGCAATAATAAGCCAATAATGTAATATGCCAATAAATAAATAATATTGTAATGTAGTAATAATAGTTATAATAATAAATAATAGTAACTCTATAGTAATGTAGCAATAATAATGCAATAGTAACGTAATAGTAGTAGTAACAATAATAGTAAATAGATGCAATAATGTTGTAGTAATGTTAGTAGTTGTAGTAATGGTAGTTGTAGTAATGGTAGTTGTAGTAATGTTAGTAGTTGCAGTAATGGTAGTAGTGGCAGTAATGGTAGTTGTAGTAATGGTAGTAGTTGCAGTAATGGTAGTAGTGGCAGTAATGGTAGTAGTTGCAG
This sequence comes from Cherax quadricarinatus, assembly GCF_038502225.1. NCBI lineage: Eukaryota > Metazoa > Arthropoda > Malacostraca > Decapoda > Parastacidae > Cherax > Cherax quadricarinatus. The sequence goes on from NC_091367.1 coordinate 5,305,018, forward strand.
TAATGGTAGTAGTGGCAGTAATGGTAGTAGTTGCAGTAATGGTAGTAGTGGCAGTAATGGTAGTAGTTGCAGTAATGGTAGTAGTGGAGGCAATGGTAGTAGTGACAGTAATGGTAGTAGTGGCAGTAATGGTAGTAGTTGTAGTAATGGTAGTAGTGGCAGTAATGGTAGTAGTGGCAGTAATGGTAGTAGTGGCAGTAATGGTAGTAGTGGCAGTAATGGTAGTAGTTGCAGTAATGGTAGTAGTGGCAGTAATGGTAGTAGTGGCAGTAATGGTAGTAGTGGCAGTAATGGTAGTAGTGGCAGTAATGGTAGTAGTGGCAGTAATGGTAGTAGTGGCAGTAATGGTAGTAGTGGCGGTAATGGTAGTAGTGGCAGTAATGGTAGTAGTGGCAGTAATGGTAGTAGTGGCGGTAATGGTAGTTGTAGTAATGGTAGTAGTGGCAGTAATGGTAGTAGTGGCAGTAATGGTAGTAGTGGCAGTAATGGTAGTAGTGGCAGTAATGGTAGTAGTGGCAGTAATGGTAGTAGTGGCAGTAATGATAGTTGTAGTAATGGTAGTAGTGGCAGTAATGGTAGTAGTGGCAGTAATGTTAGTAGTGGCAGTAATGGTAGTTGTAGTAATGGTAGTAGTGGCAGTAATGGTAGTAGTGGCAGTAATGGTAGTAGTGGCAGTAATGGTAGTAGTGGCAGTAATGGTAGTAGTGGCAGTAATGGTAGTAGTGGCAGTAATGGTAGTAGTGGCAGTAATGGTAGTAGTGGCAGTAATGGTAGTTGTAGTAATGGTAGTAGTGGTAGTAATGGTAGTAGTGGTAGTAATGGTAGTAGTGGCAGTAATGGTAGTAGTGGCAGTAATGGTAGTAGTGGTAGTAGTGGTAGTAATGGTAGTAGTGGCAGTAATGGTAGTAGTGGCAGTAATGGTAGTAGTGGTAGTAGTGGTAGTAATGGTAGTAGTGGCAGTAATGGTAGTAATGGCAGTAATGGTAGTAATGGTAGTAATGGTAGTAATGGTAGTAATGGTAGTAATGGCAGTAATGGTAGTAATGGTAGTAATGGTAGTAATGGCAGTAATGGTAGTAATGGTAGTAATGGTAGTAATGGCAGTAATGGTAGTAATGGTAGTAATGGTAGTAATGGTAGTAATGGTAGTAATGGTAGTAATGGTAGTAATGGCAGTAATGGTAGTAATGGTAGTAATGGTAGTAATGGCAGTAATGGTAGTAATGGCAGTAATGGTAGTTATGGTAGTAATGGTAGTAATGGCAGTAATGGTAGTAGTGGCAGTAATGGTAGTAGTGGCAGTAATGGTAGTAGTGGCAGTAATGGTAGTAGTGGCAGTAATGGTAGTAGTGGCAGTAATGGTAGTTGTGGCAGTAATGGTAGTAGTGGCAGTAATGGTAGTATTGGCAGTAATGGTAGTAGTGGCAGTAATGGTAGTAGTGGCAGTAATGGTAGTAGTTGCAGTAATGGTAGTATTGGCAGTAATGGTAGTAGTGGCAGTAGTGGTAGTAGTGGCAGTAATGGTAGTAGTGGCAGTAATGGTAGTATTGGCAGTAATGGTAGTAGTGGCAGTAATGGTAGTAGTGGCAGTAATGGTAGTTGTGGCAGTAATGGTAGTAGTGGCAGTAATGGTTGTAGTGGCAGTAATGGTAGTTGTGGCAGTAATGGTAGTAGTGGCAGTAATGGTAGTATTGGCAGTAATGGTAGTAGCGGCAGTAATGGTAGTATTGGCAGTAATGGTAGTAATGGCAGTAATGGTAGTAGTGGCAGTAATGGTAGTATTGGCAGTAATGGTAGTAGTGGCATTAATGGTAGTAGTGGCAGTAATGGTAGTTGTGGCAGTAATGGTAGTAGTGCAGTAAGTAGTTGTGGCATGGTAGTATTGGCAGTAATGGTAGTTGTGGCAGTAATGGTTGTAGTGGCAGTAATGGTAGTATTGGCAGTAATGGTAGTAGTGGCAGTAATGGTAGTAGTGGAAGTAATGGTAGTAGTGTTAGTGATGGTAGTAGTGGGTTGTAGTGGCAGTAATGGTAGTTGTGGCAGTAATGGTAGTAGTGGCAGTAATGGTAGTATTGGCAGTAATGGTAGTAGTGGCAGTAATGGTAGTTGTGGCAGTAATGGTAGTAGTGGCAGTAATGGTAGTAGTGGCAGTAATGGTAGTAGTGGCAGTAATGGTAGTAGTGGCAGTAATGGTAGTTGTGGAAGTAATGGTAGTAGTGGCAGTAATGGTAGTAGTGGCAGTAATGGTAGTAGTGGCAGTAATGGTAGTTGTGGCAGTAATGGTAGTTGTGGCAGTAATGGTAGTAGTGGCAGTAATGGTAGTAGTGGCAGTAATGGTAGTAGTGGCAGTAATGGTAGTTGTGGCACTAATGGTAGTTGTGGCAGTAATGGTAGTATTGGCAGTAATGGTAGTAGTGGCAGTAATGGTAGTTGTGGCAGTAATGGTAGTTGTGGCAGTAATGGTAGTATTGGCAGTAATGGTAGTAGTGGTAGTAATGGTAGTTGTGGCAGTAATGGTAGTTGTGGCAGTAATGGTAGTTGTGGCAGTAATGGTAGTATTGGCAGTAATGGTAGTAGTGGCAGTAATGGTAGTAGTGGCAGTAATGGTAGTTGTGGCAGTAATGGTAGTATTGGCAGTAATGGTAGTTGTGGCAGTAATGGTAGTTGCAGTAGAATACCACTTTCTTCCCTCCCTGAGGCTGAAGAAGTACTTCCTGACATCCCACATACTTACAATAACTTCGTCACCCTTGTAACTATTGGACGGAAGGTCGAAAATCCTCAACATCACAAGAAAGAAAAAGAAAAAGAAAGATATAATTAATAATACAAATGGCTTCGTGGGAGGATCTTTTTTTCCCATGATATACAAGGTAATAATGTAGATAATACTGTGAAAAACATAAACATAATTTTAATGTCAGTACACACAATATCATGTCCTCGTTAATCCTGGAGCGCGTACATAGACATTTGTAATCCCAGTGTAGACAAGATCTTATATTGATTTTACGTACACAGACACACACACACACACACACACACACACACACACACACACACACACACACACACACACACACACACACACACACACACACACACACACACACACACACACACACACACAATAGAGCAATAGAGCGATGGTTGATACACTGGCTAGAGTGGCCAGAAGAGCTCATGCATGCAGGGCAAAGCTCCTGATCATGGGTGACTTTAACCACAAGGAGATCGATTGGGAGAACTTGGACCCACATGGGGGCCAAGATACATGGAGGGCTAAGATGATGGAGGTGGTACTGGAAAACTTCATGTGCCAACACGTAAGGGATACTACAAGAGAGAGAGGAGAGGATGAACCAGCAAGGCTGGACTTAGTATTCACCTTGAGTAGTGCAGATTTCGAGGACATCACATATGAAAGACCCCTTGGGGCCAGTGACCATGTGGTTTTAAGCTTCGAATACACAGTAGAGCTACAAGTGGAGGGAGAAGCAGGAAGGCCAGGACGAATGAAGCCAAACTACAAGAAAGGGGACTACACAGGAATGAGGAACTACCTGAACGGGGTTCAGTGGGACAGAGAACTGGCAGGGAAGCCAGTTAATGAAATGATGGAATATGTAGCAACAAAATGCAAGGAGGCTGAGGAGAGGTTTGTACCCAAGGGTAACATGAATAATGTAAAAGCCAGGATGAGCCCATGGTTTACCCAAAGGTGCAGGGAGGCAAAAACCAAGTGTGCTAGGGAATGGAAGAAATATAGAAGGCAAAGGACCCAGGAGAATAAGGAGAACAGTCGTAGAGCCAGAAACGAATATGCACAGATAAGAAGGGAGGCCCAAAGACAATATGAAAATGACATAGCAGCGAAAGCCAAATCTGACCCGAAACTGTTGTACAGCCACATCAGGAGGAAAACAACAGTCAAGGACCAGGTAATCAGGCTAAGGAAGGAAGGAGGAGAGACAACAAGAAATGACCGTGAAGTATGTGAAGAACTCAACAAGAGATTCAAAGAAGTGTTCACAGAGGAGACAGAAGGGGCTCCAGAAAGACGGAGAGGTGGGGCACACCACCATGTGCTGGACACAGTGCACACAACCGAGGAAGAAGTGAAGAGGCTTCTGAGTGAGCTAGATACCTCAAAGGCAATGGGGCCAGATAACATCTCCCCATGGGTATTGAGAGAGGGAGCAGAGGCGCTATGTGTACCCCTAACAACAATATTCAATACATCTATCGAAACAGGGAGATTGCCTGAGGCATGGAAGACAGCAAATGTAGTCCCAATCTTTAAAAAAGGAGACAGACATGAAGCATTAAACTACAGACCAGTGTCACTGACATGTATAGTATGCAAAATCATGGAGAAGATTATCAGGAGAAGAGTGGTGGAACACCTAGAAAGGAACGATCTCATCAACAGCAGCCAACATGGTTTCAGGGACGGGAAATCCTGTGTCACAAACCTACTGGAGTTCTATGACATGGTGACAGCAGTAAGACAAGAGAGAGAGAGGGGTGGGTGGATTGCATTTTCTTGGACTGCAAGAAGGCGTTTGACACAGTTCCACACAAGAGATTTGTGCAAAAACTGGAGGACCAAGCAGGGATAACAGGGAAGGCACTACAATGGATCAGGGAATACTTGTCAGGAAGACAGCAGCGAGTCATGGTACGTGGCGAGGTGTCAGAGTGGGCACCTGTGACCAGCGGGGTCCCGCAGGGGTCAGTCCTAGGACCAGTGCTGTTTCTGGTATTTGTGAACGACATGACGGAAGGAATAGACTCTGAGGTGTCCCTGTTTGCAGATGACGTGAAGTTGATGAGAAGAATTCACTCGATCGAAGACCAGGCAGAACTACAAAGGAATCTGGACAGGCTGCAGACCTGGTCCAGCAATTGGCTCCTGGAGTTCAATCCCACCAAGTGCAAAGTCATGAAGATTGGGGAAGGGCAAAGAAGACCGCAGACGGAGTACAGTCTAGGGGGTCAGAGACTACAAACCTCACTCAAGGAAAAAGATCTTGGGGTGAGTATAACACCAGGCACATCTCCTGAAGCGCACATCAACCAAATAACTGCTGCAGCATATGGGCGCCTAGCAAACCTCAGAACAGCATTCCGACATCTTAATAAGGAATCATTCAGGACCCTGTACGCCGTGTACGTTAGGCCCATATTGGAGTATGCGGCACCAGTTTGGAACCCACACCTAGCCAAGCACGTGAAGAAACTAGAGAAAGTGCAAAGGTTTGCAACAAGACTAGTCCCAGAGCTAAGAGGTATGTCCTACGAGGAGAGGTTAAGGGAAATCAACCTGACGACACTGGAGGACAGGAGAGATAGGGGGGACATGATAACGACATACAAAATACTGAGAGGAATTGACAAGGTGGACAAAGACAGGATGTTCCAGAGATTGGACACAGTAACAAGGGGACACAGTTGGAAGCTGAAGACACAGATGAATCACAGGGATGTTAGGAAGTATTTCTTCAGCCACAGAGTAGTCAGTAAGTGGAATAGTTTGGGAAGCGATATAGTGGAGGCAGGATCCATACATAGCTTTAAGCAGAGGTATGATAAAGCTCACGGCTCAGGGAGAGTGACCTAGTAGCGATCAGTGAAGAGGCGGGGCCAGGAGCTCGGACTCGACCCCTGCAACCTCAACTAGGTGAGTACTAGGTGAGTACACACACACACACACACACACACTCACACAGACACACACACACACTCACACACACACACAGAGGGATGTTAGGAAGTATTTCTTCAGCCATAGAGTTGTCAGGAAGTGGGACAATCTGGAGAGTGATTTGGTGGAGGCAGGATCCACACATAGCTTTAAGAAGAGGTATGACAAGGCTCATAAAGCAGGGAGAGTGAACCTAGTAGCGACCAGTGAAAGGCCCCAGGGGGTGACTGACCCCCCAACCACACTTAAAAACAACCCCCCGGGGGTTCTGGTGGTAAAGGTTTTTAAATGGTTTTTATAAAACTGATCCCGTGAAGATTTGACCCCCCTCTCTTCTCTCTCTCTCTTTCTCTTTCCCCTCTTTTCCTTCTCCTCTTTCCCCTCCCCCTCCTTCTTCCCCTTTCCCCCTCCTCCCCCCCCTTAACTAATTTTTTTCCCCCTTTTAACATTTCCAAAACTATTCCCTTACTAATACATACTACCACCACCACCCCCTAACTATCCCTTCTACCATACAATTTTTTTTAAATTTTCTTCCCCTTTACTACAATACTTTACCGTCGCAAAATAACAGGATAACAAAGTACCGTCGTAACTAACGGATAATTAAAATCCGTCAACTAACAGGGAAAAAACCTTAAAGGTAAAAACCGTCTAACTTTTTAAAAAAAAAAATAACTTTAAAAAAGTACCGTCGTAACTAACAGGATAACTTTTTAAATCTTAAGACTTTTCGTGGGGGAACCAACCACTGACCTTGACACGAACTGGTAATTGCCGGGTCATGGTGAGTCATGACCCCTGAGGGGGGAGGGGGGAAGGATTGTGGCAGTGGGGAGGCATTTTGGGGGTGTAAAATGAGAAATTTCTCACATTCAGATGTTTGAGAGAGGGAGTCAAGGAGCTCAGGCTAACGAGGTTAGAGAGCCGGAGGATAGGGGAGACTTGGTCACGATGTGAGAGATACTCAGAGGAACAGACAGCGCAGATGGAGACCACACAGAGCCACAGATGAAAATTATGCACAGAGTTGAACCATAATGCTCTATTTTTTCACTCTCAGAATGGTATATAACCCACACCCTTTGTAATAATAATAATAATAATAATAATAATAATAATAATAATCAGTGAAGGGTGGTATGCTCCATGCTTCAGGATCTGAGAGTAAGATGGTACGCTTCTCTTTAAGCAGTGAGTGTCCCTTACTCTGGAGACTTCCTACATTTCTCAGCACTTTAATTTCTGAAACCGAAGTTCCCGACCCTTTTTGTTTTTTAAAATTATCCTGGGAAATTTTTTATATTCTTTTTTCCCCCCAGGAAAAAATTCCCTTTATGTTGGTGAGGGGGGTCTTGATTTAAAGGGAATTTGGGTCTGTGCTCCAGTTCCCCGGAAAATTTAAACCCCGGAAAACCTTCCACATCCCTCCCAGGCGCTGTATAATCCTCGGGGTTTGGGGCTTCCCCCTTTTTTTAAAAATTTTTCTATTTTTCTCAAGATACTGACCTTAAATTTGTATCTTGGTTTCATTTGTTCTTGGGGCCAAAAAAATTACCAAAAAAGTTTATATATATATAAATAATATATTATATATATATATATATATATATATATATATATATATATATATATGAAAAAAAAAAAAGAGGAGAGAGAGAGAGAGAGAGAGGAGAGAAAAGAGAAGAGAGAGAGAGAGAGAAGGAAACAAAGGGCATAAAAACTTGGGAAAAATTTTTTCATGTTGTCTGGGGGCTGTCTCTATGTTTTTCTAAATTCCCCCCCCCCCCCCTCCTCCCCCCCCCCCTCCCCCCCCCCCCCCTCCCCCTTTTAAAAACCCCCACCCTTAAACACCTCCCATTCCCCCCCCCCCCACCCCGGGGCCCAACCTAATTCCTGCCCCCCCCCCCTGGGGGAACTCAGACGTGCAAAAAACCCCAATAAAAAATAAAAAGCGCCACCCCGGTACCCCAGGGGGAAAAACCATAAGTGTCCGGGCCCGGCTGTTCAACCCTCCCATCAAGCATTGGGGAATTCCAAAAAGCCCCGGCCCTTGGGCCCCGGGTGCCTTAAGACCCCCGGCGCCCAAAACCCCCGGCTGCCCAAAACCCCTGGGGCCCCTTAAGACCTCTGGGGCCCCTTCCCAAAACCCCCGGCTGCCTTAAGACCCTGGGTGCCTTAAGACCCCTGGCTGCCTTCAAGACCCCCTGTATTCAAAACCCTCTTCCCTTAAAACCCCTGGGTGCCTTCAAGACCCCCGGGTGCCTTCAAAACCCTGGCTGCCCAAAAGGCTGGACAGATACCTAAAGGGGGGTGCCGGATCAGCCGGGCTGTGGCTCGTACGTTGGACTGCGTGCGGCCAGCAGTAACAGCCTAGTTGATCAGGCCCTGATCCATCGGGAGGCCTGGTCATGGACCGGGCCGCGGGGGCGTTGATCCCCGGAATAACCTCCAGGTAACCTCTTCCTTCCCTCAGTAAACCACCCTGTAAATGTCTCTCTACTTCCCCTTCGATTTCCCCCTCCCCTCTCTCTGTCCTCTTGCATGACTCCCCCTCCCCTCCTCTCCCCTCCCCTCCCCTCCCCCTTCTCACCTCCCTCACATTATTTCCTGGTACAAAATAACTACAGGGGAAGTTGAAAGATAGCTCGAGGCCTTTCGTGTTGCAATCAACACATCATCAGGAGCTTGCAATGTTGCAGAAATGAGTAGCAAGTCCCGGCAGATCTGTTCATGGGAACAACTCAAACTTCAACCTTTCTTAGAAGTTAATTAGGTGTCTTTCTTTAAATAAGCAACGATTGTTCTACTTAGTTTCTTAGAAGTTACTGAGGTACCTATGTCAACAGGTCACAGAGGCTCAGTTACTGAGGTACCTATGTCTACAGGTCACAGAGGTTTAGCAACATGACAGCCAATGTCAAGCAATGGTTCACCAAAAGGAGTTTTGCCAACGCCACAGCGGCCCAGATGCTGGCGCAGATACCACAGGATGGCTGGAGAGAGATTAGTGTATGTACCATGTAACTCTTCCTGTGGCTGTGAGTGGTGCTGTGGGTGTGAGTGGTGCTGTGGGTGTGACTGGTGCTGTGGGTGTGACTGGTGCTGTGGGTGTGACTGGTGCTGTGGGTGTGACTGGTGTTGTGGGTGTGACTGGTGCTGTGGGTGTGACTGGTGCTGTGGGTGCTTGACACTAGTGCTGTAGGTATGACTGGTGCTGTGGCTGTGACTGGTGCTGTGTGTGACTGGTGCTGTGGGTGTGACTGATGCTGTGGGTGTGACTGCTGCTGTGTGAGTTGTGACTGGTGCTGTGGGTGTGACTGGTGCTGTGCTGTGACTGGTGCTGTGGGTGTGTTGATCTGTAGGTGCTGACTTGTGCTGTGGGTGTGACTGGTGCTGTGGGGTGTGACTGGGGTTGTGGGTGTGACTGGTGCTGTGGGTGTGACTGGTGCTGTGGGTGTGACTGGTGCTGTGGGTGTGACTGGTGCTGTGGGTGTGACTGATGCTGTGGGTGTGACTGGTGCTGTGGGTGTGACTGGTGCTGTGGGTGTGACTGGTGCTGTAGGTGTGACTGGTTGCTGTAGGTGTGACTGGTGCTGTGGGGTTGTGACTGGTGCTGTGGGTGTGACTGAAGTGCTGTGGGTGTGACTGGTGCTGTGGGTGTGACTGGTGCTGTGGGTGTGACTGATGCTGTAGGTGTGACTGGTGCTGTGAGTGTGACTGGTGCTGTGGAGTGTGACTGGTGCTGTGGGTGTGACTGGTGCTGTGGGTGTGACTGGTGCTGTGGGTGTGACTGGTGCTGTGGAGTTGCCCAGCTGCTGCTGTGGGTGTGACTGGTGCTGTGGGTGTGACTGGTGCTGTGGGTGTGACTGGTACTGTGAGGTGTGACTGGTGCTGGCGGTGTGACTGGTGCTGTAGGTGTGACTGGTGCTGTGGGTGTGACTGGTGCTGTGGGTGTGACTGGTGCTGTGATTGTGGCTGGTGCTGTGGGTGTGACTGGTGCTGTAGGTGTGACTGGTGTAGGTGTGACTGGTGCTGTGGGTGTGACTGAATTGCTGTGGGTGTGACTGGTGCTGTGGCTGTGTCTGTCTTGTGGTGTAGGTGTGACTGTCTTGTGGTGTAGGTGTGACTGTCTTGTGGTGTAGGTGTGACTGTCTTGTGGTGTAGGTGTGACTGTCTTGTGGTGTAGGTGTGACTGTCTTGTGGTGTAGGTGTGACTGTCTTGTGGTGTAGGTGTGACACTGGTGCTGTGGGTGTGACTGGTGCACTGTGGGTGTGACTGGTGCTCTGGGTGTGACTGTGGTGCTGTGGGTGTGACTGGTGCTGTGGGTGTGACTGATGCTGGGTGTGACTGGTGCTGTGGGTGTGACTGGTGCTGTGGGTGTGACTGGTGCTGTGGGTGTGACTGGTGCTGTGGGTGTGACTGGTGCTGTGGGTGTGACTGGTGCTGTGGGTGTGACTGGTGCTGTGGGTGTGACTGGTGCTGTGGGTGTGACTGATGCTGTGGGTGTGACTGGTGCTGTGGGTGTGACTGGTGCTGTGGGTGTGACTGGTGCTGTGGGTGTGACTGGTGCTGTGGGTGTGACTGGTGCGGTGGCTGGGACTGGTGCTGTGGGTGTGGCTGGTGCTGTGGAGTGTGACTGGTGCTGTGGAGGTGTGACCCCCAGTTGCTGTGGAATTGTGACTGGTGCACTGTGGGTGTGACTGGTGCTGTGGAGTTGTGACTGGTGCTGTGGCTGTGACTGGTGCTGTGGGTGTGACTGATGCTGTGGGTGTGACTGGTGCTGTGGGTGTGACTGGTGCTGTGGGTGTGACTGGTGCTGTGGGTGTGACTGGTGCTGTGGGTGTGACTGGTGCTGTGGGTGTGACTGGTGTTGTGGGTGTGACTGGTGCTGTGGCTGTGACTGGTGCTGTGGGTGTGACTGGTGCTGTGGGTGTGACTGGTGCTGTGGGTGTGACTGGTGCTGTGGGTGTGACTGGTGCTGTGGGTGTGACTGGTGTTGTGGAATTATTGTGACTGGTGCTGTGGCTGTGACTGGTGCTGTGTGGGTGTGACTGGTGTTGTAGATTGTGACTGATGCTGTGGGTGTGACTGGTGCTGTGGCTGTGACTGGTGCTGTGGGTGTGACGGTGTTGTGGGTGTGACTGGTGCTGGTGGGTTGTGACTGGTGCTGTGGGTGTGACTGATGCTGTAGGTGTGACTGGTGCTGTATGTGTATTGTGTATTATTGTTATTGCTGTGGGTGTGACTGGTGCTGTAAATTGTGACTGGTGTTGTGGGTGTGACTGGTGCTGTGGCTGTGACTGGTGCTGTGGGTGACTGGTGCTGTGGGTGTGACTGGTGCTGTGGGTGTGACTGGTGTTGTGGGTGTGACTGGTGCTGTGGGTGTGACTGGTGCTGTGGCTGTGGCTGAATTGCTGTGGGTGTGACTGGTGTTGTAGGTGTGACTGGTGCTGTGGGTGTGGCTGGTGCTGTAGGTGTGACTGATGCTGTGGGTGTGACTGTGCTGTGGGTGTGACTGGTGCTGTGGGTGTGACTGGTGTGGCTGTGGCTGGTGCTGTGGGTGTGAGCTGGTGTTGTGGGCTGTGACTGGTGCTGTGGGTGTGACTGGTGCTGTGGGTGTGACTGGTGCTGTGGGTGTGACTGGTGCTGTGGGTGTGACTGGTGTTGTGGGTGTGACTGGTGCTGTGGCTGTGACTGGTACTGTAGGTGTGACCAATTGCTGTGGGTGTGACTGGTGCTGTGGGTGTGACTGGTGCAGGTGTGACTGGTGCTGTGGGTGTGACTGGTGCTGTGGCTGTGACTGGTGCTGTGGGTGTGACTGGTGTTTGTGGGTGTGACTGGTGCTGTGGGTGTGACTGGTGCTGTGGGTGTGACTGGTGCTGTGGGTGTGACTGATGCTGTAGGTGTGACTGGTGCTGTGGGTGTGACTGGTGCTGTAGGTGTGACTGGTGTTGGGTGTGACTGGTGCTGGGGCTGTGACTGGTGCTGTGGGTGTGACTGGTGCTGTGGGTGTGACTGGTGTTGTGGGTGTGACTGGTGCTGTGGGTGTGACTGGTGCTGTGGGTGTGACTGGTGCTGTGGGTGTGACTGGTGTTGTGGGTGTGACTGGTGCTGTGGGTGTGACTGGTGCTGTGGCTGTGACTGGTGCTGTGGGTGTGACTGGTGCTGTGGGTGTGACTGGTGTTGTGGGTGTGACTGGTGCTGTGGGTGTGACTGGTGCTGTGGGTGTGACTGGTGCTGTGGGTGTGACTGGTGTTGTGGGTGTGACTGGTGGTGTGGGTGTGACTGGTGGTGTGGGTGTGACTGGTGGTGTGGGTGTGACTGGTGTTGTGGGTGTGACTGGTGTTGTGGGTGTGACTGTTGTTGTGTGTGTGGCTAATTGTTGTGGGTGTGACTGGTGCTGTGGGTGTGACTGGTGCTGTGGGTGTGACTGGTGTTGTGGGTGTGACTGGTGTTGTGGGTGTGACTGGTGTTGTGGGTGTGACTGGTGTTGTGGGTGTGACTGGTGTTGTGGGTGTGACTGGTGTTGTGGGTGTGACTGGTGTTGTGGGTGTGACTGGTGTTGTGGGTGTGACTGGTGTTGTGGGTGTGACTGGTGTTGTGGGTGTGACTGGTGCTGTGAGTGTTTAGTGCTATGAGTCGACAGGAAGAGAGACAAAACTGGGGAAGCAGACAGATAGTAAGGTTATCCTGACCACATTAAATGTTCCCAAATTTATTATATTGCTATTTCCATACACACAGACACACCATACACTGAACACATACACCCTGAGCATGCAACACACCTGAACACCTATACCTGAACACACACACCTGAACGCACATACACCTGAACACACATACACATGAACACACATACACACAGACACACATACGCATGAGACACATACACACAGACACACATACACCTGAGCATACATACACACAGACACATACACCTGAACACACATACCTGAACACATACACCTGAACACACATACACCTGGACACCTATACACCCTGAACTACACATACACCTGAGCATACATACACACAGACACCTTGCCTGAACACATACCTGAACACACATACCTGAACACCATCTGCCTGGTTACATGCCTGGTTTGCTGCCCTGGTTCTGCAGTACACCTGAACGCATACTGCCTGAACTTACGCTGCCTGAGACACATCCCACTGGACACACACATACACCTGAACCTTGCATACCTGAACACATGCACTACATCACATGCCTGATTGCCACGCTGCTGAACACATACCTGCGCACATCTGCCTGGACACACCTTCTGCCTGAACTGCCTGTTACATACACACAGACACACATACACACAGACACACATACACACAGACACACATACACACAGACACACATACACACAGACACACATACACGCAGACACACATACACACAGACACACATACACACAGACACACATACACACAGACACACATACACACAGACACACATACACACAGACACACATACACACAGACACACATACACACAGACACACATACACACAGACACACATACACACAGACACACATACACACAGACACACATACACACAGACACACATACACACAGACACACATACACGCAGACACACATACACACAGACACACATACACACAGACACACATACACACAGGCATACATACACACAGACACACATACACACAGACACACATACACACAGACACACATACACACAGACACACATACACACAGACACACATACACGCAGACACACATACACACAGACACACATACACACAGACACACATACACACAGACACACATACACGCAGACACACATACACGCAGACACACATACACGCAGACACACATACACACAGACACACATACACACAGACACACATACACACAGACACACATACACACAGACACACATACACACAGACACACATACACACAGACACACATACACACAGACACACATACACACAGACACACATACACGCAGACACACATACACACAGACACACATACACACAGGCATACATACACACAGACACACATACACGCAGACACACATACACACAGGCACACATACACACAGGCATACATACACACAGACACACATACACGCAGACACACATACACACAGGCATACATACACACAGACACACATACACACAGGCATACATACACACAGGCATACATACACACAGACACACATACACACAGACACACATACACACAGACACACATACACACAGGCATACATACACACAGGCACACATACACACAGGCATACATACACACAGACACACATACACACAAGCACACATACACACAGGCATACATACACACAGGCATACATACACACAGACACACATACACGCAGACACACATACACACAGGCATACATACACACAGGCACACATACACACAGACACACATACACGCAGACACACATACACACAGGCATACATACACACAGACACACATACACACAGGCATACATACACACAGGCATACATACACACAGACACACATACACGCAGACACACATACACACAGGCATACATACACACAGGCATACTTACACACAGGCACACAGACACTACATCTCTGTCTCTCACCCACAGCCAGTCCTGCTCATACACACACTACATCTCTGTCTCTCACCCACAGCCAGTCCTGCTCATACACACACTACATCTCTGTCTCTCACCCACAGCCAGTCCTGCTCATACACACACTACATCTCTGTCTCTCACCCACAGCCAGTCCTGCTCATACACACACTACATCTCTGTCTCTCACCCACAGCCAGTCCTGCTCATACACACACTACATCTCTGTCTCTCACCCACAGCCAGTCCTGCTCATACACACACTACATCTCTGTCTCTCACCCACAGCCAGTCCTGCTCATACACACACTACATCTCTGTCTCTCACCCACAGCCAGTCCTGCTCATACACACACTACATCTCTGTCTCTCACCCACAGCCAGTCCTGCTCATACACACACTACATCTCTGTCTCTCACCCACAGCCAGTCCTGCTCATACACACACTACATCTCTGTCTCTCACCCACAGCCAGTCCTGCTCATACACACACTACATCTCTGTCTCTCACCCACAGCCAGTCCTGCTCATACACACTACATCTCTGTCTCTCACCCACAGCCAGTCCTGCTCATACACACACTACATCTCTGTCTCTCACCCACAGCCAGTCCTGCTCATCTCTGTCTCTCACCCACAGCCAGTCCTGCTCACACACTACATCTCTGTCTCTCACCCACAGCCAGTCCTGCTCATACACACACTACATCTCTGTCTCTCACCCACAGCCAGTCCTGCTCATACACACACTACATCTCTGTCTCTCACCCACAGCCAGTCCTGCTCATACACACTACATCTCTGTCTCTCACCCACAGCCAGTCCTGCTCATACACACACTACATCTCTGTCATACACACACTCACCCACAGCCAGTCCTGCTCATACACACACTACATCTCTGTCTCTCACCCACAGCCAGTCCTGCTCATACACACTACATCTCTGTCCCTCACCCACAGCCAGTCCTGCTCATACACACTACATCTCTGTCCCTCACCCACAGCCAGTCCTGCTCATACACACTACATCTCTGTCCCTCACCCACAGCCAGTCCTGCTCATACACACACTACATCTCTGTCTCTCACCCACAGCCAGTCCTGCTCATACACACACTACATCTCTGTCTCTCACCCACAGCCAGTCCTGCTCATACACACACTACATCTCTGTCTCTCACCCACAGCCAGTCCTGCTCATACACACACTACATCTCTGTCTCTCACCCACAGCCAGTCCTGCTCATACACACTACATCTCTGTCTCTCACCCACAGCCAGTCCTGCTCATACACACACTACATCTCTGTCTCTCACCCACAGCCAGTCCTGCTCATACACACTACATCTCTGTCTCTCACCCACAGCCAGTCCTGCTCATACACACACTACATCTCTGTCTCTCACCCACAGCCAGTCCTGCTCATACACACACTACATCTCTGTCTCTCACCCTCAGCCAGTCCTGCTCATACACACACTACATCTCTTCTGTCCCACACCCACAGCCAGTCCTGCTCATACACACACTACATCTCTGTCCCTCACCCACAGCCAGTCCTGCTCATACACACTACATCTCTGTCTCTCACCCACAGCCAGTCCTGCTCATACACACACTACATCTCTGTCTCTCACCCACAGCCAGTCCTGCTCATACACACTACATCTCTGTCTCTCACCCACAGCCAGTCCTGCTCATACACACACTACATCTCTGTCTCTCACCCACAGCCAGTCCTGCTCATACACACACTACATCTCTGTCTCTCACCCACAGCCAGTCCTGCTCATACACACACTACATCTCTGTCTCTCACCCACAGCCAGTCCTGCTCATACACACACTACATCTCTGTCTCTCACCCACAGCCAGTCCTGCTCATACACACTACATCTCTGTCTCTCACCCACAGCCAGTCCTGCTCATACACACACTACATCTCTGTCTCTCACCCACAGCCAGTCCTGCTCATACACACACTACATCTCTGTCCCACACCCACAGCCAGTCCTGCTCATACACACTACATCTCTGTCCCTCACCCACAGCCAGTCCTGCTCATACACACACTACATCTCTGTCTCTCACCCACAGCCAGTCCTGCTCATACACACACTACATCTCTGTCTCTCACCCACAGCCAGTCCTGCTCATACACACACTACATCTCTGTCTCTCACCCACAGCCAGTCCTGCTCATACACACACTACATCTCTGTCCCTCACCCACAGCCAGTCCTGCTCATACACACACTACATCTCTGTCCCTCACCCACAGCCAGTCCTGCTCATACACACACTACATCTCTGTCTCTCACCCACAGCCAGTCCTGCTCATACACACACTACATCTCTGTCTCTCACCCACAGCCAGTCCTGCTCATACACACTACATCTCTGTCTCTCACCCACAGCCAGTCCTGCTCATACACACACTACATCTCTGTCTCTCACCCACAGCCAGTCCTGCTCATACACACTACATCTCTGTCTCTCACCCACAGCCAGCCCTGCTCATACACACACTACATCTCTGTCCCTCACCCACAGCCCGTCCTGCTCATACACACACTACATCTCTGTCTCACCCACAGCCAGTCCTGCTCACACACTACATCTCTGTCTCTCACCCACAGCCAGCCCTGCTCATACACACTACATCTCTGTCTCTCACCCACAGCCAGCCCTGCTCATACACACACTACATCTCTGTCTCTCACCCACAGCCAGCCCTGCTCATACACACACTACATCTCTGTCTCTCACCCACAGCCAGTCCTGCTCATACACACACTACATCTCTGTCTCTCACCCACAGCCAGCCCTGCTCATACACACACTACATCTCTGTCTCTCACCCACAGCCAGTCCTGCTCATACACACTACATCTCTGTCTCTCACCCACAGCCAGTCCTGCTCATACACACTACATCTCTGTCTCTCACCCACAGCCAGTCCTGCTCATACACACACTACATCTCTGTCTCTCACCCACAGCCAGTCCTGCTCATACACACACTACATCTCTGTCTCTCACCCACAGCCAGTCCTGCTCATACACACACTACATCTCTGTCCCTCACCCACAGCCAGTCCTGCTCATACACACACTACATCTCTGTCTCTCACCCACAGCCAGTCCTGCTCATACACACTACATCTCTGTCTCTCACCCACAGCCAGTCCTGCTCATACACACTACATCTCTGTCTCTCACCCACAGCCAGTCCTGCTCATACACACACTACATCTCTGTCTCTCACCCACAGCCAGTCCTGCTCATACACACACTACATCTCTGTCTCTCACCCACAGCCAGTCCTGCTCATACACACACTACATCTCTGTCTCTCACCCACAGCCAGTCCTGCTCATACACACTACATCTCTGTCTCTCACCCACAGCCAGTCCTGCTCATACACACACTACATCTCTGTCCCTCACCCACAGCCAGTCCTGCTCATACACACACTACATCTCTGTCTCTCACCCACAGCCAGTCCTGCTCATACACACACTACATCTCTGTCTCTCACCCACAGCCAGTCCTGCTCATACACACACTACATCTCTGTCTCTCACCCACAGCCAGCCCTGCTCATACACACACTACATCTCTGTCTCTCACCCACAGCCAGTCCTGCTCATACACACACTACATCTCTGTCTCTCACCCACAGCCAGTCCTGCTCATACACACACTACATCTCTGTCTCTCACCCACAGCCAGTCCTGCTCATACACACACTACATCTCTGTCCCTCACCCACAGCCAGTCCTGCTCATACACACACTACATCTCTGTCTCTCACCCACAGCCAGTCCTGCTCATACACACTACATCTCTGTCTCTCACCCACAGCCAGTCCTGCTCATACACACACTACATCTCTGTCTCTCACCCACAGCCAGCCCTGCTCATACACACACTACATCTCTGTCTCTCACCCACAGCCAGTCCTGCTCATACACACACTACATCTCTGTCTCTCACCCACAGCCAGTCCTGCTCATACACACTACATCTCTGTCTCTCACCCACAGCCAGTCCTGCTCATACACACACTACATCTCTGTCTCTCACCCACAGCCAGCCCTGCTCATACACACACTACATCTCTGTCTCTCACCCACAGCCAGTCCTGCTCATACACACACTACATCTCTGTCTCTCACCCACAGCCAGTCCTGCTCATACACACACTACATCTCTGTCCCCCACCCACAGCCAGTCCTGCTCATACACACACTACATCTCTGTCTCTCACCCACAGCCAGCCCTGCTCATACACACACTACATCTCTGTCTCTCACCCACAGCCAGTCCTGCTCATACACACACTACATCTCTGTCTCTCACCCACAGCCAGTCCTGCTCATACACACTACATCTCTGTCTCTCACCCACAGCCAGTCCTGCTCATACACACACTACATCTCTGTCTCTCACCCACAGCCAGTCCTGCTCATACACACACTACATCTCTGTCTCTCACCCACAGCCAGTCCTGCTCATACACACACTACATCTCTGTCTCTCACCCACAGCCAGTCCTGCTCATACACACTACATCTCTGTCCCTCACCCACAGCCAGTCCTGCTCATACACACTACATCTCTGTCTCTCACCCACAGCCAGTCCTGCTCATACACACACTACATCTCTGTCTCTCACCCACAGCCAGTCCTGCTCATACACACACTACATCTCTGTCTCTCACCCACAGCCAGTCCTGCTCATACACACTACATCTCTGTCTCTCACCCACAGCCAGTCCTGCTCATACACACTACATCTCTCTGTCTCTCACCCACAGCCAGCCCTGCTCATACACACTACATCTCTGTCTCTCACCCACAGCCAGTCCTGCTCATACACACACTACATCTCTGTCTCTCTGTCACCCACAGCCAGTCCTGCTCATACACACACGACATCTCTGTCTCTCACCCACAGCCTCCTGCTCATACACACTACATCTCTGTCTCTCACCCACAGCCAGTCCTGCTCATACACACTACATCTCTGTCTCTCACCCACAGCCAGTCCTGCTCATACACACTACATCTCTGTCTCTCACCCACAGCCAGTCCTGCTCATACACACTACATCTCTGTCTCTCACCCACAGCCAGCCCTGCTCATACACACTACATCTCTGTCTCTCACCCACAGCCAGTCCTGCTCATACACACTACATCTCTGTCTCTCACCCACAGCCAGTCCTGCTCATACACACACTACATCTCTGTCTCTCACCCACAGCCAGTCCTGCTCATACACACACTACATCTCTGTCTCTCACCCACAGCCAGCCCTGCTGATGACAGCCAATCAGTCACAAATCACTAAACTGCTGGACACAGCTACTGGCAGAGTGCCACAGAGAATGCTGGACGAACTTAACAGATTGCTGATCATCAACCAGACTTCCGCCCAGGCCATCAGTATGGCCAAGAACAACATCAACAGCGTAAGTACAACTTGTCTTTGTGATTGGTCAGTCATGGCGGGGGGTGAGGGGTTCGACTGATACCTGGAATATACCTGGAGAGGGTTTCGGGGATCAATTTCCCCGAGGCCCGGTCTGAGACAGGTCTCGTTGATTGCATTTCTCAATGAATATTTGCAAATTTCTGAATTTTGCAAAAATTTCTTAAAAAAAAAAAATAAGAATCTCGCTTCGTGTCAATATATATAATTAATATTTGGGTCAGTCTCGAAATGTTGATTTCTGGTATTTTAGGAAAATTAGAAAAACCTGTATAGAGTATTTTTAGGTCTTTTAAACGAACCAAAAATTGCTAATGGCCTGAATGTGAAAATATAATGAAACAAAAGGAATGACTGACGTCAGTGAACGTTCCCTTGAGAGTATTGTGTTCACAATATTGTGTTCACACTGTACTGTAATTACTGGCTTGTTTCTCTAACTTGAAATATTCAATATTATTGTGTGTGTGTGTATACACTGAGGTGAATGCCTCTCAGAGTACATACACTCACAGTTTACCTTAATCACTACTTTAGGTATGAAAGTATTCCTGACTATTAACCAACCTTAACCAGTCAGTAGGCGACTTGGACCTGCCTAGCACGGGCCAGTACGCCTCCTGCAGTGCTCCTTCTGTCCTGTATTCTCATGTTAACCTGTTGTTTGCAGTGTCTTAAGGTGATGTCGACCGCAGGTGTGGCCACAACTCCTAACTGTGAGGTAGACGATGTTTATAATATCCGCATGATCAACATTACCATTATTATTATTATTATTATTATTATTATTGTTATCAAAATTAATATCTATCTATCTATCTATCTATCTATCTATCTATATATATATATATATATATATATATATATATATATATATATATATATATATATATAAAACCACCTCACCAGTGTTACCACATATATAAACACCACCAGCAATGTTACCATATATATATAAACACCACCAGCAGTGTTACCACATATATAAACACCACCAGCAATGTTACCATATATATATAAACACCACCAGCAGTGTTACCACATATATAAATACCACCAACAGTATTACCACATATATAAACACCACCAACAGTATTACCACATATATAAACACCACCAACAGTGTTACCACATATATAAACACCACCAGCAGTGTTACCACATATATAAACACCACCAACAGTGTTACCACATATATAAACACCATCAGCAGTGTTACCACATATATAAACACCACCAGCAGTGTTACCACATATATAAACACCACCAACAGTGTTACCACATATATAAACACCACCAGCAGTGTTACCACATATATAAACACCACCAACAGTGTTACCACATATATAAACACCATCAGCAGTGTTACCACATATATAAACACCACCAACAGTGTTACCACATATATAAACACCATCAGCAGTGTTACCACATATATAAACACCACCAACAGTGTTACCACATATATAAACACCACCAGCAGTGTTACCACATATATAAACACCACCAACAGTGTTACCACATATATAAACACCACCAGCAGTGTTACCACATATATAAACACCACCAGCAGTGTTACCACATAAACTCAGTGTACACTACTAACATTTCTTATTATCTGCATGTAATGTCACTAAAAGTGTTGCCATACGCATCATTATAACCATAACCAAGGTGGAAAGGTCTAAGCAGGAGCAGGTGGAGAGGTGCACCATCTCAGGTGGCAATACTTTCTGCTCTATAATTTTCACAATGTATCTATTATACTTGTATAATTTTGTTTACATATTTCCTAAGATGTGCACCTTGATATAATAACCCAATACTGCATGAAATGACAGTATCCTGAGGCAGAGGAACCAAGCTACACTTCCAGTCAGACTGGGTGGTATTGGTGTCCGCAAGTCATCACAGACTGCACTACCTGCTTTCCTGTCCTCATGAGTTGTATCCAGAGGGCTGGTAGCAGCGATTCTCCCTGAACATCTTAGGGACAAGATTGGAGTCTATGACCAGAAGTTCGTTGACGGAGCCATGATCTGGGATAATCTAACGGGCTCTGAAACCAGACCTGCTGCCCCCAACAACTACACACAGTTGCACTGGGATGGTCCAATAGCGGAGAATATAGCCTCAACAATGATTCAGAGTGTGTCAGGGAAGGATACAGCCCCCCTCCTGGCAGTGAGAGCTCCTCATGCAGGGGACTTGTTGTTGGCTGTTCCCAACTCCGGCCTTAGTACACGCCTCGACCCACAGACCATCCGCATCGGTGTTGCCCTTCGACTTGCCGCCCCTATTCTCGCCGAACACAGGTGTATTTGCGGCAGTGAAGCAGCAGACCGATTCGGGTACCATGGTCTTGTGTGCCGTAAATCCGAGGGAAAGATTGCAAGACATGAGGAGGTTAATAACATTATCAAGAGGAGCCTCACAACAGCTGGATGCCCAGCAGTAAGGGAGCCACCCCAACTATGCAGATCTGATGGCAGCCAGAAGCGTCCAGATGGTATCACCCTTCAAGCCTGGACAGATGGGAAGCAGGTGGTGTGGGACTATACATGTGCATCTACCTTGGCTGATACCTATCTCCAATACACCAGGGAGGAAGGAGGGGCAGCTGCCAGCTTCAGGGAGTCACAAAAGTCTAGAAAATATGGAGAACTTGCCCATCATTATATGTTTGTTCCCATAGGCTCAGAGACCCTTGGCTCATGGGGAAAGACTGCATCTAAGTTCCTTAAGGAGCTTAGGCAAAAGACTCATCAGGGTAACTAGAGATCCCAGGGCAGCTAGTTTTCTGTTCCAGCGACTCAGCGCTGCTGTTCAGAGGGGTAATGCCTGCTGTATTTTGGACACACTCCCCAGTTTTGAGGAGCTGGATGAGATTTTCGCATTATAATTAGTGTCAAACACGTAACAATACATACTAGACATTTATCTCTAACCTCTCATGTACTATATATATCATCTTTATATCAACAACGTATCTCTTAAATCTTCTGTACCATATTATATAACAAAATATTCCAATTGGTAAAAAAGAATGAGAAGATGGGGTGGTAGGGGAAGTGGAATATTCAAACGGCTTCAGGAAGAAATCCAAATATTCTTCCTGGAAGTCTTTTTATCCACTTCAGTCTTCCTGGAAGTCTTTTTATCCACTTCTCCGAGGCTGTGGGTCCCACAATTTACACCAGAGGTGGACCCCTAATTTTTATAGAAATATGTAAGTTTTTTACAGATTTTTACGATGAAAGTGTTTTACAACATTGTATTTCCTTGCATGATGCTGCGTATTGTTGTATGTGTAAGTGTTGGCCGTGTACGTATTATTGTGTGTATGTGTATGTATTTAAGCATGTGCAATTGTACCAGAATGTGTGTACAACATGCTGAGAGAGAGTGAGAGAGAGAGAGAGAGAGAGAGAGAGAGAGAGAGAGAGAGAGAGAGAGAGAGAGAGAGAGATAGCCAGCTTCACTAAGCCTTAAACAACTACCACAGATGTCACTAAGCGACATCATCACCCTGACTGCCCGTCTGGGAGACGTGGTGAACTGGACAGTAGAGAACATCACTAATCTGGGACCCACGGCACTGATACTTCCCGTCTGTGTCGACAGTGTCCGGGACGATCAGACTGCCCAGGCTGTGTAAGTACCCGCAAGTACTCTTCTTTCAGGAAGTACTCAACACTAGAGAGGGGCTGTGTACTCTTAATATAATCTTGACACGATTTCAATAAGAGGGGGTTTGAGGGGATCAGCGCCCCCCCCCCATGTGGTCCGGTTCCAGACCAAAGGTTCAGCCTCGGCCTGAATTTTTTTTTATTTTTTTTTATTAACACATCGGCCATTTCCCACCAAGGCAGGGTGGCCCGAAAAAGAAAAACTTCCATCATTCACTCCATCACTGTCTTGCCAGAAGGGTGCTTTACACTACAGTTTTTAAACTGCAACATTAACACCCCTCCTTCAGAGTGCAGGCACTGTACTTCCCGTATCCAGGACTCAAGTCCGGCCTGCCGGTTTCCCTGAACCCCTTCATATATGTTACTTTGCTCACA
>NC_091367.1:5333904-5483904 GCF_038502225.1 Cherax quadricarinatus
ACATACACAAATTTTCGCATGCCTTATTCGGCAAGAAGAGCATTGCTATTTAAGCCAAAATCACAAGTTTTACCTATTCGGCACGACATTCAGGATGTACATGTTTATAGAGGGGTCATAGATATATCAGATCACGTTTTAGTTGTAGGTAGAGTGAGAGTAAAAGGTAGATGGGATACAAGGAAAATGGAAGCAGCAAGTAAGAGAGACGTGAAGGTTTATAAACTAAAGGAGGAGGCAGTTAGGGTAAGATATAAACAACTATTGGAGGACAGATGGGCTAGTGTGAGTATAGGCAATGGAGTAGATGTATGAGGTAGTTTTAAGAATATAGTGTTAGAGTGTTCAGTAGAAGTTTGTGGTTACAGGAAAGTGGGTGTGAGAGGGAAGAAGAGCGGTTGGTGGAATGATGATGTAAAGAGAGTAGTAAGGGAGGAAAAGTTAGCTTATGAGAGGTTTATACAAAGTAGAAGTGATGCAAGGAAGGAGGAGTATATGGAGAGAAAAAGAAAGGTTAAGAGAGTGGTGAAGCAATGTTAAAAGAGAGCAAATGAGAGAGTGGTTGAGATGTTATTAACAAATTATGTTGAAAATAGGAAAAAGTTTTGGAGTGAAATTAATAAGTTCAGGAAACCTAGAGAACGAATGGATTTGACAGTTAAAAATAAGAGAGGAGAGTTATTAAATGGAGAGTTAGAGGTATCCTGAAAATGGGGGGAATATTTCAAGGAACTGTTAAATGTTGATGAAGACAGGGAAGCTGTGAGTTCGTATATAGGGCAAGGAGGAATAACATCTTGTAGGAGTGAGGAAGAACCAGTTGTGAATGTGGAGGAAGTTCGTGAGGCAGTGGGTAGAACGAAAGGGGTTAGGGCAGCTGAGATTGACAGGATAAAGATAGAAATGTTAAAAGCAGGTGGGGATATAGTTTTGGAGAAGTTGGTGCTATTATTTAAAATATGTATGGAATATGGTAAAGTACCTAGGGATTGGCAGAGAGCATGCATAGTTCCTTTGTATAAAGGCAAAGGGGACAAAAGAGAGTGTAAAAATTATAGGGGGATAAGTCTGTTGAGTATACCTGGTAAAGTGTATGGTAGAGTTATTATTGAAAGAATTAAGAGTAAGACGGAGAGTAGGATAGCAGATGAGTAAGGAGACTTCAGGAAAGGTAGAGGGTGTCTAGACCAAGTGTTTACAGTGAAACATAGGTGAACAGTATTTAGATGAGGGTAAATTAGTTTTTGTGACATTTATGGATTTGGAAAAGGCGTATGACAGGGTGGATACGGAAGGGGGGTGCAATGTAGCAGATGTTGCAAATGTATGAAATAGGAGGTAAGTTACTGAAAGCAGTGAAGAGTTTTTACGAGGACAGTGAGGCTCAGGTTAGAGTATCAAGGCGAGAGGGAGATTATTTTCCACTAAAAGTAAGCCTTAGACAAGGATGTGTGATGTCACCGTGGTTGTTCAATATATTTATAGATGGAGTTGTAAGAGAAGTGAATGCTCAGGTGTTGGCAAGAGGTGTGAGGTTAAAAGATAAAGAATCTAACACAAAGTGGGAGTTGTCACAGTTGCTCTTTGCTGATGACACTGTGCTTTTGGGAGATTCTGAAGAGAAGTTGCAGAGGTTGGTGGATGAGTTTGGTAGGGTGTGTAAAAGAAGGAAACTAAACATGAATATAGGAAAGAGTAAGGTGATAAGTATAAAAAAAAATAGGTTATGAAAGATTGGATATCAGATTGGACTTATTTATCCTCGTTTTCTTAAAATATGTGTTACCTATAACCAAACCCCTTTCTAAACAAAGTTCAATCAAATGCTCCCCAATGTCATTATTCAGAAGGATGAGGTGAATCATAGAACTGATGAGGGGAAATAGGTGAGTGGTGCACTTAGGAGTCTGTGGAGACAAAGAACTTTATCCATGGAAGCAAAGAGGGGAATGTATGAGAGTATAGTTTTACCAACGCTCTTATATGGGTGTGAAGCATGGGTGGCAAATGTTGCAACAAGGAGAAGGCTGGAGGCAGTGGAAATGTCATGTCTGAGGGCATTGTGTGGTGTGAATATAAAGCAGAGAATTCGTAGTCTGGAAATTAGGAGGAAGTGTGGGATTATCAAAATTGTTATCCAGAGGGCTGAGGAGGAATTACTGAGGCGATTTGGACATGCTGAGAGGATGGAACGAAATAGAATGACTTTGAGAGTGTATAAATCTGTAGTGGAGGAAAGGCGGGGTAGGGGTAGGCCTAGAAAAGGTTGGAGGGAGGGAGTAAAGGAGATTTTGTGTGCGAGAAGCTTGGACTTAAGGCAAGCATGAGCGAGCGTATTTGATAGGAGTGAATGGAGACAAATGGTTTTTAATACTTGACGTGCTGTTGGAGTGTAAGCAAGTTAACATTTATGAAGGGGTTCACGGAAACCAGCAGGCCGGACTCGAGTCCTGGAGATGGAAAGTACAGTGTCTGCACTCTGAAGGAGGGGTGTTAATGTTGCAGTTTTATAACTATAGTGTAAGTGCGCCTCTGGCAAGACAGTGATGAAGTGAATGATGAAAGTTTTTCTTTTTCGAGCCACCCTGCCTTGGTGGGAAACGGCTGATGTGTTATATATATATATATATATATATATATATATATATATATATATATATATATATATATATATATATATATATATATATATATATATATATATATTGGTCATTTAGGAAGAGCTCATTTAAAATTTTCTAAACTTTATTAAGCCAACAATGAGGCTTAGAAGTTAACTTTTGGAATATCAAAGTATCAAAGAATTTAGTTGGAACAACTAGTCAAGTATCAGAGTCCCTAACACCTGTTTGTCTCCTAGACCCTTGTAAACAATGTAACCTACGTAAACTTTGATTAATGACTCAGTATGTCCCGCTACAGGTACCAGTAAAAGCACCTATGTACATTACGTGTGAGAAATGGAAGCAGGCGGTGTGTCGCGCCTACCAGTGTTCTAACATGGACGCCATGACGGTAAGTCAACACCTGCTGAACCTGTCTTATACCTGTGACTGGTATTCTGAGTTATCCTACCTCGGCAGCCAAGTCTGACATCTGTTCAACCAGGCTGTTGGTGCTGGCAGACTGTAGATAATGGTTCATCTGTCTACCATAACGTCAGAATATACTTTATATAATATTCAATAAGGTCACAGTACACAGGTGATATCACAATAGACAAATTAACCACTGTGGAAAATATACTGTAATTCCAAGTGGATTTGTGATTTTTCACACTATCAGAAAATAGTCAAAATGTACCATAACCATGTACCATAGCTATGTACCATAACCATGTGCCATAGCTATGTACCATAACCATGTGCCATAGCTATGTACCATAACCATGTGCCATAGCTATGTACCATAACCATGTGCCATAGCTATGTACCATAACCATGTGCCATAGCTATGTACCATAACCATGTGCCATAGCTATGTACCATAACCATGTGCCATAGCTATGTACCATAACCATGTGCCATAGCTATGTACCATAACCATGTGCCATAGCTATGTACCATAACCATAGCTATGTACCATAACCATGTGCCATAGCTATGTACCATAACCATGTGCCATAGCTATGTACCATAACCATGTGCCATAGCTATGTACCATAACCATGTGCCATAGCTATGTACCATAACCATGTACCATAGCTATGTACCATAACCATGTGCCATAGCTATGTACCATAACCATGTACCATAGCTATGTATCATAACCATGTACCATAGCTATGTACCATAACCATGTACCATAGCTATGTACCATAACCATGTACCACAGCTACGTACCATAACCATGTACCATAGCTATATACCATAACCATGTACCACAGCTACGTACCATAACCATGTACCACAGCTATATACCATACCCATGTACCACAGCTACGTACCATAACCATGTACCACACCTATATACCATAACCAGTACCACAGTTACGTACCATAACCATGTACCACGGCTATATACCATAACCATGTACCACAGCTACGTACCATAACCATATACCACAGCTATATACCATAACCATGTACCACAGCTACGTACCATAACCATGTATCACAGCTACGTACCATAAACATGTACCACAGCTACGTACCATAACCATGTACCACAGCTACGTACCATAACCATGTACCACAGCTACGTACCACAACCATGTACCACAGCTATATACCATAACCATGTACCACAGCTACGTACCATAACCATGTACCACAGCTATATACCATAACCATGTACCACAGCTATATACCATAACCATGTACCACAGCTACGTACCATAACCATGTACCACAGCTATATACCATAACCATGTACCACAGCTACGTACCATAACCATGTACCACAGCTATATACCATAACCATGTACCACAGCTACGTACCATAACCATGTACCACAGCTATATACCATAACCATGTACCACAGCTACGTACCATAACCATGTACCACAGCTGTATGCCATGACCATGTACCACAGCTACGTACCATAACCATGTACCACAGCTACGTACCATAACCATGTACCACAGCTATATACCATAACCATGTACCACAGCTATATACCATAACCATGTACCACAGCTACGTACCATAACCATGTACCACAGCTATATACCATAACCATGTACCACAGCTACGTACCATAACCATGTACCACAGCTATATACCATAACCATGTACCACAGCTACGTACCATAACCATGTACCACAGCTATATACCATAACCATGTACCACAGCTACGTACCATAACCATGTACCACAGCTGTATGCCATGACCATGTACCACAGCTACGTACCATAACCATGTACCACAGCTACGTACCATAACCATGTACCACAGCTACGTACCATAACCATGTACCACAGCTACGTACCATAACCATGTACCACAGCTACGTACCATAACCATGGCCAGATTAAGAAGTCTCCGGGCCCTCGGCTATTCAGATTGGCGGGGCCCCTTTGAGTTACGGGTAAGCGAAGCGACCCCTTCCAGCTTGGGGGTGGGGGGGGGGGGGGTCGGTGTGAGCCTGTTTAAGGTCTAATTAAATACATTCTGGCTATTTAGATTAAATTTAATAGGGAAAGTACATCAAGACAACCAAAACCATTTACCAACAGCCATTATAACTATCTTGTTAAATCATGCATTTTAAAGAGAATAAACTCAAGACTAGATTAGGCTTTTTTTTTTTATTCGCCGGTATTCACCCGGCCCGGGTCTTTTCCAAGTAGTGGTGACCCGGCCTTGGCTCCCTATCTGGGGAGTGTCTCGAGACTTAAGTCTCGGTGGCCCGGTGGCCCGGTGGCCTGGTGGCTAAAGCTCCCGCTTCACACACGGAGTGCCTGGGTTCGATTCCCGGCGGGTGGAAACATTCGACACGTTTCCTTACACCTGTTGTCCTGTTCACCTAGCAGCAAATAGGTACCTGGGTGTTAGTCGACTGGTGTGGGTCGCATCCTGGGGGACAAGATTAAGGACCACAATGGAAATAAGTTAGACAGTCCTCGATGACGCACTGACTTTCTTGGGTTATCCTGGGTGGCTAACCCTCCGGGGTTAAAAATCCGAACGAAATCTTATCTTATCTTATCTTATCCCATGGGAGGAGGTACAAGTACCCCCTCATCTTTGGGACAAACTGTCCCCAGGCCTAGCCACATTCCCCGCCCTCACGGGGCTCGTAGGGAAAAGCTAGGCCTCTGGTCTGCCATCTGCCCCGCCCCAAAGGGGCTCGTGGGGATGGCAGTCTTGTGAGCTGCAGGTGGTAGCAAGCTCAGGCCTTTTTATACCAGATTAGGCTATTAAAGTAGTGACATCATGTACCTATTATATTCACCATAACCACTACAGCACTATTATTCCCTTTATAAATCACTGACCATTATTGTTATCATTGCATCATGCATAAGACTATCAAATCATATAAACTCAAGAAAGTTAAGAATTGTTTATATTCACAGGCATTTCTTAAATAAACTTTTTTTCTGGATTTCATATTGGCAAAATCATCAATTATATTCTGAAAATCAATATTTCTGTTCTTCTTGAATTTTCTTCTTTCTTTTCTGTGACTCACTCGCATAAGAACGTCCAACATCACGTTCACCAGATGCCATAATGAGGATGTATCACTGTCTATAATCATGCAAATACAAATTTTTCATTATCAATTTTTATTAATTTTTTAATTATTAAATTTTTTTTTCTGTCAATTGGGGGGATATCGCCCTTGTAGCCCCCTTTCCTCTGGCTGCGCATCTAAAAATTCTAAACGTTACAGAACTTTTACCATAGATTAGGTTAGTGATTTGGACTACGAATATTTTACTAATTTATCCTCCTTGATCTCCAATTTACTTAAACAGAAATCATACTGAGTCCAAGAACAATGCACAATGGTACTTATATTACCATTTTCATAACTAAACTAATCATTATGTTTTGCATCATATATGGCCTACCACCATAGATGAGGACATGAGAATTAAAGAATGCAGGGACAATTTTCAGTTTCACCCAACCAACGATTTTCTGATGTGGCTTATGTGTTTCTGGGGAAATATGTAGTAAATTAATTGATGTTCTACATCACTTCCGTCGCAACTTGAAAACTAAGCATTTGCGACGGAAGTGATGTAGAACATCAATCAATTGAGATCTGTTATTGAAATGATAAAGACTTAAAGACAGGACAAAGTGCTTTTAAAACCTACAAACGGAAGTCACTTTGCGTTTTTAGGTTTTTCTTTATAGTATTTTTACCAAAAATGCGTCTTGACTGGTCCATGCGTCTTTACTGGTCCATGCGTCTTTACTGGTCAAGTAACCCTATCAGGTACCTCCCTTAATTAACATTTAGAGGCGAAAACAAACATTTATCCATACACATCAATGTCTATCAACAACACTTCAGTTGTGTACGAATGGTATATAATACCGACAAGATGAGAGTAAGACACATGTGCAACATCTGGGTATCTTTATTGTAGACGTTTCGCCATCCAGTGGCTTTATCAATACAAATTCTAGGACATAACTAGGACTACTGTCTTCAAGTTATGTCCTAGAATTTGTATTGATAAAGCCACTGGATGGCGAAACGTCTA
The DNA here is from genome assembly GCF_038502225.1 of Cherax quadricarinatus. Lineage (NCBI taxonomy): Eukaryota > Metazoa > Arthropoda > Malacostraca > Decapoda > Parastacidae > Cherax > Cherax quadricarinatus. The sequence continues at coordinate 5,341,074 of NC_091367.1, forward strand.
CAATAAAGATACCCAGATGTTGCACATGTGTCTTACTCTCAACACTTCAGTTAATTTGTCACAGTACAAGTCAAGATAACGTGTAATTACTACAGAAAATTGGAGAGGAATCTCCCATACTCACCCATTAGCGGGAAAACAGCTGTTCTGATGTAAACAAAGGCGTGTTGAGTGTTGCCATCTATGGTTAGGTTTATTTATTTTTATTTTATTTTATTTCATTATATATTTTTGTTTTGATTAATTTTTAAAAATAAATTTTACTCTCCAAACACTTGAACTTTTTAGGTAGGGACCCATTTGCACTTGCACCATGTGCGCAGTCTTGGATGAGCCCCTGAACCCCTTGGACCGCGGGGCCCTAGGCAAATGCCTAGTTTGCCTATGCGGTAATCCTGCCCTGACCATAACCATGTATCACAGCTACGTACCATAACCATGTGCCATAGCTATGTACCATAACCATATACCATACCATGTAACCATGTACCATACCATAACTTGTCAACGTATTCACTTCCTTGTATTCCTTCCCAAGACCAAGAACTGGTATGGTAACCTGGGCACGCTGCAGGCGTGTGTGGGTCCGTCAGATATCTCCAGCGCTGCTCTCACAGACCCAACCCTCAAGCTTGCTACTTACAACGCTTCCATAATGAGAGGCAAAGATATCAACCCACAGGTGAGGCACCCCCTAGTGTGTGGCAGGAGAGGTACGCATGGATATTAACCCACAGGTGAGGCACCCCCCTAGTGTGTGTGGCACGGGAGGTGAGGCACCTCCTAGTGTGTAGCAGGAGAGGTACGCATGGATATTAACCCACAGGTGAGGCACAGCCTAGTGTGTGGCAGGAGAGGTACGCATGGATATTAACCCACAGGTGAGGCACACTCTAGTGTGTGGCAGGGGAGGTGAGGCACCTCCTAGTGTGTAGTAGGAGAGGTACGCATTTAACCCACAAGTGAGGCACACCTTAGTGTGTGGCAGGGAAGGTGGGCATGGATATTAACCCACAGGTGAGGCACACCCTAGTGTGTGGCAGGGAAGGTGGGCATGGATATCAACCCACAGGTGAGGCACACCCTAGTGTGTGGCAGGGAAGGTAGGCATGGATATCAACCCACAGGTGAGGCACACCCTAGTGTGTGGCAGGAGAGGTAGGCATGGATATCAACCCACAGGTGAGGCACACCCTAGTGTGTGGCAGGGAAGGTAGGCATGGATATCAACCCACAGGTGAGGCACACCCTAGTGTGTGGCAGGAGAGGTAGGCATGGATATCAACCCACATGTGAGGCACACCCTAGTGTGTGGCAGGGAAGGTAGGCATGGATATCAACCCACAGGTGAGGCACACCCTAGTGTGTGGCAGGGAAGGTAGGCATGGATATCAACCCACAATTGAGGCACACCCTAGTGTGTGGCAGAGGAAGGTAGGCATGGATATCAACCCACAGGTGAGGCACACCCTAGTGTGTGGCAGGGAAGGTAGGCATGGATATCAACCCACAATTGAGGCACACCCTAGTGTGTGGCAGAGGAAGGTAGGCATGGATATCAACCCACAGGTGAGGCACACCCTAGTGTGTGGCAGGGAAGGTAGGCATGGATATCAACCCACAGGTGAGGCACACCCTAGTGTGTGGCAGGGAAGGTAGGCATGGATATCAACCCACAAGTGAGGCACACCCTAGTGTGTGGCAGGGAAGGTAGGCATGGATATCAACCCACAAGTGAGGCACACCCTAGTGTGTGGCAGGGAAGGTAGGCATGGATATCAACCCACAAGTGAGGCACACCCTAGTGTGTGGCAGGGAAGGTAGGCATGGATATCAACCCACAAGTGAGGCACACCCTAGTGTTTGGCAGGGAAGGTAGGCATGGATATCAACCCACAAGTGAGGCACACCCTAGTGTGTGGCAGGGAAGGTAGGCATGGATATCAACCCACAAGTGAGGCACACCCTAGTGTGTGGCAGGGAAGGTAGGCATGGATATCAACCCACAAGTGAGGCACACCCTAGTGTGTGGCAGGGAAGGTAGGCATGGATATCAACCCACAAGTGAGGCACACCCTAGTGTGTGGCAGGGAAGGTAGGCATGGATATCAACCCACAAGTGAGGCACACCCTAGTGTGTGGCAGGGAAGGTAGGCATGGATATCAACCCACAAGTGAGGCACACCCTAGTGTGTGGCAGGGAAGGTAGGCATGGATATCAACCCACAAGTGAGGCACACCCTAGTGTGTGGCAGGGAAGGTAGGCATGGATATCAACCCACAAGTGAGGCACACCCTAGTGTGTGGCAGGGAAGGTAGGCATGGATATCAACCCACAAGTGAGGCACACCCTAGTGTGTGGCAGGGAAGGTAGGCATGGATATCAACCCACAAGTGAGGCACACCCTAGTGTGTGGCAGGGAAGGTAGGCATGGATATCAACCCACAAGTGAGGCACACCCTAGTGTGTGGCAGGGAAGGTAGGCATGGATATCAACCCACAAGTGAGGCACACCCTAGTGTGTGGCAGGGAAGGTAGGCATGGATATCAACCCACAAGTGAGGCACACCCTAGTGTGTGGCAGGGAAGGTAGGCATGGATATCAACCCACAAGTGACCTCCCATATTGAGCAAGATAAAATTTATGAAGGGGTTCTGCGGGAAACCAGTTAGCCGGACTTGAGTCCTGGAGGTACAATACAATTCTGGCAAGACAGTGATTGAATGAATGACGGTGAAAGTGCTTCCTCTTTTCTGTAGTCATAGATTTAATTAGCATAAGAGTTATATATAATTACAATAATTATATTATAATAATTCTGTTATATTTATTATAAAATAAACTGAATTTTGGTCGTGAGTTGTGAGTTTGTATGATTTTTTTTCTTGTGCAGAAGTTTAATTAGTTTCTTGGTTTCAATGGTACATAAATCCCACCTCCTCTCTCTCTCTCTCTCTCTCTCTCTCTCTTACAGAACAGGGTAGCAGCACATTGCTGATGTATCCAATCTTCCTTATTACACGACCCCTTCCCCCTTCCTCCCTCATCAACACACATTTCACTTCTCACATCTTTCATCACACATCTCACATCTCAAGGAGCATCTTTCCACCCCCAGGATGCCAGCATCATCTTACAAGACTTCTTCACCAACAAGACTGTGGACAGCATCACCACGGCAGACGTCAACTCACTGGGTCAGTATAAGAATCAATCCATGCATTAAACCCGTGAGTCCCTCAGTGCAAAGAAGGGGGCGGTGCCTCGAACCTCCCTCCGTTAATATAGAGATGGACAAGGCTACTCCAACAGCTAAAAGACTCGATTTTTTTTTTTTTAGTTTTTCAAATGATTTTTTCCAATGGTTTAAATTATTTATATATTTTTGTGTTTACTCTCCCCTCAATTTTATAATGAAACTAAATCTTACAGAGTGAACACCTAGACAGCCAGACTGACAGACAGACAACCAGAGTCAGAAAGACAGCCCAGCACAGTCAGCTAGGCAGTCAGACTGACAGTCAGACAGCTAGACAGCGAGTCTTCTCACCACACTATATATCCACAGGAGGGCCCCTCATGATGCGAGCTCCAGCCTGCTACATTAAGAGTGCTGCTGACCGCTCCCTCCTCACCACAGTTCTACCTAACATGGACTCCAGCGTCCTGCTGGTCAAGGGACCAGAGTTCCCAGCTAAGGTGGGTACGGGGCACACAGAGAGCTGCCTAGAGTACATGTAGCCTCGAGTAAGTCCCTCCCAGCTCCCCTAGAACTCAACTAGCATAGCGAAGGATCGTTATAACATCTAAGCTATAAATAGAAATCACCATGCATTCTTATCCGTTCTAAAAAAGCCTCAAGTGTTAAGTAAAAGGACACAAACGCAACTAATGAGACATTTTATTGTGGCAACGTTTCGCTCTCCAGGAGCTTTATCACGCCGTTACGAACAATACACGAACGAACGAAATAACGAACAAGTGCAGGTAAGATCCCAAATGGGATGAGCTGGGAAGACGGGACAGACGAAGTATAGCTGGAGAGGAGTGTTCTTAGTTGTAGAAATATATCCAGGGTTTAACCCAGCAGCGAAGGCGATCGTGGGGCAGACTTGAAAACAGGAATAGCAGGTTTCTGTTGCATCGAACTTGTGGTAGCTGGGTCACATCAGAGGGCAGCACACAGGTGGTTGTTATACATGGACACAGAGGGTATATATAGGCTTAGAGTGAAGTGTAATACTAGTGGTAGTAGTAATATTAGTTGTAGTAGTAGTAGTAATACAATATGGTAGAACAATCAACTTGCACATAAGTAAAAGGTTAGATAGACAAATATTGGCAGTTGGATTAGAGAAGGTGTGTCTCAGTGTTCATCTGTAATGTGCCTTGTGTAGTATTAACAGGAGAGACTATGTGATGGCAGGGTTTACTGTTTTCAGGAGGATTCTTGCTAAGACTTCAGAGAGGATGAAGCTGCCTATATATACCCTCTGTGTCCATGTATTGTTTGTAACGTCGTGATAAAGCTCCTGGAGAGCGAAACGTTGCCACAATAAAATGTCACATTACTTGCACTTGTGTCCTTTTACTTAACATATTGTAGGTAATTCTACCATGTGTCTAACTTTCAACATACTTAAGATTCTTTACATAGAATATAGTATATTAAAGCACAAAAGACAGTCACCAACATGCATGTGTATTTCGGGAAGACTGAACCTAATGTTCACAACTTATTTAAGATGTAGGTTACTGAGTAGGAGTTTGTTTTGATGCACATAAAGTGAGGTAGCTGAGTGAATAATGGTACACTTCACAAATATCCCGCAGGTGGAAGAGAAAGGCTGATGACGACGTATCGGTCAGGCTTGGATCATGTATAGTGTGACTTGTAAATGGTCTAAGTCGGACAGAAACGTCGTGGTAAGCTCCTCTGTCCTGTGTGCGGGTTGTTTGTGTATTGTTCCAAGAGATGCAACATTTCCACAATGAAAAGTGTCCGGGCCCCAAGACTGTTCAGCTGCCTCCCATCATATATAAAGGGGATTACCAATAGGCCCCTGTCTTCAAGAAGGCGCTGGGCACCTGACCAGCCGGGCTGTGGTCCGTACGCCAGTTTGCAGTAACAGCCTAGTTGATCAGATCCTGATCCACCACGAGGCCTGGTCTCAGACCAAGCCGTGGGGGCGTTGACCCCCGAAACCCTCTCCAGGTATACTTCAGGTAGGTCACGGTATTGTGACTTTTTCTCCTCTGCAACAGTACAATGCTAAGTCCATTAGCACTAACATAGCCATTTCTAAATGGATAATGGAAATAAGTCACTTTGACTTTTTGGGGTTATCCTACGTAATCTACACATATATTGCTTTGTAGATGAATGGTTCAGAGAACCGACATCTTGATAAATTAGACACATGTGCAACTCTTGGGTATCTTTGTTGAGGAAACGTTTCGCCACACAGTGGCTTCATCAGTCCATACGAAGGAGAATCTTGAAGAACAGGAGGAGAATGAGGTAATCAGTCCCTCAACCTTGAGTCGATGTGGTCAGTCCATCAATCTTGAATAGAATACGGCATACGTGCTGAGAAGGAGCTTATAAACCGTTGGCAGGAGAGGTGCAGCAGTCATAGGTCGTGTAACATTTGTTCAATGTGGAAGTAGGTCGTATACAATTCCGACGAGATGAAAACTGAGACACATGTTCAACATCTGGTTATCTTTATCTTAGACGTTTCGCTATAATACGTCTACAGAAAAGATACCCAGATATTCCACATGTGTCTCAGTTTATGTATAATTACTTATATAACTGTATTTATGTATACCTGTATCTGAATATACTTACTTATATCTTTGTTTTGGTTTACCAAAGTGAGTTTTGAGGTAGACATTCTCTGTGTCCAGACCAGAGCACTGATGCAAGCCAACATGAAGACTGCCCTTGTGAGCGGAGTGTTCACCTCAGGGCAGATCCTGAGCTCGTTGAAGGTGCAGATCAATCCCTCGCTCCTCAAGGACCAGAGTACCACCATTCTCAAGCAGATTGTCGACTTTGCCTACCAGAAGCGAGCATACCTCTCCACTTTCCAGATTGACACTATCCTCTCCAAGGTGAGAATTTGACTTGCGTGAAGCGCTAAACACATGTGGGTTAGTTAGTGGTTATGGGAGGATGATGGGGGGGGTCATACGAGGCTCTTGATTCGCGAATTTAGAGCTGTCCTCGTATTAAACCTGACTGCTTCCCCATTTCACAGGTGCTATATGACCCCCATAGGTTTAGCGCTCTCCCATGTTCTGTTGGTTTATCAAGTGTCTTTCTTCCATGATTTTTTAATTGTTGTTGTTCTTGTTGCCTTATTTTCATTTTAGTTTTAAGACGAACATAAGAATGGAAGAATAATGTCACAGGCCTATTGGCTTTCTGAAAGCCTACTGGCCTTCTGAAAGCCTACTGGCCTTCTGAAAGCTTACTGGCCTTCTGAAAGCCTACTGACCTTCTGAAAGCCTACTGGCCTTCTGAAAGCCTACTGGCCTTCTGAAAGCCTACTGACCTTCTGAAAGCCTACTGGCCTTTTCAAAGCCTACTGGCCTTCTGAAAGCCTGCTGGCCTTCTCAAAGCCTACTGACCTTCTCAAAGCCTACTGGCCTTCTGAAAGCCTACTGGCCTTCTGAAAGCCTACTGGCCTTCTGAAAGCCTACTGGCCTTCTGAAAGCCTACTGGCCTTCTGAAAGCCTACTGGCCTTCTGAAAGCCTACTGGCCTTCTGAAAGCCTACTGGCCTTCTGAAAGCCTACTGACCTTCTGAAAGCCTACTGGCCTTCTGAAAGCCTACTGACCTTCTGAAAGCCTACTGGCCTTCTGAAAGCCTACTGGCCTTCTGAAAGCCTACTGACCTTCTGAAAGCCTACTGGCCTTCTCAAAGCCTACTGGCCTTCTCAAAGCCTACTGGCCTTCTCAAAGCCTACTGGCCTTCTGAAAGCTTACTGGCCTTCTGAAAGCCTACTGACCTTCTGAAAGCCTACTGGCCTTCTGAAAGCCTACTGGCCTTCTGAAAGCCTACTGACCTTCTGAAAGCCTACTGGCTTTCTGAAAGCCTACTGGCCTTCTGAAAGCCTACTGACCTTCTGAAAGCCTACTGGCCTTCTCAAAGCCTACTGGCCTTCTGAAAGCCTACTGACCTTCTGAAAGCCTACTGGCCTTCTGAAAGCCTACTGGCCTTCTGAAAGCCTACTGGCCTTCTCAAAGCCTACTGGCCTTCTCAAAGCCTACTGGCCTTTTCAAAGCCTACTGGCCTTCTCAAAGCCTACTGGCCTTTTCAAAGCCTACTGGCCTTCTCAAAGCCTACTAGCCTTTTCAAAGCCTACTGGCCTTCTGAAAGTCTACTGGCCTTCTCGAAGCCTACTGGCCTTCTCAAAGCCTACTGGCCTTCTCAAAGCCTACTGAAAGCCTACTGGCCTTCTCAAAGCCTACTGGCCTTGAGAGCCTACTGGCCTTCTGAAAGCCTACTGGCCTTCTGAAAGCCTACTGGCCTTCTGAAAGCCTACTGGCTTTCTGAAAGCCTACTGGCCTTCTGAAAGCCTACTGGCCTTCTGAAAGCCTACTGACCTTCTGAAAGCCTACTGACTTTCTGAAAGCCTACTGGCCTTCTGAAAGCCTACTGGCCTTCTGAAAGCCTACTGGCCTTCTAAAAGCCTACTGGCCTTCTGAAAGCCTACTGGCCTTCTGAAAGCCTACTGGCCTTCTGAAAGCCTACTGGCCTTCTGAAAGCCTACTGGCCTTCTCAAAGCCTACTGGCCTTCTCAAAGCCTACTGGCCTTCTCAAAGCTTGCTTGCCTTCTCAAAGCCTACTGGCCTTCTCAAAGCCTACTAGCTTTCTCAAAGCCTACTGGCCTTCTCAAAGCCTACTAGCTTTCTCAAAGCCTACTGGCCTTCTCAAAGCCTACTAGCTTTCTCAAAGCCTACTGGCGTTTCAAATCTAACTCATTTTCGTTGACATACCTGCATAATTTATCAGAGAATATCCAGGTAGAAACAGAGGACCCCAGTGGATATAAGTCACTTTGTCTGACTTTTTGGGTTGTCCTAGAGAGTGAGTTACACTATGTATGATAATTATACTTATATGTACCTGTGCCTAAATAAATGTTCTAATCATGCAGTTAATTTTATATACATTTTTTGTCTGATCCATGACTCATTACTTGATGTTTTCTCAGCTGTCTGCCAGTGACCTGGCACCTTACCCACCATTCTTCAGAGAGTACGCCTCTACTGTCAAGATTGGAAATCTGAACCTGTATGCCATGGTGGTGCTCGCCAAGAATATGTCATCATTCTCTCTTCCCGTGAGTCCCGTGGCATCCTTTATAGAGGGAGGAGAAGGAGGAGGATGCTGCATCTTTCTCTGTCAGTCTTGTGCAACTTCTGATCAAAGGAGACTATCTTCTTTCTCTTTTCCTACGAGTCCCTTAGACTTAATGTCAGCAGTCTTATAATAATAATAATAATAATAAGAATAATAATTGGCTGTGCCCTTGAAATTATTTCACTACAAGTATTTGCTACTGAAACTAGTGATCCTGGCTAGTATGAACGCTAGAAGTATTTATCTAGAAAGATTTATTGATATTCATCAAAGCATATATTTCTAAACTAAAATATTATATTGACCAAAACGAGTCTAAATCATTTTGACTGGCCATAACGAGAGTATATTAGCTAAGACAGGTGTCTGTGTTAGGCATCTGGACACATCGTATTTCATGATGCATTTTCAGAGGTGAAGAGTTTGTAGCAACCACTGACAATGCCACCTACCACCACTACCACTACTACTACCACAACCACCACCCACCACTACCACCCACCACCACCACCACCACCCACCATTACTACCATCGCCACCCACCACTACTACCATCACTATCACCCTCCACCACTACTACCACCGCCCCCCACCACTACTATCACCACCACCACCCACCACCACTACTATCACCACCACCACCCACCACCACTACCATCACTACCGCCCACCACCACTACTACCACCACCACCCACCACTACCACCCACCACCACTACTATCACCACCACCACCCACCACCACCACTACCGCCCACCACCACTACTACCACCACCACCCACCACTACCACCCACCACCACCACCATCCATTACTACCACCGCCACCCACCACTACTACCATCACTATCACCCTCCACCACTACTACCACCACCACCCACCACTACTATCACCACCACCACCCACCACCACTACTATCACCACCACCACCCACCACCACTACTATCACCACCACCACCCACCACCACTACCATCACTACCACCCACCACCACTACTACAACTACCACCCACCATCAGTCGTGTTTCAATATGAACGACTCCATGACGGAGGTTGAAACGTCACTAGTCACAGTAACAGACCTCTTCAACTTTCCCCTCAGTGCCTGCGGGGTGCCAACATGACATTCGGTGGCATGTATAACATTTCCGTTGACGAGATCAACAGTGGCATGGAGTTCCTGCGGTGTATGAGTGCCGTTGACGCCCAGAAAGTGTCTCCAGACGATCTCTTCAACGTCTTCGAGGCTATCAAGGCCACCGGGAAGCCTCTGTCCATGTCAGCGGTGAGTCACTGTCCATGTCAGCGGTGAGTCACTGTCCATGTCAGCGGTGAGTCACTGTCCATGTCAGCGGTGAGTCACTGTCCATGTCAGCGGTGAGTCACTGTCCATGTCAGCGGTGAGTCACTGTCCATGTCAGCGGTAAGTCACTGTCTTGTCACTGTCATGTCAGCTGTCACTGTCCAAGCGGTGAGTCACTGTCCATGTCAGCGGTGGTCACTGTCATGTCACGGTGAGACTGTCCATGTCCCCCCATGTCAGCCACTGTTGATGCCTGCCTGGAATGAAACGCTCCCCAGCCTTGATGAAACGCTGCACTGGGCGAAACGTTGTACAAATAAAAACCTCACTGTTCTTGGGTTCATGAAGGATTCACAACAGTATTATAAATATTTCGTGTGAACAATTTTTTCTCTAGCGAAATTGTAATAATTTTTAAATCAGTTTTTTATAGTCTTTTAATATTTTAATAGGCCTAATAGGCTCAATAAACAATTTCCTCCTGCATAAAAATGTTTAAAATAGGACAGATTTTTTAATTATCCCTCTAAATTCATCAGTTCGGATACCATCTACTTCTAGATTAGATCTTCCAGTGATCTTTAAACTGCACAATCCCTTGGTTCCTATTGTAGATGTTGACATGTTGTGTTTATCAACAGTGTCGTGTGTTTACATGTTGTGTTTATCAACAGTGTCGTGTGTTTACATGTTGTGTTTATCAACAGTGTCGTGTGTTTACAGTGTCAGTGTGTGTTTACATGTTGTGTTTATCAACAGTGTCGTGTGTTTACATGTTGTGTTTATCAACAGTGTCGTGTGTTTACATGTTGTGTTTATCAACAGTGTCGTGTGTTTACATGTTGTGTTTATCAACAGTGTCGTGTGTTGACATGTTGTGTTTATCAACAGTGTCGTGTGTTTACATGTTGTGTTTATCAACAGTGTCGTGTGTTTAGAGACATGTTGGTGGAGTGGGCAGCCACTAACCTACCCAGCAACCTCACCTCACTCCAAGATGTGGCTTCACAGCTGTTCCTTCAGGATGTGACAGTAGTGCCTCCTTGTGTCTTGGTTGACCTGGGGTGAGTGACTTGTGCCTTGTTGTGTGTATGTGCTCACTTACTCACCTGTATGTGGTTGAAGGGGTTGAGTCACAGCTCGTGTGTGTGTGTGTGTGTGTGTAGGTTTAGGAGGGAGTTTTATGCAGGCTGTCTTCTGTCTGCCTCTCTCTCTCTCTTTTTTTTCTCTCACTCTCTGTCACTCACTCTCTTCGATGCTTTCTGACCCTGCCTCGCCTGGTCATGACAGGGATGCCGCACTGAAGGTCATGACCAAGCAGATGAAGAAGGTGGCGTTGATGCAGCTATGTAAGATGAACTCTGGTCTCTCCAGCATCCCACAAGACAAGCGTCGGAACTTCATCAACAGTATCGTTAATGACATGGTAAGTCCCACGTGTATGAACACGAAGAACAATTTGCCGAAATACCTTTGACTGGAAAAACGTTTTGTTCTGTGTACCGCTAAACGGTGTTCCAGTTAACCCCATTTCAACAACCCTTTGTATTTTTTGCCTTTCTGTTTATCAGCGATTCCCCATTTCACCCAACCTCTACTGTATTCTACTGTATTATTATTTCTGTAATATGATACAGTTTCTGTAAATAATATCATACTTCTTAACTGATTTAATAATTCTCCACTAACCCAATATTTCTAAGAGTAGGTTTTAAGTGTGGTTTCAATCCGTCGTGAACCACGATCAAACCCTAACATTCTGACGCTCCATTTACGATGACTCACTTTTGACTTAGATCCTCCTCACAAGAGTTCAGATCTTCCTTGTAAGGAGTTCAGAACTTTTTAGTTATAAGATCAATAAGCTCGACGTCCTGGGTGATTATAAAAACAAGATCTCTTGTTGTGATTTCGTGTTGATTACCGGTATTTATTCATGTGACTTCACTCTCTCCTCTTCCATTTCATCAACCCTCCTTCCTATCTATTCCTTCTCTTCTTTACCTTACCTGCTTCTCTTTCCTAACTACTCTCCCTACCTCCCTCCCTCCTGCCTTCCTACTCTCCCTCCCTCCCTCCTGCCTTCCTACACTCCCTCCCTCCCTCCTGCCTTCCTACTCTCCCTCCCTCCCTCCTGCCTTCCTACACTCCCTCCCTCCCTCCTGCCTTCCTACTCTCCCTTCCTCCCTCCTGCCTTCCTACTCTCCCTCCTGCCTTCCTACTCTCCCTCCTCCCTTCCTACACTCCCTCCCTCCCTCCTACTCTCCCTCCCTCCCTCCTGCCTTCCTACACTCCCTCCATCCCTCCCTCAGATGAGCGTGCCGGGAGCCAAGATAGGCATATGTGAGTTAGACATGCTGGGAAGCTGCGTCTTCGATCTCACGCCACAAAACCTCAGGATGATGAACGAACCAGCTACCATGGAGTTCATTAAACGTCTCCAGGTGAGTGTAGCTGCTCACCTATATGTACTAACCTGTATGTACTCTCCTATATGTACTCATTTGTATGTACTCTCCTATATGTACTCACCTGTATGTACTCACCAATATGTAATCACCTGTATGTACTTATACGTGCCTACAGGGGGGTCGAAGCTCAGCTCCTGGCTTCGCTTCCTGGTTTGATCCCTCGTTGCTCGGTCACAGAGGTCGTCATGAGTGTAGGAGTGAATATCTCACTACTTTTCGAGAGGGGAGGTTGGGCTCCAGCTCTTGGGGCGCTCTTCTATTGCCCATTAAACTGATAAATCCTTCCGATCTGTATAGTAAATCTGCGCTGTTTCTGTCAGGGTACGGAGGATCAAAGCCTCGTCAACCCTTGCGTTAACTGACTCACACGGGTTTACCGCATATATACTCTTCTCTCTGCATATACACTAAGAGATACACACTGAGAAATATACACCCCTCAGTGTTCATACACTGAGAAATAGACATATCTCACTATATACACAGATACACATCTCTCACGGTCTATACACACAGATACACATCTCTCACGGTCTATACACACAGATACACATCTCTCACGGTCTATACACACAGATACACATCTCTCACGGTCTATACACACAGATACACATCTCTGTATATACAGATACACATCTCTCACGGTCTATACACACAGATACACATCTCTCACTGTCTATATACACAGATACACATCTCTCACTGTATATACACACAGATACACATCTCTCACTGTCTATATACACAGATACACATCTCTCACTGTATATACACACAGATACACATCTCTCACTGTATATACACACAGATACACATCTCTCACTGTATATACACACAGATACACATCTCTCACTGTCTATATACACAGATACACATCTCTCACTGTCTATACACACAGATACACATCTCTCACTGTCTATATACACAGAGATACACATCTCTCACTGTATATACACAGAGATACACATCTCTCACTGTATATACACACAGATACACATCTCTCACTGTATATACACAGAGATACACATCTCTCACTGTATATACACACAGATACACATCTCTCACTGTATATACACACAGATACACATCTCTCACTGTATATACACACAGATACACATCTCTCACTGTATATACACACAGATACACATCTCTCACTGTATATACACATGACTTGCTGGCCTTCATAAGGGTAAAGTGTACACAATGTACTGTATGTGTGTGTTTATGTGGTTTATGGGGTTTTAATCCTATCTAGTAGATGGGTTTAAAGTATTTTCTCAGTATGTATGTATGTATGTATGTATGTGTGTATATATATATATATATATATATATATATATATATATATATATATATATATATATATATATATATATATATATATATATATATATATATATAAATATAAACCTTTGAATAATAAAAATAGTTAGGGCTCTCGTTAATAACAAAGAAAACTAGACTAAGAGAAAACGAAAATAATTTAGCACTAACTAAAGCAATGTTTTAACGTCATTGGAATCTGTTGAACCCCTCAAGGAGGGTGCATCAGTCTGCAAAAGGCTCTTGATTCAAGGAAATAGAATTATAATCCATTTTCTCGGTTGGAATCTCATTTCTCCCCATAACCCTGGCACTGCACAACCCCCTACGGGTTCAGCGTTCCCCCATAATAATGTGATAGACACAAATGAAGAACCATATATGCATATTCACGTTGAAATATGGACGTTGTGTATAGTTACTTTTTGTTTTATTGATCTGATGTCCACTAGGTTCCACGTAGCACGGTGGTACAGCGTTCTGTTCGCAACCGAAGGATCCAGGTGAAATCCTGGAGAGATGAAGGGGCAAGTCTCCTAGTACCTGCTGCCTGTGTTAGCCAACACTGATAACACCTGCTGCCTGTGTTGCCTAGCAGTGATAACACCTGCTGCCTGTGTAGCCTAGCAGTGATAACACCTGCTGCTTATGTTACCTAGCAGTGACTAAATACCTAGTATATAGTTAACTCTCGTGGGTAGCATCCTGGATATTAAGACTTGAAGACCCCAACAGAAGATGACGAATGTGTTTGGATTAATAACCCGGAGGGATTGTAACCCATAATAACCCGAGAAAGCCAGGCAGTGTGGCTTATTTCCATTGAGGTCCTTTGATTTTCTTACCCAAGATGCCACCCACAATAGTCGGCTAACACCCACGTACCTACTTTCTGTTAGGTGAACAGGAACAAACTAACAGCTAGGTACCTATTTACTGCTAAGTGAACGGGAACAAATTAATACCCGGTATGTACTTATTGATAGGTAAACAGGAACAAACTAACATCCAGGTACATATTTACTGCTAGGTGAACAGGAACAAACTAATACCCAGGTACTTGCTTACTTCTTGGTAAACAAGGACGACAGCTATAAGGAAAAAATATTTAACGTTTCCACTCATCCCGGGGTTGAACCCGGGTCCTTCAGTTACGAGCAGAAGATGCTACCACTTAAGCCACTTACAGGCTCCACTGCCTGACTTTCCTGGCTTATCCTGGGTTATTAACCCTCCGGGGTGACATTGGGTAAGGTCTCATCATCCAAGGAATTGGAGCTACCCCTCCAATACCTTGGATCAAACCTGATCACCTACCATTCCCCCAGGAATATTAATTTATCTCTCTGCATGACTAGTATAAGATAAAAGTTAGAATAAGATATAAAATAACAGCATAAGATAAGGTACGATAACACAAGATAAAATATAATTAGATAAGATCAATTCTTGTCAGAAAATCTGAACTTTGGCTGTGAAGTCACAGATTTGCTGAGTGGCCCCTGAGGGTTTATCTCTTCCTTATACATCTAATAAGGTGAGGCCACACAGATGTGGTGGGCACATGTGTAATACGTTATGTAGGATGAACCCAGGATAGCCTAAGATAACCCAGGATAACCTAAGATAACACAGGATAATCTAAGATAACCCAGGATAACCTAGGATAATCCAAGGTAACTCAATAAAGTCAAACAACATAATTAGGTCTTCTGAAGAAAAGTGAGCGATTTCTGATATTATATTATATATATATATATATATATATATATATATATATATATATATATATATATATATATATATATATATATATATATATATATATATATATATATATATATATGTCGTGCCGAATATGTAAAACTGGTCAATTAGCAAGAACTCATTTAAAATTAAGTCCATTCTAAAATTTTCTCTTATACGTTTAAAGATATATTTTTTTCATTAATGTTGATGTAAAAAATTATAATTTTGCACCAAAAAGAACTTAGAAAACTTACCTAACCTTATTATAACAAGAACAATTTATTTTAGCCTAACCCAACTAAATATATTTTAGATTTGTTTACAGTAATTTAATACTAAACAAACACAGTGAAATATATTTTTTTCGTTAGGTTCAGAATGATTTTGGCGAAATTATTGCATACACAAATTTTCACTTGTCCTATATGGCAAGATGAGCGTTGCTATTTAAGCCAAGATAGGAAGTTCTGCCTATTCGGCACGACATATATATATATATATATATATATATATATATATATATATATATATATATATATATATATATATATATATATATATATATATATATATATATATAAAGGCGAGTGGTGCGTTGAGGTATATGTGGAGGCAAAAAATGTTATCTATGGAGGCAAAGAAGGGAATGTATGAGAGTATAATAGTACCAACACTCTTATATGGGTGTGAAGCTTGGGTTGTGAATGCTGCAGCGAAGAGGTGGTTGGAGGCAGTGGAGATGTCCTGTCTAAGTGCAATGTGTGGTGTAAATATTATGCAGAAAATTCGGAGTGTGGAAATTAGGAGAAGGTGTGGAGTTAATAAAAGTATTAGTCAGAGGGCAGAAGAGGGGTTGTTGAGGTGGTTTGGTCATTTAGAGAGAATGGATCAAAGTAGAATGACATGGAGAGCGTATAAACCTGTAGGGGAAGGAAGGCGGGGTAGGGGTCCTCGAAAAGGTTGGAGGGAGGGGGTAGGGGAGGTTTTGTGGGCGAGGGGCTTGGACTTCCAGCAAGCGTGCGTGAGCGTGTTAGATAGGAGTGAATGGAGACGAATGGTATTTGGGACCAGACGAGCTGTTGGAGTGTGAGCAGGGTAATATTTAGTGAAGGGATTCAGGGAAACCGGTTATTTTTATATAGCCGAACTTGAGTCCTGGAAATGGGAAGTACAATGTCTGCACTTTAAAGGAGGGGTTTGGGATATTAGCAGTTTGGAGGGATGTGTTGTGTATCTTTATACGTATATACTTCTAAACTGTTGTATTCTGAGCACCTCTGCAAAAACAGTGATAATGTGTGAGTGTGGTGAAAATGTTGAATGATGATGAAAGTATTTTCTTTTGGGGGGATTTTCTTTCTCTCTGGGTCACCCTGCCTCGGTGGGAGATGGCCAACTTGTTAATATATATATATATATATATATATATATATATATATATATATATATATATATATATATATATATATATTGATACTAATTTATATTTATGCACAGATGAGTTTCATGAGCCCTGTACCTCCCTGTCTGGATGTAACTCAGAAACAGCAAATTGGTCAGATGATTATCACCGTCATGGGGTAAGTACGTGTGTGTGAGTATTATGGCAACGTTCCTCTCTCCAGGAGCTTGACAAAGCTCCTGGAGAGCGAAACATCAACCATGATGCTAGTTTTATCTCACAGGCAAACAAGCTTTACTGGTGCATCTCATACCACTCAAGACGTGTGGCCTTGTCTCTGTGACAGCTATGATATCAGGGTTACTGTTGAGAGAATAATGTAAACCTTGGTCATTGTCACCAACATTGGTACCTATTTATTAGACAGCATCATGGGCCTGGGACCATGATCACTTCTAACAAATATGTCCTAGTGAGTATTCAAGTGTTTTTTTTAAATCCACAATTGCCTCTCATATCTCTTCTTTCAATACATTATTCCTGTATGATAATGTATCTCTATTTGTATGCCATACACTGACTTTTCTTTTACTAAACCTAAATAAAATTACAGTGACGATCACAACAGTGACAGCAACAACAGTGACATCAACAACAGTGACAGCAACAACAGTGACAGCAACAACAATTCCCCAATCAGCACCACCGCCACTACCAATCAGCACCACCATCACTACCAGTCAGCACCACCACCACTACCAACCACCACCATTACCAATCCCCCACCACCACTACCAACCCCCCACTACTATCATCCACCACCACCACTACCAACCCTCCTACCACTACCATTCACCACCACCACTACCAACCACCACCACCACCACCACCACTATCAACCCTCCACCACCACTACCAACCCCGCACCATCATTACCAACCCCCCACCACCACTACTAATCACCACCACCACTACCAACCACAACCACCTTCTTTCGTAAGAACATAAGAATGGAGGAACACTGCAGAAGGCCTGCTGTCCCATGCGAGGCAGGTCCTTTTCAGATCCAAACCCTCTAAGAGGAATACTGGTCCAGCCTATTCCCAAGGCTACTCAGGTCTTACTTCCATACTGCTACTCACCCATACTGTGCAAGTCCCACTCAAACCTAACCCCTCTCATTCATGTATAATTGAAACTACCCAAAATTTTAGCTTGGGTAAAGTATTATCAAAAAGAGTATTATAACTGCCTTGTGACCTGTGACCTGACAGACCACCGGCGACCTGGAAGGATGCAAGTGACATCAGCTGTCTCCTGGACACACTGTCCAGCACCTCCTTGATGTCCATCCCTCCTGAAGTCTTCATTTCCGTCAACTGCAAACCTTTGACAACCCACTTCGAGGATGGTCAGCCGGTGAGTCATGGGGAAGAGTAATGAAGGGGAGGGGGAAGAGGATGATGATGGGGGTAGGAGGATGAGGATGGGGGGATGAGGAGGGGATGAGTAACAATGGAGGTAGGAGAGAAAGTAAACAAATCTGACACTTAATAGGAACACAAGTTAGGAACACTGCAGCAGGCCTAATGGCCCATACTAGGCAGGTCTTTCTCTTACCCAAACCCATTAACAAAAATATCTGCCCAACCCATTTTTCAATGCTACCCATGGAACAATAAGTTTTGATAACCTTATTAACTCTAACAACTTCTTCCTGGTGCTGGACCTTTTTCACTTATGCATTACAGACACGATATTAATAATTCGCAATATCTGCAGGATATGTGTAAGACCAACGCCAAGGCGTCGTACAAGAAGATGAGTGAGATGCAGGCGTCGAATTGCATCAACTTGAGGAACACAGGTGAGCGTACATCACCGTGTGGTCGTACATCACCGTGTGGTCGTACATCACCGTGTGGTCGTACACCACCGTGTGGTCGTACACCACCGTGTGGTCGTACATCACCGTGTGGTCGTACACCACCGTGTGGTCGTACATCACCGTGTGGTCGTACATCACCGTGTGGTCGTACACCACCGTGTGGTCGTACACCACCGTGTGGTCGTACATCACCGTGTGGTCGTACACCACCGTGTGGTCGTACATCACCGTGTGGTCGTACATCACCGTGTGGTCGTACACCACCGTGTGGTCGTACATCACCGTGTGGTCGTACACCACCGTGTGGTCGTACATCTTAGTTAAGGTCTCACGAAAGTCGTACAATGGTCGTGAAAAGCTCCCGAGGTGTCATAGCCCTTGCTTTATCTAAGAATGGCTGCACGCAGCTATCAACATGCTACAAATTCGGTATTCTCTGAGTTTCTGGTTGTGACTGTCAGCTCCCACGATCACTGTACCGAGAATGACTGTACTCGCATGATGGAAGGCGCTTCTACTGCACTGTGTGTGTATCATTGCTCTCACAGCTCTCAATGATTATACGAATAAAAGTGAGATGCATAGTATCAGACCTTACCAAGATGTATAAAATTTAGGTAAAGCATATCCTTGAGACTTCTCTTACACTTCTTGATACCAAGCCAAGAAGACTGTCATATTTAACGTTATGATATATATATATATATATATATATATATATATATATATATATATATATATATATATATATATATATATATATATATGCAAGGAATTCGCAAGAGCAGGCGAAATATACACAAACACTGATCTCTGGCTGATGCATGCAGGGGATGAGATGGAAAGCTGTAAGCCTTCTCCCTGAAAGCTGGCTGCCTTGGATCAACGTGTAGCGCAATCTGCACGCCAAGGTATTGTCCAGTGTGGTGAGATTGGTATAGCACCGCGTACCATGTTCCAAGGTTCGTAGGTTCGAGTCTCCTTCAGCCAGAAATCAGTATATATATATATATATATATATATATATATATATATATATATATATATATATATATATATATATATATATATATATATATATATATATATTATTAATTTGAACATGATACAGAGTAGTACAAATGAATACAGTTAAGAGCAGCATGCCAAAGCCCCTTGTATGCAGAACATTATAGGCAGCTTAAAATTAACTTAAGATTAACTAAGCAATGATATATTCAGTGGTAAAACATTAATGTAAACACATAACAATTAAGCACAAATGAGTATTACAAAGACAGGTCATATGGTCATTTACTGTGTTGCTGAGCATTCAGTAGAACGGAGTATTCTGTTAGGTAATGTAATTAAAAAATAACAAAATTTGATTGGGTATCAGGTTAAACATTTATGAGATACAGTTATGAGAAACATTTATGAGATATAATTTTTAAGATATATATGTAGATATATGGGACCAGGTCATGTGTGGAGCACGTGGATGGTCATAGTCTGAAAGATATGCCAAGAACTGAGGTCACCTGATTGACAAGTCATAAGAGAGAACTATTAATTTAGTCACGATGCTGAACATGCTAAAGCTTCCCGTGCTTTATGTTGGCTATGTCTGATGCAGCAGTGAACGCTGCCTCTAGACATCGTCGCTTCCGCAAGTCATTCTCCTTAATGATTTGGCGTTCTTTATCCCACGTCATGAGGCTTCCATGTGAATTTTGATGTATGACACCTCATGAAAGTGACTGAAGCTGGACTGATTATTAAGACAAATGACTTGCACAAGCGGAGATGTCTAGAGGCAGCCGCGATGAAGGCTGCATCAAATACGCTTCGTCCAGAACGCAGGTTAGATTAACACATCCGAGATTTTGACTCGTTTGAGCTGCCAGTAAGCGACTTGCTTCTATAAGAATTGTTGTAGTCAGCAAATTGTGACATATTTATATATTTATCTATTTTTGGTACCATAGTTGACCCATTGTGAACCTATTTCTTTCCCCAAGAGTGTAAACCTACTACTACTACTATTATTGCTACTACTACTGTTATTATTACTACTGCAACTACTACTACTGTTACCACTACTGCTGTTACTTCTACTATTACTACTACTACTACTACTATTACTGCTACTACTACTACTACTGTTAATACTATTACTACTACTATTGTTACTACTACTGCTACTACTACTACTGTTACTACTACAATTACTTATACTACTACTACTACTACTAATAATAATAATAATAATAATAATAATAATAAGAGAATAATAATTGTAGTGAAGTTAGATGTCCGGTTATTACAGTGGGTTCAGGCACCAATTGTGACAAAATCCTGTGCAATGGCCTGGCTGTCATGACCTCTGCTGATATCAATAGCCTACAGCTGCAGGATGTCTATGACAACCTCGCTGACCTCGCAGCCCAGGAGATGACCATGGCCCAAGCCCAGGTAAGCCAGACAGAAGATCAAGCCTCCACCACTTCTTGTACTGGGTTAATCACGTGAGTTTTAGAGTATATATATAATTTATATTATCTGTTTGTCTAATTTATTTTTAGTGCTACCCGAGGTGTGTCTCAATGACCCTATTAGGCAAGTTGTTCCACTTATCTACAACTATACTGCCGAACCTGGACTATCCTACACCCTTCCTACGTCTGGATCCAATCAACTTAAATCCAGTGTTGAGAGTTCTCTCTTGGTTAGGTATTCTTAGCATTATATTCTTTGTTTAAACCCGTCTGCCACATATATTCTTCAATCAAATTTCCTCTCAGTATTCTTACCCACATGTTAAGGTCTGACGTAATTCACTTAGCCTTACCTACGCAAGAACAACGTAAAGGAGGAACACAGCAGCAAGCCTACTTGCCCATACCTGGCACATCTTCCTCAAACCCAAACCCCAGTAACCAAAATATTCGCCTAACCCAATAACCAAAATATTCGCCTAACCCATAATAATGTGTGACCTTATCCACAGGCTCTGTTAACGAAAGTCAGACAGTTAAGCAGCCAAGGCAACCTGACCACGGATAACCTTAACAACCTGGGTTACATCTACCAGGCCTTCACCGCCAATGATATGGCCAACCTCAACTGGACCAACCCGAGAGCCAAGTCAATGATCTACCAGATTGGTAGAATGAAAATGATGCCTGACGATGTGGTAAGTGGTAGACCTGAAGCTCTAGTGGGGAGAGATGGGGAAGATGTGGAGAGATGGGAAAGTTGTACATAAATGGTATATAATATCGACAAGATGAATAATTAGATACACGTGCTACACATCAATACATACATATATGAAGAACAACCACTGTGAAAAAATAGTGAAATTCCAAACGATTTCGTGACTTCTCACATTATTTGCCTACAGTCTTGTCCACTTACTCGCACTCTGCCCATTCAGATGACAGCCGCCAAGGACCAGATCCTGTCACTGTACCAGACTCCCCCCAACATGAACTCTCAGGACCTGATGTTACTGGGTCAGATAATCTGTGTCTTCACCCAGAGTCAGATTAATAACATCCCCGTCAGTGCCTTCCTGTGAGTACCTGCTGGAGGAGGAGGAAGATGAGGAGGAAGGAGAGAAGGAGAAGAAAACAGAATGATAGCAAAGAAAAAATGAATGGAGATAAAGTATAAGTGTTTGTGTGTGTTTACCAATTTCAGATTGCACGGGTCGATTCACGGCTCCAGTGTGTGTGTGTGTGTATTACACTCCCATTACTACTAATTATCAAACAAATTTACTACTGTAACTATCTCACCCATAGCAGCTACAACACTTGCAACAACTATCACACACCTACTAACACAACCACAACTACAACTGTTGTTGACTTACAGAGGAGCCATGAGGTACCTGGGAATACTGAACTGCAACAACAAGAATGGCACTGTCTACCTGGCACAGATGGCCCTCGCTGCTTACAAGAGTGACAACAGAGACCTGCCTTACTGGGATGGTGCCACGGTGAGGGAGGGGTTATGGAAGGGGTGAACGAGGGGTGAGGGAAGGGGTGAGGGCAAGGGGTGATGGAAAGGGTGAGGGTGGGGTGAGGGAAGGGGTGAGGGGAAGGGCTGAGGGAAGGGTGAGGGAGTGGGTGAGGGGAAGGGGTGAGGGAAAGGGTGAGGGGGAGGAGTGAGGGAAGGGGTGAGGGAAGGGGTGAGGGAGGGGGTGAGGGAAGGGGTGAAGGAGGGAGTGAGGAAGAAAGAGGATGAGGGAAGGCCCAAACAAACCTTAATTACTAAACAGATTTTGAGTATATAAAAAACACTGGACCAACATTTTGGACGATTGTAATGGGGAACAACGTTCACTGTTCTTCCGTTCTTAGACAACAGCTCATCGTTGGATTAACAAGGAACACAAGAGGAGCACTGCAGCAGGCCTACTGGCCCATGCTAGACAGATCCTTCTTAAAGGTGATTAACTACTCTTCGCAAGAGTAGCGTGTCTCTGACGCTCTTACAGGACGGAGGATCAAGCCTCCATCACTCCTTAAATATCCCATGCAGGTTTACAGCCTCGCTTAAATATTCTTTATAATAATAATAATATTAATAATAATAATTACCACCAAAAAGTATTAATGCGGGATAACCCAGATGGCTTTCCTGTGATCTGAACCTCAGGATAACCCCCAGATGGCTTTCCTGTGATCTGAACCTCAGGATAACCCCCAGATGGCTTTCCTGTGATCTGAACCTCAAGATAACCCCCAGATGGCTTTCCTATGATCTGAACCTCAGGATAACCCCCAGATGGCTTTCCTGTGATCTGAACCTCAGGATAAGCCCCAGATGGCTTTCCTGTGATCTGAACCTCAGGATAACCCCCAGATGGCTTTCCTGTGATCTGAACCTCAGGATAACCCCCAGATGGCTTTCCTGTGATCTGAACCTCAGGATAACCCCCAGATGGCTTTCCTGTGATCCGAACCTCAGGATAACCCCCAGATGGCTTTCCTGTGATCTGAACCTCAGGATAACCCCCAGATGGCTTTCCTGTGATCTGAACCTCAGGATAACCCCCAGATGGCTTTCCTGTGATCTGAACCTCAGGATAACCCCCAGATGGCTTTCCTGTGATCTGAGCCTCAGGATAACCCCCAGATGGCTTTCCTGTGATCTGAACCTCAGGATAACCCCCAGATGGCTTTCCTGTGATCTGAACCTCAGGATAACCCCCAGATGGCTTTCCTGTGATCTGAACCTCAGGATAACCCCCAGATGGCTTTCCTGTGATCTGAGCCTCAGGATAACCCCCAGATGGCTTTCCTGTGATCTGAACCTCAGGATAACCCCCAGATGGCTTTCCTGTGATCTGAACCTCAGGATAACCCCCAGATGGCTTTCCTGTGATCTGAACCTCAGGATAACCCCCAGATGGCTTTCCTGTGATCTGAACCTCAGGATAACCCCCAGATGGCTTTCCTGTGATCTGAACCTCAGGATAACCCCCAGATGGCTTTCCTGTGATCTGAGCCTCAGGATAACCCCCAGATGGCTTTCCTGTGATCTGAACCTCAGGATAACCCCCAGATGGCTTTCCTGTGATCTGAGCCTCAGGATAACCCCCAGATGGCTTTCCTGTGATCTGAACCTCAGGATAACCCCCAGATGGCTTTCCTGTGATCTGAACCTCAAGATAACCCCCAGATGGCTTTCCTATGATCTGAACCTCAGGATAACCCCCAGATGGCTTTCCTGTGATCTGAACCTCAGGATAACCCCCAGATGGCTTTCCTGTGATCCGAACCTCAGGATAAGCCCCAGATGGCTTTCCTGTGATCTGAACCTCAGGATAAGCCCCAGATGGCTTTCCTGTGATCTGAACCTCAGGATAAGCCCCAGATGGCTTTCCTGTGATCTGAACCTCAGGATAAGCCCCAGATGGCTTTCCTGTGATCTGAACCTCAGGATAAGCCCCAGATGGCTTTCCTGTGATCTGAACCTCAGGATAACCCCCAGATGGCTTTCCTGTGATCTGAACCTCAAGATAACCCCCAGATGGCTTTCCTATGATCTGAACCTCAGGATAACCCCCAGATGGCTTTCCTGTGATCTGAACCTCAGGATAACCCCCAGATGGCTTTCCTGTGATCCGAACCTCAGGATAAGCCCCAGATGGCTTTCCTGTGATCTGAACCTCAGGATAAGCCCCAGATGGCTTTCCTGTGATCTGAACCTCAGGATAAGCCCCAGATGGCTTTCCTGTGATCTGAACCTCAGGATAAGCCCCAGATGGCTTTCCTGTGATCTGAACCTCAGGATAAGCCCCAGATGGCTTTCCTGTGATCTGAACCTCAGGATAACCCCCAGATGGCTTTCCTGTGATCTGAACCTCAGGATAAGCCCCAGATGGCTTTCCTGTGATCTGAACCTCAGGATAAGCCCCAGATGGCTTTCCTGTGATCTGAACCTCAGGATAAGCCCCAGATGGCTTTCCTGTGATCTGAACCTCAGGATAACCCCCAGATGGCTTTCCTGTGATCTGAACCTCAGGATAACCCCCAGATGGCTTTCCTGTGATCTGAACCTCAGGATAACCCCCATATGGCTTTCCTGTGATCTGAGCCTCAGGATAACCCCCAGATGGCTTTCCTGTGATCTGAACCTCAGGATAACCCCCAGATGGCTTTCCTGTGATCTGAACCTCAGGATAACCCCTAGATGGCTTTCCTGCCATTACAAACCCAGGATAAGCCAGACAGAGTGGCGCTAACCAATGCTACCACTTGTGTTCCCGATAACAGATGAGTGAGATGGGTCTCCTGATGGGCGGACTTGGACCGGAGCAACTGACTGCCATCCCTCCCCAGGCCTACTCTGGACTCACCTCGGCTGGTGTCAAGTCCATCGCACCGGGGGCCCTCAAGGTGAGTGCCTGGTCTTCAAGGTGAGTGCCTGGCCCTCAAGGTGAGTGCCTGGCCCTCAAGGTGAGTGCCTGGCCCTCAAGGTGAGTGCCTGGTCTTCAAGGTGAGTGCCTGGTCTTCAAGGTGAGTGCCTGGCCCTCAAGGTGAGTGCCTGGTCCTCAAGGTGAGTGCCTGGTCTTCAAGGTGAGTGCCTGGCCCTCAAGGTGAGTGCCTGGCCCTCAAGGTGAGTGCCTGGCCCTCAAGGTGAGTGCCTGGTCTTCAAGGTGAGTGCCTGGCCCTCAAGGTGAGTGCCTGGCCCTCAAGGTGAGTGCCTGGCCCTCAAGGTGAGTGCCTGGCCCTCAAGGTGAGTGCCTGGCCCTCAAGGTGAGTGCCTGGCCCTCAAGGTGAGTGCCTGGTCTTCAAGGTGAGTGCCTGGCCCTCAAGGTGAGTGCCTGGCCCTCAAGGTGAGTGCCTGGCCCTCAAGGTGAGTGCCTGGTCTTCAAGGTGAGTGCCTGGTCTTCAAGGTGAGTGCCTGGCGCTCAAGGTGAGTGCCTGGTCCTCAAGGTGAGTGCCTGGTCTTCAAGGTGAGTGCCTGGTCCTCAAGGTGAGTGCCTGGTCTTCAAGGTGAGTGCCTGGTCCTCAAGGTGCGTGCCTGGTCTTCAAGGTGAGTGCCTGGTCTTCAAGGTGAGTGCCTGGCCCTCAAGGTGAGTGCCTGGCCCTCAAGGTTAGTGCCTGACCCTCAAGGTGAGTGCCTGACCCTCAAGGTGACTGCCTGACCCTCAAGGTGAGTGCCTGACCCTCAAGGTGAGTGCCTGACCCTCAAGGTGAGTGCCTGACCCTCAAGGTGAGTGCCTGACCCTCAAGGTGAGTGCCTGACCCTCAAGGTGAGTGCCTGGCCCTCAAGGTGAGTGCCTGGCCCTCAAGGTGAGTGCCTGGTCTTCAAGGTGAGTGCCTGACCCTCAAGGTGAGTGCCTGGCCCTCAAGGTGAGTGCCTGACCCTCAAGGTGAGTGCCTGACCCTCAAGGTGAGTGCCTGGCCCTCAAGGTGAGTGCCTGACCCTCAAGGTGAGTGCCTGGCCCTCAAGGTGAGTGCCTGACCCTCAAGGTGAGTGCCTGGCCCTCAAGGTGAGTGCCTGACCCTCAAGGTGAGTGCCTGGCCCTCAAGGTGAGTGCCTGACCCTCAAGGTGAGTGCCTGACCCTCAAGGTGAGTGCCTGACCCTCAAGGTGAGTGCCTGACCCTCAAGGTGAGTGCCTGACCCTCAAGGTGAGTGCCTGACCCTCAAGGTGAGTGCCTGACCCTCAAGGTGAGTGCCTGGTCCTCAAGGTGAGTGCCTGGCCCTCAAGGTGAGTGCCTGACCCTCAAGGTGAGTGCCTGACCCTCAAGGTGAGTGCCTGACCCTCAAGGTGAGTGCCTGACCCTCAAGGTGAGTGCCTGGTCCTCAAGGTGAGTGCCTGGTCTTCAAGGTGAGTGCCTGGTCCTCAAGGTGAGTGCCTGGTCTTCAAGGTGAGTGCCTGGTCTTCAAGGTGAGTGCCTGGCCCTCAAGGTGAGTGCCTGGCCCTCAAGGTGAGTGCCTGGCCCTCAAGGTGAGTGCCTGGCCCTCAAGGTGAGTGCCTGACCCTCAAGGTGAGTGCCTGACCCTCAATGTGAGTGCCTGACCCTCAAGGTGAGTGCCTGGCCCTCAAGGTGAGTGCCTGACCCTCAAGGTGACTGCCTGACCCTCAAGGTGAGTGCCTGACCCTCAAGGTTAGTGCCTGTCCCTTAAGGTGAGTGCCTGACCCTCAAGGTTAGTGCCTGACCCTCAAGGTGAGTGCCTGACCCTCAAGGTGAGTGCCTGACCCTCAAGGTGAGTGCCTGACCCTCAAGGTTAGTGCCTGACCCTCAAAGTGAGTGCCTGACCCTCAAGGTGAGTGCCTGACCCTCAAGGTGAGTGCCTGACCCTCAAGGTGAGTGCCTGACCCTCAAGGTGAGTGCCTGACCCTCAAGGTGAGTGCCTGACCCTCAAGGTGAGTGCCTGGCCCTCAAGATGAGTGCCAGGAAATATAATAATAATAATAATAATAATAATAATAATTATGATAATATAAAGATAAAATAAAAATAATCATAGCAATGATAATAACATATACACAAGAAATAAAATTATAATTATTAATATTATTATTATTATTATTATTATTATTATTATTATTATTATTATTATTATTATTATTATTATTATTATTTAAGAGAGTAGGGGAAGTACCATGTAGTAACCAGCTTTGATCCGAGGGGAGGGGGGGGGAGAAGAGAGTGATTCCAAGTCAGTGGATCAAGAGCTCTCCTTGTTGCAGGCACTGAAGGTGGCACAGATCCAGAACTTGAGTCCATCTACTGCCGCTGCCATCACCCCGGACCAGATGGCACAGTTCAACACTGAGATGATGGTGGCACTGAATAGAGTACTGCCATCTACTTCCCCAAGGAGCAGTGCCACTAGTAAGTACTCACTAGTACCAGAGGGACAGTGCCACTAGTAAGTACTCACTAGTACCATAGGGACAGTGATACTAGTAAGTACTCACTAGTACCAGAGGGACAGTGATACTAGTAAGGAGTCACTAGTAATAGAGGGACAGTGACACTAGTAAGTACTCACTAGTACCAGAGGGACAGTGGCACCAGTAAGGAGTCACTAGTAATAGAGGGACAGTGACACTAGTAAGTACTCACTAGTACCAGAGGGACAGTGGCACCAGTAAGGAGTCACTAGTAATAGAGGGACAGTGACACTAGTAAGTACTCACTAGTACCAGAGGGACAGTGGCACCAGTAAGGAGTCACTAGTAATAGAGGGACAGTGACACTAGTAAGTACTCACTAGTACCAGAGGGACAGTGACACCAGTAAGGAGTCACTAGTACTAGAGGGACAGTGACACTAGTAAGTACTCACTAGTACTAGAGGGACAGTGACACTAGTAAGTACTCACTAGTACTAGAGGGACAGTTACACTAGTAAGGGGTCACTAATACTAGAGGGACAGTGACACCAGTAAGTATTCACTAGTACTAGAGGGACAGTGACACTAGTAAGGGGTCACTAGTACTAGAGGGACAGTGACGCCAGTAAGTACTCACTAGTACTAGAGGGACAGTGACACTAGTAATTACTCACTAGTACTAGAGGGACAGTGACACTAGTAATTACTCCCTAGTACTAGAGGGGCAGTGACACTAGTAAGTACTCACTAGTACTAGAGGGACAGTGACACTAGTAGTACTCACTAGTACTAGAGACAATGACACTAGTAAGGAGTCATTAGTACTAGAGGGACAGTGACACTAGTAAGGAGTCACTAGTACTAGAGCGACAGTGACACCAGTGAGTACCCACTAGTACTAGAGAGACAGTGACACTAGTAAGGAGTCACTAATACTAGAGGGACAGTGACACTAGTAAGGAGTCACTAGTACTAGAGGGACAGTGACACCAGTAAGTACTCACTAGTACTAGAGGGATAGTGACACCAGTAAATGTACTCTGGTATGATTTTATATTTGTACTCTTTTGTTTTCAGGTCACTGTATATCCGGGTTCCTGGGAGGGTTGTCACTGTTGCTGGCACTGTTGCTGGCTTAGACAACTGCCAACACCCGCTACTCAACACCCGCACAGACACCGAAGGATAACACGGGAGGTCCCCGACTTGTGGACGCCTCAAGTTAAACCCGCGTCAACACGATATCAGAAATCAATTAACTGTTTTTTCACGACTGACGATCAGTGTTTAAACATTCGTAAATCATTTACAGTTGTTTTGGTGCGACTGTTTGTAAGTTAGGTTGAAAATGGGATGAAATACCGACTAGTTGAATTGGGTATCTTCAGTCAAATACAGAGGCAGCAGGTGTAGTAGTAGTAGTAGTGGACTGGAGAGAAAGTAGTCAGTCCCTCAGTCTGGAGACATGAGGTGGTCAGTCCCTCAGTCTGGAGACATGAGGTGGTCAGTCCCTCAGTCTGGAGACATGAGGTGGTCAGTCCCTCAGTCTGGAGACATGAGGTGGTCAGTCCCTCAGTCTGGAGACATGAGGTGGTCAGTCCCTCAGCCTGGAGATATGAGATGGTCAGTCCCTCAGCCTGGAGATATGAGATGGTCAGTCCCTCAGCCTGGAGAAGAGTTGAGTTCCATGGAGGTCAACTCTTCTCCAGACTGAGGGACTAATTACATAATCCTCAATTCACTACTACACCTGCTGCCTCTGTATCTGACTGAAGAAGTGTACTGTGTGGCATCAAGAAAGACACACACGTGTTG
This sequence comes from Cherax quadricarinatus, assembly GCF_038502225.1. Taxonomy (NCBI): domain Eukaryota; kingdom Metazoa; phylum Arthropoda; class Malacostraca; order Decapoda; family Parastacidae; genus Cherax; species Cherax quadricarinatus. The sequence goes on from NC_091367.1 coordinate 5,370,753, forward strand.
CACATGTGTCTTTATCTGACAGTGTCAACACCAGCCACACATCTGACTCACTCAACCTCACATATACACCGTCTTAAGTAAAAGGACACAAGTGCAACTCATGCCACATTTTTATTGTGGCAACGTTTCGCTCTCCACGAGCTTTATTGTCGCAACGTTTCGGTCTCCACGAGCTTTATCAAGTCGTCTATATATATATATATATATATATATATATATATATATATATATATATATATATATATATATATATATATATATATATATATATATATATATATATATATATATATACATATATATATATATATATATATATATATATATATATATATATATATATATATATATATAACATATATATATATAATTTTTAAAGTGCCTTAAATTTTCTATCTATCTATCTATCTATCTATCTATCTATCTATATATATATATATATATATATATATATATATATATATATATATATATATATATATATATATATATATATATTGGGGGAGGTTATAAAAATTTGTTTTCAATTCAAAATTGAAAAAAATATTTGATTTTTTTTACCAAAAATGATAATAATAAAGGTGTTACAGTTAAGAGTATTGATATAGATTTAGACAATATTAATATAGATTTAGACAGTATTGATATAGATTTAGACTATGTTTTATAAGGAATACAATTAATTTAACTGTCTGCCCGTAGACAGCCTGTAGACAGATCCAGGGGGGTCACTGCCCCCTGTCCCCCAGGTGCTCTCTGCCCCCCTGTCCCCCAGGTGCTCACTGCCCCCCTGTCCCCCAGGTGCTCTCTGCCCCATGTCCCCCAGGTGCTCACTGCCCCCCGGTCCCCCCGGTGCTCTCTGCCCCCTGTCCCCCAGGTGCTCTCTGCCCCCGGTCCCCCCGGTGCGCTCTGCCCCCTGTCCCCCAGGTGCTCTCTGCCCCCTGTCCCCCAGGTGCTCACTGCCCCCTGTCCCCCAGGTGCTCTCTGCCCCCTGTCCCCCAGGTGCTCACTGCCCCCCTGTCCCCCAGGTGCTCTCTGCCCCCTGTCCCCCAGGTGCTCTCTGCCCCCCTGTCCCCCAGGTGCTCTCTGCCCCCTGTCCCCCAGGTGCTCTCTGCCCCCCTGTCCCCCAGGTGCTCTCTGCCCCCCTGTCCCCCAGGTGCTCTCTGCCCCCCTGTCCCCCAGGTGCTCTCTGCCCCCCTGTCCCCCAGGTGCTCACTGCCCCCTGTCCCTCAGGGGGTCACTGCCCCCCTGTTCCCCAGGTGGTCAGGTCCCAGACCACGGCCCCCTTGTTGAAGGTCTGATCAATCAGGCTGTTTCTACGAGCATCAGTGACCACAGTCTCTTCTTGGCTGTTGTCCGTCAGTCCATTAACTAACTCGAATTATTATACATGCTGAGTACAGTCACTGTTACACTGAGTACAGTCACTGTTACACTGAGTACAGTCACTGTTACACTGAGTACAGTCACTGTTACACTGAGTACAGTCACTGTTACACTGAGTACAGTACCTGTTACACTGAGTACAGTACCTGTTACACTGAGTACAGTCACTGTTAGACTGAGTACAGTCACTGTTACACTGAGTACAGTCACTGTTACGCTGAGTACAGTCACCGTTACACTGAGTACAGTCACTGTTACGCTGAGTACAGTCACTGTTACACTGAGTACAGTCACTGTTACACTGAGTACAGTCACTGTTACACTGAGTAGTCACTGTTGCACTGAGTACAGTCACTTTTACACTGATTACAGTCACTGTTACACTGAGTACAGTCACTGTTACACTGAGTACAGTCACTGTTACAATGAGTACAGTCAGTTACACTGAGTACAGTCACTGTTACACTGAGTACAGTCACTGTTACACTGAGTACAGTCACTGTTACACTGAGTACAGTACCTGTTACACTGAGTACAGTACCTGTTACACTGAGTACAGTAACTGCTACACTGAGTACAGTCACTGTTACACTGAGTACAGTACCTGTTACACTGAGTACAGTCACTGTTACACTGAGTACAGTACCTGTTACACTGAGTACAGTACCTGTTACACTGAGTACAGTAACTGCTACACTGAGTACAGTCACTGTTACACTGAGTACAGTACCTGTTACACTGAGTACAGTAACTGCTACACTGAGTACAGTCACTGTTACACTGAGTACAGTACCTGTTACACTGAGTACAGTACCTGTTACACTGAGTACAGTACCTGTTACACTGAGTACAGTCACTGCTACATTGAGTACAGTACCTGTTACACTGAGTAGAGTCACTGCTAAACTGAGTACAGTCACTGTTACACTGAGTACAGTCACTGTTACACTGAGTACAGTCACTGTTACACTGAGTACAATCACTGTTACACTGAGTACAGTCACTGTTACACTGAGTACAGTCACTGTTACACTGAGTACAGTACCTGTTACACTGAGTACAGTACCTGTTACACTGAGTACAGTCACTGTTACACTGAGTACAGTCACTGTTACACTGAGTACAGTCACTGTTACACTGAGTACAGTCACTGTTACACTGAGTACAATCACTGTTACACTGAGTACAGTCACTGTTACACTGAGTACAGTCACTGTTACACTGAGCACAGTCACTGTTACAGTAAGTACAGTCACTGTTACACTGAGTACAGTCACTGTTACACTGAGTACAGTCACTGTTACACTGAGTACAGTCACTGTTACACTGAGTAGTCACTGTTACACTGAGTACAGTCACTGTTACACTGATTACAGTCACTGTTACACTGAGTACAGTCACTGTTACACTGAGTAGTCACTGTTGCACTGAGTACAGTCACTTTTACACTGATTACAGTCACTGTTACACTGAGTACAGTCACTGTTAGACTGAGTACAGTCACTGTTACACTGAGTACAGTCACTGTTACACTGATTAGTCACTGTTACACTGAGTACAGTCACTGTTACACTGAGTAGTCACTGTTGCACTGAGTACAGTCACTGTTACACTGAGTACAGTCACTGTTACACTGAGTACAGTCACTGTTACAATGAGTACAGTCACTGTTACACTGAGTACAGTCACTGTTACACTGAGTACAGTCACTGTTATACTGAGTACAGTAACTGTTACACTGAGTACAGTACCTGTTACACTGAGTACAGTACCTGTTACACTGAGTACAGTAACTGCTACACTGAGTACAGTCACTGTTACACTGAGTACAGTCACTGTTACACTGAGTGCAGTCACTGTTACACTGAGTACAGTCACTGTTACACTGAGTACAGTCACTGTTACAATGAGTACAGTCACTGTTACACTGAGTACAGTCACTGTTACACTGAGTACAGTCACTGTTATACTGAGTACAGTACCTGTTACACTGAGTACAGTACCTGTTACACTGAGTACAGTAACTGCTACACTGAGTACAGTCACTGTTACACTGAGTACAGTACCTGTTACACTGAGCACAGTCACTGTTACACTGAGTACATTACCTGCTACACTGAGTACAGTACCTGTTACACTGAGTACAGTACCTGTTACACTGAGTACAGTACCTGTTACACTGAGTACAGTAACTGCTACACTGAGTACAGTAACTGCTACACTAAGTACAGTACCTGTTACACTGAGTAGAGTCACTGTTACACTGAGTACAGTCACTGTTACACTGAGTACAGTTACTGTTACACTGAGTACAGTACCTGTTACACTGAGTAAAGTACCTGTTACACTGAGTACAGTCACTGTTACACTGAGTACAGTTACTGTTACACTGAGTACAGTACCTGTTACACTGAGTAAAGTACCTGTTACACTGAGTACAGTCACTGTTACACTGAGTACAGTACCTGTTACACAGAGTACAGTACCTGTTACACTGAGTACAGTCACTGCTACACTGGGTACAGTACCTGTTACACTGAGTACAGTCACTGCTACACTGAGTACAGTACCTGTTACACTGAGTACAGTCACTGTTACACTGAGTACATTACCTGTTACACTGAGTACAGTCACTGTTACACTGAGTACATTACCTGTTACACTGAGTACAGTCACTGTTACACTGAGTACAGTACCTGCTACACTGAGTACAGTAACTGTTACACTGAGTACAGTACCTGTTACACTGAGTACAGTACCTGTTACACTGAATACAGTCACTGCTACACTGAGTACAGTACCTGTTACACTGAGTTCAGTACCTGTTACACTGAGTACAGTCACTGTTACACTGAGTACAGTACCTGTTACACTGAGTAGTCACTGTTACACTGAGTACAGTACCTGTTACACTGAGTACAGTCACTGTTACACTGAGTACAGTACCTGCTACACTGAGTACAGTAACTGTTACACTGAGTACAGTACCTGTTACACTGAGTACAGTACCTGTTACACTGAATACAGTCACTGCTACACTGAGTACAGTACCTGTTACACTGAGTTCAGTACCTGTTACACTGAGTACAGTCACTGTTACACTGAGTACAGTACCTGTTACACTGAGTAGTCACTGTTACACTGAGTACAGTACCTGTTACACTGAGTACAGTCACTGCTACACTGAGTACAGTACCTGTTACACTGAGTACAGTCACTGCTACATTGAGTACAGTAACTGTTACACTGAGTACAGTCACTGCTACACTGAGTACAGTACCTGTTACACTGAGTACAGTACCTGTTACACTGAGTACAGTACCTGTTACACTGAGCACAGTACCTGTTACACTGAGTACAGTACCTGTTACATTGAGTACAGTACCTGTCACACTGAGTACAGTACCTGTTACACTGAGTACAGTCACTGTTACACTGAATACAGTCACTGTTACACTGAGTACATCCACTGTTACACTGAGTACAGCAATTGCTACAATGAGTACAGTAACTGTTACACTGAGTACAGTCACTGTTACACTGAGTACAGAAACTGTTACACTGAGTACAGTCACTGTTACACTGAGTACAGTCATTATTGCACTGAGTACAGTCACTGTTGCACTGAGTACAGTAACTCTTACACTGAGTACAGTAACTGTTACACTGAGTACAGTCCTGTTACACTGAGTACAGTCACTGTTACACTGAGTACAGTCACTGTTACACTGAGTACAGTCACTGTTACACTGAGTACAGTCACTGTTACACTGAGTACAGTCACTGTTACACTAAGTACAGTCACTGTTACACTGAGTACAGTCACTGTTACACTGAGTACAGTCACTGTTACACTGAGTACAGTCACTGTTACACTGAGCACAGTCACTGTTACACTGAGCACAGTCACTGTTACACTAAGTACAGTCACTGTTACACTGAGTACAGTCACTGTTACACTGAGTACAGTCACTGTTACACTGAGTACAGTCACTGTTACACTGAGTACAGTCACTGTTACACTGAGTACAGTCACTTACATTGAGCATAGTCACTGTTACAGTAAGTACAGTCACTGTTACACTGAGTACAGTCACTGTTACACTGAGTACAGTCACTGTTACACTGAGTAGTCACTGTTACACTGAGTACAGTCACTGTTACACTGAGTACAGTCACTGTTACAATGAGCACAGTCACTGTTACACTGAGCACAGTCACTGTTACACTAAGTACAGTCACTGTTACACTGAGTACAGTCACTGTTACACTGAGTACAGTCACTGTTACACTGAGTACAGTCACTGTTACACTGAGTACAGTCACTGTTACACTGAGTACAGTCACTGTTACACTGAGTAGTCACTGTTACACTGAGTACAGTCACTGTTACACTGAGTACAGTCACTGTTACACTGAGTACAGTCACTTTTACACTAAGCACAGTCACTGTTACACTAAGTACAGTCACTGTTACACTGAGTACAGTCACTGTTACACTGAGTACAGTCAGTTACACTGAGTACAGTCACTGTTACACTGAGTACAGTCACTGTTACACTGAGTACAGTCACTGTTACACTGAGCACAGTCACTGTTACACTAAGTACAGTCACTGTTACACTAAGTACAGTCACTGTTACACTAAGTACAGTCACTGTTACACTGAGCACAGTCACTGTTACACTAAGTACAGTCAATGTTACACTGAGTACAGTCACTGTTACACTGAGTACAGTCACTGTTACACTGAGTACAGTCACTGTTACACTGAGTACAGTCACTGTTACACTGAGCACAGTCACTGTTACACTAAGTACAGTCACTGTTACACTAAGTACAGTCACTTTTACACTAAGTACAGTCACTGTTACACTGAGCACAGTCACTGTTACACTAAGTACAGTCAATGTTACACTGAGTACAGTCACTGTTACACTAAGTACAGTCACTGTTACACTGAGTACTGTCACTGTTACACTGAGTACAGTCACTGTTACACTGAGCACAGTCACTGTTACACTGAGTACAGTCACTGTTACACTGAGTACAGTTACTGTTACACTGAGCACAGTCACTGTTACACTGAGCACAGTCACTGTTACACTGAGTACAGTCACTGTTACACTGAGTACAGTCACTGTTACACTGAGTACAGTCACTGTTACACTGAGTACAGTCACTGTTACGCTGAGTACAGTCACTTTTACACTGAGCACAGTCACTGTTACACTGAGTACAGTCACTGTTACACTGAGTACAGTCACTGTTACACTGAGTACAGTCACTGTTACACTGAGTACAGTCACTGTTACACTGAGTACAGTCACTTACACTGAGTACAGTCACTGTTACACTGAGTACAGTCACTGTTACACTGAGCACAGTCACTGTTACACTAAGTACAGTCACTGTTACACTAAGTACAGTCACTGTTACACTAAGTACAGTCACTGTTACACTGAGCAGTCACTGTTACACTAAGTACAGTCACTGTTACACTGAGTACAGTCACTGTTACACTAAGTACAGTCACTGTTACACTAAGTACAGTCACTGTTACACTGAGCACAGTCACTGTTACACTAAGTACAGTCACTGTTACACTTAGTACAGTCACTGTTACACTGAGCACAGTCACTGTTACACTAAGTACAGTCACTGTTACACTGAGCACAGTCACTGTTACACTAAGTACAGTCACTGTTACACTAAGTACAGCCACTGTTACACTAAGTACAGTCACTGTTACACTTAGTACAGTCACTGTTCCACTGAGCACAGTCACTGTTACACTAAGTACAGTCACTGTTACACTGAGCACAGTCACTGTTACACTGAGTACAGTCACTGTTACACTAAGTACAGCCACTGTTACACGAAGTACAGTCACTGTTACACTAAGTACAGTCACTGTTACACTGAGCACAGTCACTGTTACACTAAGTACCGTCACTGTTACACTAAGTACAGCCACTGTTACACTAAGTACAGTCACTGTTACACTTAGTACAGTCACTGTTATACTTAGTACAGTCACTGTTACACCGAGCACAGTCACTGTTACACTAAGTACCGTCACTGTTACACTGAGCACAGTCACTGTTACACTAAGTACAGTCACTGTTACACTAAGTACAGTCACTGTTACACTTAGTACAGTCACTGTTACACTAAGTACAGTCACTGTTACACTAAGTACAGTCACTGTTACACTGAGCACAGTCACTGTTACACTAAGTACAGTCACTGTTACACTAAGTACAGTCACTGTTACACTTAGTACAGTCACTGTTACACTAAGTACAGTCACTGTTACACTAAGTACAGTCACTGTTACACTGAGCACAGTCACTGTTACACTAAGTACAGTCACTGTTACATTGAATTAAAAGATGATGGGCAAAGTTTTAAGTAAGTGTTTAACTATCCTCTGAAATTATATATATATATATATATATATAAAATTGACCAACCGGGCTGTGGCTCGTACGTTGGTTTGCGTGCAGCCAGCAGTAACAGCCTGGTTGATCAGGCTCTGATCCACCAGGAGACCTGGTCACAGGCCGGGCCGCGGGGGTGTTGACCCCCGGAACTCTCTCCAGGTATATATATATATATACCTGTAACTGTTTTGCATGATGGTAGGATTGCTGGTTTCTTTTTCTGTCTCATAAACACGCTAAGATAACAGGGATATCTTGCTACTCCTACTTACACTTTGGTCACACTTCACAGACACGCACATGCATATATATATATATACATACATCTAGGTTTTTCTCCTTTTTCTAAATAGCTCTTGTTCTTTTTTATTTCTTCTATTGTCCATGGGGAAGTGGAAAAGAATCTTTCCTCCGTAAGCCATGCGTGTCGTATGAGGCGACTAAAATGCCGGGAGCAATGGGCTAGTAACCCCTTCTCCTGTATACAATTACTAAAAAAGAGAAGAAGAAAAACTTTATAAAACTGGGTTGCTTAAATGTGCGTGGATGCAGTGCGGATGACAAGAAACAGATGATTGCTGATGTTATGAATGAAAAGAAGTTGGATGTCCTGGCCCTAAGCGAAACAAAGCTGAAGGGGGTAGGAGAGTTTCAGTGGGGGGAAATAAATGGGATTAAATCTGGAGTATCTGAGAGAGTTAGAGCAAAGGAAGGGGTAGCAGTAATGTTAAATGATCAGTTATGGAAGGAGAAAAGAGAATATGAATGTGTAAATTCAAGAATTATGTGGATTAAAGTAAAGGTTGGATGCGAGAAGTGGGTCATAATAAGCGTGTATGCACCTGGAGAAGAGAGGAATGCAGAGGAGAGAGAGAGATTTTGGGAGATGTTAAGTGAATGTATAGGAGCCTTTGAACCAAGTGAGAGAGTAATTGTGGTAGGGGACTTGAATGCTAAAGTAGGAGAAACTTTTAGAGAGGGTGTGGTAGGTAAGTTTGGGGTGCCAGGTGTAAATGATAATGGGAGCCCTTTGATTGAACTTTGTATAGAAAGGGGTTTAGTTATAGGTAATACATATTTTAAGAAAAAGAGGATAAATAAGTATACACGATATGATGTAGGGCGAAATGACTGTAGTTTGTTGGATTATGTATTGGTAGATAAAAGACTGTTGAGTAGACTTCAGGATGTACATGTTTATAGAGGGGCCACAGATATATCAGATCACTTTCTAGTTGTAGCTACACTGAGAGTAAAAGGTAGATGGGATACAAGGAGAATAGAAGCATCAGGGAAGAGAGAGGTGAAGGTTTATAAACTAAAAGAGGAGGCAGTTAGGGTAAGATATAAACAGCTATTGGAGGATAGATGGGCTAATGAGAGCATAGGCAATGGGGTCGAAGAGGTATGGGGTAGGTTTAAAAATGTAGTGTTAGAGTGTTCAGCAGAAGTTTGTGGATACAGGAAAGTGGGTGCGGGAGGGAAGAGGAGCGATTGGTGGAATGATGATGTAAAGAGAGTAGTAAGGGAGAAAAAGTTAGCATATGAGAAGTTTTTACAAAGTAGAAGTGATGCAAGGAGGGAAGAGTATATGGAGAAAAAGAGAGAAGTTAAGAGAGTGGTGAAGCAATGTAAAAAGAGAGCAAATGAGAGAGTGGGTGAGATGTTATCAACAAATTTTGTTGAAAATAAGAAAAAGTTTTGGAGTGAGATTAACAAGTTAAGAAAGCCTAGAGAACAAATGGATTTGTCAGTTAAAAATAGGAGAGGAGAGTTATTAAATGGAGAGTTAGAGGTATTGGGAAGATGGAAGGAATATTTTGAGGAATTGTTAAATGTTGATGAAGATAGGGAAGCTGTGATTTCGTGTATAGGGCAAGGAGGAATAACATCTTGTAGGAGTGAGGAAGAGCCAGTTGTGAGTGTGGGGGAAGTTCGTGAGGCAGTAGGTAAAATGAAAGGGGGTAAGGCAGCCGGGATTGATGGGATAAAGATAGAAATGTTAAAAGCAGGTGGGGATATAGTTTTGGAGTGGTTGGTGCAATTATTTAATAAATGTATGGAAGAGGGTAAGGTACCTAGGGATTGGCAGAGAGCATGCATAGTTCCTTTGTACAAAGGCAAAGGGGATAAAAGAGAGTGCAAAAATTATAGGGGGATAAGTCTGTTGAGTGTACCTGGTAAAGTGTATGGTAGAGTTATAATTGAAAGAATTAAGAGTAAGACGGAGAATAGGATAGCAGATGAACAAGGAGGCTTTAGGAAAGGTAGGGGGTGTGTGGACCAGGTGTTTACAGTGAAACATATAAGTGAACAGTATTTAGATAAGGCTAAAGAGGTCTTTGTGGCATTTATGGATTTGGAAAAGGCGTATGACAGGGTGGATAGGGGGGCAATGTGGCAGATGTTGCAAGTGTATGGTGTAGGAGGTAGGTTACTGAAAGCAGTGAAGAGTTTTTACGAGGATAGTGAGGCTCAAGTTAGAGTATGTAGGAAAGAGGGAAATTTTTTCCCAGTAAAAGTAGGCCTTAGACAAGGATGTGTGATGTCACCGTGGTTGTTTAATATATTTATAGATGGGGTTGTAAGAGAAGTAAATGCGAGGGTCTTGGCAAGAGGCGTGGAGTTAAAAGATAAAGAATCACACACAAAGTGGGAGTTGTCACAGCTGCTCTTTGCTGATGACACTGTGCTCTTGGGAGATTCTGAAGAGAAGTTGCAGAGATTGGTGGATGAATTTGGTAGGGTGTGCAAAAGAAGAAAATTAAAGGTGAATACAGGAAAGAGTAAGGTTATGAGGATAACAAAAAGATTAGGTGATGAAAGATTGAATATCAGATTGGAGGGAGAGAGTATGGAGGAGGTGAACGTATTCAGATATTTGGGAGTGGACGTGTCAGCGGATGGGTCTATGAAAGATGAGGTGAATCATAGAATTGATGAGGGAAAAAGAGTGAGTGGTGCACTTAGGAGTCTGTGGAGACAAAGAACTTTGTCCTTGGAGGCAAAGAGGGGAATGTATGAGAGTATAGTTTTACCAACGCTCTTATATGGGTGTGAAGCGTGGGTGATGAATGTTGCAGCGAGGAGAAGGCTGGAGGCAGTGGAGATGTCATGTCTGAGGGCAATGTGTGGTGTGAATATAATGCAGAGAATTCGTAGTTTGGAAGTTAGGAGGAGGTGCGGGATTACCAAAACTGTTGTCCAGAGGGCTGAGGAAGGGTTGTTGAGGTGGTTCGGACATGTAGAGAGAATGGAGCGAAACAGAATGACTTCAAGAGTGTATCAGTCTGTAGTGGAAGGAAGGCGGGGTAGGGGTCGGCCTAGGAAGGGTTGGAGGGAGGGGGTAAAGGAGGTTTTGTGTGCGAGGGGCTTGGACTTCCAGCAGGCATGCGTGAGCGTGTTTGATAGGAGTGAATGGAGACAAATGGTTTTTAATACTTGACGTGCTGTTGGAGTGTGAGCAAAGTAACATTTATGAAGGGATTCAGGGAAACCGGCAGGCCGGACTTGAGTCCTGGAGATGGGAAGTACAGTGCCTGCACTCTGAAGGAGGGGTGTTAATGTTGCAGTTTAAAAACTGTAGTGTAAAGCACCCTTCTGGCAAGACAGTGATGGAGTGAATGATGGTGAAAGTTTTTCTTTTTCGGGCCACCCTGCCTTGGTGGGAATCGGCCGGTGTGATAATAAAAAAAATAAAAAAAATAATATATATATATATATATATATATATATATATATATATATATATATATATATATATATATATATATATATATATATATATATATATATATATATATATATATGTATATATATATATATATATATATATATATATATATATATATATATATATATATATTATATATGGGAGATTCTGGAAACAGGGAAGGGTATTAGGTTTGATCTGAGGCAGGGCAGGATAACCTCTGCTTCCTTGGATTAAGAGCCCTTCACCAGGAAATTTCTTCAATCTTTCCTTGTTTTTGCAAAGAAGAACAACAACAAGAGGAAGGAGGAGGAGGAGACATTGTTGATATTAACCCAGGATAAGCCAAGAAAGCCAGCCACTGTGGCTTAATTCTATTGTAGTCCTTAGGTACTTCCCCAGAATGCCACCCAACAACACTACTAACACCCAGGTACCTGCTTACTGCTATGTGAACAGTGACAGAAGGTGTAAGGTGACTAAGACCCACACCCAGGTACGTATTTACTGCTAGGTGAACAGGGACAGCAGATGTAAGGTGACTAACACCCAGGTACCTACTTACTACTAGGAGAACAAGGACAGCAGGTGTAAGGTGACTAACACCCAGGTACCTACTTACTACTAGGAGAACAGGGACAACAGATGCAAAAAACAGAGCCAACACCTCCACCCTTCCCGTTATCGAAGCCGGGTTCCCTCCGTTGTGAGCTTCCAGTCACAGAAAACGTCAGCAGGCGCACTGGCAGGGATGACTAACCAGTTTGTGAAGAGCGCCACTTGGGATTCAATGGAACTCTCTCAGCCATATGGGAGGCGTGACCAAATCTTTTTCCTTCTTATTCGAATTGATATTAACAATGAAATTGATTATGGTTGATCGTCTAGTCACGCTGAGAGCTGCAAAATTATCAACTTTCCATTGCAGGGATTGCAAAGACGGCTGTCTGTAAGCGACCCGCAGTCGCTTCCGGGGGGCTCAACGCCCCCCTTCTGGTTGCTGATCTGATCGACCAAGCTATTAGTGCTCGCTGTTCATTGTTCAACTTGTGCATCACAGCCAGGCTGATCAGGAGCTGACTAGAGGAACTTGTCAGGTTCCCTCATGAGGACAGCCAGGAGTTTGTTAGGAATTCCCCTTAAGCATGAAGAAATTGTGTTTAAAAGTCGTGGTCCCTTTACACTTATTGAGTTATCAGTGTACTGCTTTTAACTGGAGGTATTCTGGTCTGCCAAGTTTCTTGTGTTCATAAGTAGTGATTTCAGTGTGCAGATTTGGTGCCAATCCCTCAAGTGTCTTCCAGGTGTATATTTTGATGTATCTTTCTCGCCTACGTTCTAAGGAGTATAATTCAAGAGAGTTCAAGCACTCTCAGTAATTAGGTGCTTGACTGAGTATATACGAGCAGTGAAGATTCACTGTACACTCTGCAGTAGTGCAGTCACTCCAGCCCATACTTCCAGAACTTCGTTAAGATGACAGACTTAGAGCCATCTGTGTACACAGCGGTGGCATGAGAATGGGAGTGGAAGTGATCAAGAAAAAGAGAGCGGGAAGCCACCGTAGGCAGTTGAGCTTTCGAGCAAGGGAGTAAGAAAGAACAGACCCGAACAGCTGGAACTTCCCAGGGGGGTAGGGAAAAGTGAGATGCTACATGAACATATAAAGGTGGTAACTGAAGGGAAGACAAGAGTGAATGTAGGCGAAGAGAAAAGGGACGGAGCAAACAGGGGCGGCGAACGAATAAAGAATGTCTACTAATATCGGTGACCATTCTATAAATGGAAGGATAGTGTAGATCGTGAGAGCGTACATAGTAACGAAGGCAATGGGCATCACGGCGATCAGACAAGGATGGAACATTTGCTTCTGTATAGAGGCTCTCAACAGGGGAAGAGCGAAAAGCACCAAGGCACAAACGTAAGCCTTGGTGATGGATAGAGTTAAGGCTAGAGAGAGTAGCAGGAGAGGCCGCAGAATAAATCTGGTCACCATAATCGAGTTTCAATAAAACGAGGGCTGAATGTAGGCGAAGCAGAGTTCGACGATCAGCTCCCCAGGAAAGATGAGCAAGGGTTTTAAGAAGGTTTAGCCGGCTGTGACAAGTTGCCTTAAGAGAGGTAATGTGAGGTTTCCAGGTTAACCGACGGTCAAAGAGAAGGCCTAGAAACCTGACTGTATCACGTTCGGGGATACGGGAGCCATAGAGATACAAAGGATGATCGGAGATAACAGAGCGTCTAGTGAAAGTAATTTGGTGAGTTTTGGTACTTGAACATTTAAACCCATGTGTGGTGGCCCAAGTGGAAACACGGTCGACCGCATGCTGGAGAGAAACTGCAATAAGGTGACAGTCAGCGCCTGCACAAGCAATAGCGAAGTCATCAACATAGAGTGATGACCAAATATTGGGTGGAAGAACAGAGGCCAAATCATTTATAGCAAGGAGAAAAAGTGTTGTGCTTAGAACACATCCCTGAGGGACACCTTCAGCTTGGACGAAGTCCGGGGAAAGAACATTATTGACTCGAACACGGAAATGTCTGTCAGTTAAAAAGTTCTTAAGGAAGGATGGTAGATTGCCTCGGAGGCCTAAGGAATGGGCCTGGGCCAAAATATTATACCTCCAAGTTGTGTCATATGCCTTCTCAAGGTCAAAAAATATGGCAATAACTGAGTGATTATTCGCAAAGGCATTACGAACATACGTATCCAAGCGTAGTAAGGGGTCTATGGTAGAACGACCCTTACGAAAGCCATATTGACTAGCGGAGAGACTGTTGTGAGTCTCTAAGTACCACATTAAACGTCGATTTACGAGGCGTTCCATCACTTTGCAAACTGCACTAGTAAGAGCGATGGGGCGATAGTGGGAGGCATCATGTCCTGTAGTACCCGGTTTGTGGAAAGGGAGAACAATGGCAGATTTCCACAGCTGGGGAAGAATTCCTTGTGCCCAAATAAGATTGAAGAGGTGTAAGAGGACTACAAGGGCTGACCGATGTAAATGTTGTAACATACGAATATGAATGTCATCAGGCCCAGCTGCCGATGATCGGCAAGCTGAGAGCGTTGCCTCCAGTTCTTGAAGTGTAAAAGGCACATTATACTGTTCTTCTCCGAGAGAAGAAAAGTCCAAGGGTACTAACTCTCTGGCAGACTTTGAGGAAAGAAACGAGGGGCATAGATGGAGCCCTCGGGAAATAAGGACCAGATGTGTGCCAAGTTCAATGGCAACGTCGAGAGGGTTTGCTATATCAACACCAGTGACCCGTAGAACAGGAGCCGGGTCAGGAGAGTATTTACCACTCAATTTCCTCACTTTTTTCCAGACTGCACTCATAGAAGAAGCAGAGGTGATGGTGGAAACATAGTCTCGCCAACAAGTGCGTTTAGCTTCACGGATGACACAGCGAGCGATCGCACGCTTCTGCTTAAAATCAACAAGTCTCTCAGCGGTTCTATTGTACCGGTACCTGCCCCATGCAGCACGTTTCAAACGTACTGCACGAGCACAAGCAGGAGACCAAGGCACGCACTTCTGAGAATGCCTGCCTGAGATTTGGGGTATAGAATGAGAAGCTGCGGTATAAACTGATGTCGAGAAGATGTGTAGGAGCTCATCAATGGAGGATGAAGAAGGAACCTCACTAAAAGCAGTGAGGTGTGAGTAAAGATCCCAATTTGCCCGATCAAATTGCCAGCGAGGGCTACGGAAAGGTGGTGAATAGGAAGGAGAAGTAAGAATGATCGGAAAATGATCGCTGTCATGTAAGTCTGGTAGAACAGACCAGGTGAAGTCTAGTGCAGTGGAGGAAGAGCAGACTGATAGATCGATGCAAGAGAGAATATGAGTACGAGGATCAAAATGGGTGGGAGTACCTGTATTTAAAACATGGAGGGGGTGAGAGGCAAGAAACGCCTCCAACTGAATGCCACGTGAGTCACAATGAGACCCCCCCCAGAGGAAATGGTGGGCATTAAAATCACCAAGTAACAGAAGTGGTGGTGGTAAGGATGAAACAAGAAAGGCAAAGTCTGGGATAGAAAATGCTCGAGAAGGAGAGAGATATAAAGAACATATTGTAAACCACTTATTCAAGTGGATACGGGCTGCAGTGTAATGCAGCGAGGTATGGACAAATAGTTGACAGTACGGAATATCATTGCGTAGAAGGGCACTTTCATTAAAGGTCCCATCTGAGAAAGGATCCGAAGAATACAATAAATTATAGCCTGAGATAGGTTGGAAAACAGCCGAGTGTAATTTTGGTTCTTATAAGCAAGCACCAACAGGGGAAAACCTGGAAAGCAACATCTGAAGCTCACCCCGATTACCCGAGGCCGCGGATATTCCACTGTAAATAGGCCATGATTGGCGATGAAGAAAATATCAGGAATCTGTAGGTAAAGGCACCTACGGACTAGAGGGGTTAGAAAAGTCAACGTGTGGTGGCATTGGAAGATGTTCAAGTAGCGAAGGAACGGAGCGTTGCGAAGAATGGGGTTGTGAAGATGGAGGAGAGGGAAGAGAAGGAACAGGAAGTGAATCAGTGTCCATTGAAGGTTTAGTCTCTGCAATATATTCTGAAATGGCTTCAAGTGTTTCTGAATTCAAAGATGTATGGGAGACCATATTGGAGATAGGAGGAGGAGGGTGAGTAAAGATTGGGACAGTAATGGACTGTACCAAAGTAGAGGGGGAGGGAAAAGTGTAAGGGACTGGAGATGAAGTGTGGGGGGGGACAGAAGAGGCAGAAACCTGGGAGGTGACAGAAGAGGGAGAAACTTGGGAGGGGACGGGGGTGGAAGGCATAGTACGAGGAGGAGGGTGAATCTCCACACTTGTAATAGAGCCAGAGAGAGGGGAAGAACTAGGTACAGAGACTGGAAAGGTAAAGTGTGGAGGTGGAAGAAGGGAAGGAAGGGGCAAAGAAGATTTGAGCAATGTGGATTTTTTGGACTTCTGAGTAGAGGGGCGATTGGTAATAGGTGTCGTACGAGGTCTTGTCGATACTGGGGCTTGTGAGGAAGGACGCGAAGATGTGAGAACAGACTGAGTTGTAGTCGGGACGTCAGAGCCAAGGACAGCAAAAGGATTAGATGCCGTAGTGGCTATGGGAGGGGTAACAACAGAGGAGGCTGCAGAAGATGGGACCCCAGAAGTGGGGGGACGTTTGGAAACACGAGAATAAGAAACACGGGGTAGTCTCCCTTGGAGGCGGAGATGAGTAACTGCCACAGCATAAGGGAGACCTTCTGCCTCTTTGAGGCAACGGATTTCACGTTCATTTAAGTAGACCTGGCAACGGCGGGAGTACGAAGGGTGAGCTTCATTACAATTAAGGCAAGATGGACGTTGACTGCAAGATGTATTAGAATGGTCGTCGGCACCACAGACTGGGCATTCAGCCATAGATCTGCAATATTTCGCTGGGTGACCAAAACGCCAGCAATTTCTACATTGTTGCGGTGTAGGTATCACCTTTCGAACTTGTAACCGATGTCCCGTGACATATACAGAGGACGGGAGTTCTCGGCTGTCAAAAGTTAAACGAGCCACATTGCAAGGGTAACGTCTCCGCCCCCGGGCAGGAAGGACATAAGTGTCTACTTTGAGGATTGGGAGATCCTGGAGTTCCAGCTGTTCAAAAATGTCATTGCCACATGACTGGAAATTCTGTTGGACTATGGTATGGGGCAGAATGACAGTACCACTACAAGAATTGAGAGAAAGATGTTTTTCAATAGTGATAGGAGTAGTATCGATATTCGAAAGGAGAGAAAGATCATGAGCTTGGGTAGCATTCTGGACAGTGACGATGCGCATACCGCTCTTGAGAGCGTGAAATGAAATATCTCTGCCAACATGACGCAGGAGCGCTTTGGCAATACTATGGTCAGAAAGGTAGGCAGAAGAAGTTGGTCTTAAAGTAAAGAATTTAGTTCATTGTGTGGTCCGAAACTGAGCGTGGAGAGGGAGTGCTTGACGTGTCGGTCTTTTCCGAGTAGAATGGGAAGGTAACGAAGGAGCATCATCAGGAGATTGATGTTGGCGTTTAGGAGTAGGACCGGAGTTGGTCCGGCATGAAATGGGTGGGCGATTCGAAAATTGCCGTACCGTAGAGGGAGAAGCCGGAAGCATAGTCAAAGGAGAGCGGAGTTCAGACAAATCGAAGGAGTCAGTCGAAGCCCTGGTACCTGAAGCGGGCGAGGAAACAGCACCAGCAAGAGGTACAGGGGCATCAGGAGTGTCCGAAGAGTGGTCTAAACACAAGGCAGGGTCAGAATGGGGTGCGGTATCAAGAAGGGGCCCGGGGGTAGTGGTTTCATGGACTAGGGCTGCCATGGTTAGGTTACTCCTTTGCTTTTTGTTTTTAAGAAAAAAATAAAAATAAAATAAAAATAAAAAAAAGAATAAAAAAAGGGGGGAGCGGGAAGGAATAGTTCCCAGGAGGAATGAAAGGGCCGGAAATCTCCCTCCGCGCCCAAGAGGACCTCAACACCGCTAGTAGCGCAGATGCAGCATGGAACCCGTGCCATACCCTACCCTTCATGCCAGTAAACCAGCAATCCGGGATAGCAACCTCACATCTGCCGAGCTACCTCGGTGGACAAAAGAGAGGGCGGCCGGATATCCGCCACAAAGCATACCTCCTTCGGCCACCACCCCCGGAATCCGAAAGGTGGCTTCCAGAGATACACCCGTCGCCCAAAAGACACCCCAAGCTACTCCGGGATACCGGAGAGGGATCGGGACATCCCCAGGCAATCCAGATTCCAGGGCAAACTACGCCACCACCAAGAACCTCAACGGAATGGGATGGACCCCGGTGTCCTTTCCCCTACCTAGGAACTAGCGCGCCTGTGGGAGAAATCCCGAAGGCCAAAAAGAGGAAGGGCAAAAGGGAGGGGTGAGGAGGAGGAGGAATGGAAAAAGGGGAGGATGGGGAGGATGGGATAGGGGAGGGGAGAATGGGGGGTAATTAGGTTCGGTCTGAGGAAGAAGACCGACAGGGCTAATTCCTCAGACCAAGAGCCTCTTCACCACGCCAAGGAGCCCCCCTTGAAGAGGATTATAATAACCAAAACTAAGCACTATCACCATGGTCATACAGCATTGCAGGGCAGAGGTTGTAAGGTTGGTGAAGAATGCTAAAGGAAGTATAATCAAATGTGTAATAAATCTGTTGCTGTCAAAAAGTCAGAGGGAAGTTATGTCAAAGGTGGGGCTGTCAGCCAGGAGAGAAGATAAAGCAAGTGTGTTGGAACAGTGATGAAGGTAAATTCTGCGTGCTCACTGATAGTTGGGAGTCCAATAGAATAAGGCAAGCTTAAACTGGAACCTGACAATTCACAGGGTTTAACCAGGAGTCTCTCCAAGAGATACCCACGAGCAAGAAGTGTGCCTGAAGTAAAGATGGGAAAACGTAGTCTCCCAACCGCGAAATCATTATCAAATAAAGTGCTACACCAACAAGGGTCATGCAATAAGAAGGCCAAGATCCTAAACTCTGATAGACTAACTCATTATGAATCGACTCGAACCAACATTGTAAAGATTGCTAGTGATTACAGCAAAATAGTCTGAGAAGGAAATATCTCCATATGAAACTGGAAGGTCATGTACTGCTGACTACTGAGCAGAGTTCGCCTGCTTGTTACCCTGAACATCACGACCAGGAACCCAGCAGAAAATTTTTGTTTTTGCTAGAAATGCAGCAAAACCAAAGGTGTATACTAAGACAGACTACCACAAATGTTGAAGTGGGCCTGGATGCAATATTGATAATTGCATGAGAACTGCACAAGTTCAGCTGTGAAAATACTAGCAATCTAATAAATGACCTTGCAATGTCTGGGAACACTGCTGCAAACCTGACACCATTGGAGGATTTAGAACCATCAGTGTAAATGGCAAAGGCATAGGAATGAGACAGGAAGCGGTTAAGAAAAAGCAAGCAACCTGGAGTTGACCCCGGAGAGGGTTTCGGATTATTATTATTATTATAATCAAAAAGAAGCGCTAAGCCACAAGGGCTATACAGCGCTGCAGGGTAGGGAAGGAAGCAAGGGAATTGGATGGCAGAAGGGAGGGGGGATGATCAGCAGGTTACAGAAAACAGCGGGACAGGGGATAGTACGGGGGTAGAGGGTAGCAAGAGATTCAAGTAGAAAGGGCTGAAAGTATCAGAATTTGTGAAGTAAGTCAGTCGTTGTCAAAAAGTCAATGAGAGAGTCCGGATGAAAGGTGGGTCCATCAGCGAGAAGGGAAGGTAAAGAGAGAGCAGCGGGGCGAAGACGACGACAGAGGTAAATTCTGCGTGCTCGTTGATAAAGTGGGCAGTCCAACAGAATGTGGCTGACTGATAATGGAGCTTGGCAATTCTCACAGAGAGGAGCAAGACGCCTCTCCATGAGATATCCATGAGTAAGACGAGTATGGCCAATGCGAAGACGGGAGAGAGTAGTCTCCCAACCTCGACACTGGTGATAAGAAGACGGCCAGTAACCTATACTCGGTTTAATAGACTGAAGTTTGTTGCCGAGCATAGTAGACCAACGTTGTTGCCAACGGGTGTGAAGGTGGGAAGATATTACAGCAAAATAGTCCGTACATGGAATACCTCTATAAGAAACTGGTAGGTCATGTACTGCTGACCGCGCAGCAGTGTCTGCCTGTTCATTGCCCTGTACGTCAACATGACCAGGGACCCAACAAAAAACAATATCTTTATGCTTGGTAAAGATGCGGCGTAGCCAAAGTTGGATACGGAGGACTAAGGGGTGAGGTGTATCAAATTTTTGTATAGCCTGTAAAGCACTAAGGGAGTCTGAGACAACCACAAATGATGACACAGGCATAGATGCAATACGGATAAGTGCTGTAAGGATGGCATATAATTCAGCAGTAAAAATACTAGCCGAAGATAGTAAATGCCCTTGTACGACGCTGTCCGGAAACACTGCTGCGAATCCTACGCCGTCAGAAGACTTAGAGCCATCTGTGTACACAGCAATGGCATGAGAATGAGAGTGAAAGTGGTCAAGAAAAAGAGAGCGGGAAGCGACCGTAGACAGTTGGGCTTTCGAGCAAGGGAGGGAGAAAGAACAGACTCGAACAGCTGGAACTTCCCAGGGGGGTAGGGAAAAGTGAGATGCTACATGTACATAGAAAGGTGGTAGTTGAAGAGAAGACAAGAGCGAATGAAGGCGAAGAGAGAAGGGACGGAGTAAGCAGGGGCGGCGAACAAATAAAGAATGTCTACTAATATCAGTGACCATTCTATAAATGGAAGGATTGCGGAGATCATGAGAGCGTACATAGTAGCGCAGGCAATGGGCATCACGGCGATCGGATAAGGATGGAACGTTCGCTTCTGCATAGAGGCTTTCGACAGGGGAAGAGCGAAAAGCACCAAGGCATAAACGTAATCCTTGGTGATGAATAGGGTTAAGGCTAGAGAGAGTAGCAGGAGATGCCGCTGAATAGATCTGGTCACCATAATCAAGTTTCGATAAAATAAGGGTGGAATGTAGGTGAAGGAGGGTTCGACGATCAGCTCCCCACGAAAGATGAGCAAGGGTTTTAAGAAGGTTCAGCCGGCTGTGACAAGTTGCCTTCAGAGAGGTAATGTGAGGTTTCCAGGATAACCTACGATCAAAGAGGAGGCCCAGAAACTTGACTGTATCACGTTCAGGGATACGGGAGCCATAGAGGTACAAAGGATGATCGGAGATGACAGAGCGTCTAGTGAAAGTGATTTGGTGGGTTTTAGTGCTGGAAAATTTAAAACCATGTGTGGTGGCCCAATTGGAAACACGGTCGACTGCATGCTGGAGAGAAACTGTAAGGAGGCGACAGTCAGCGCCTGCACAGGCAATAGCGAAGTCATCAACATAGAGTGATGACCAAATATTTGATGGAAGACTAGAGGCCAAATCATTTATAGCAAGGAGAAAAAGTGTTGTGCTCAGAACACATCCCTGGGGGACACCTTCAGCTTGGATAAAGTCCGGGGAGAGCACATTATTAACCCGAACACGGAAATGCCTGTCAGTTAAAAAGTTCTTAAGGAAGGATGGTAGATTGCCTCGAAGGCCTAAGGAGTGGGCTTGGGCTAAAATATTATACCTCCAAGTTGTGTCATATGCCTTCTCAAGGTCAAAAAATATGGCAATAACTGAGTGGTTATTCGCAAAGGCATTACGAACATACGTATCCAAGCGTAGTAAGGGGTCTATGGTAGAACGTCCCTTACGAAAGCCATATTGACGAGTGGAGAGACTGTTGTGTGTCTCTAAATACCACACTAAACGTCTATTTACTAGACGTTCCATTACTTTGCAAACTGCACTGGTAAGAGCAATGGGACGATAGTGGGAGGTTTCATGTCCCGTAGTGCCTGGTTTGCGGAAAGGGAGAACAATGGCGGATTTCCACAGCTGTGGAAGAACTCCTTGTGACCAAATAAGATTGTAAAGGCGTAATAGGACTGCAAGGGCTGACTGATATAAATGTTGTAGCATACGAATATGAATGTCGTCGGGCCCAGCTGCCGATGATCGACAAGCTGAGAGTGTTGCCTCCAGTTCTTGAAGTGTAAAAGGCACATTATACTGTTCTTCTCTGAGAGAAGAAAAGTCCAAGGGTGCTAACTCTCTGGCAGACTTTGAGGAAAGAAATGAGGGGCATAGATGGAGTCCCTGAGAAATACGGACCAGATGATTGCCAATTTCATTGGCAACATCTAGTGGGTTTGCTATATCAACACCGGCAACCCGCAGAACAGGAGCCGGGTCAGGAGAATATTTACCACTCAGTTTTCGTACTTTTTTCCAGACTGCACTCATAGAGGAAGCAGAGGTGATGGTGGAGACATAATC
This sequence comes from Cherax quadricarinatus, assembly GCF_038502225.1. NCBI lineage: Eukaryota > Metazoa > Arthropoda > Malacostraca > Decapoda > Parastacidae > Cherax > Cherax quadricarinatus. The sequence continues at coordinate 5,393,185 of NC_091367.1, forward strand.
TCGCCAGCAAGTGCGTTTAGCGTCACGGATGACACGGCGAGCGATCGCACGCTTCTGTGTAAAATCAAGGAGTCGCTCTGTGGTTCTATTGTACCGGTACCTGCCCCATGCAGCGCGTTTCAAACGTACTGCACGATCACAAGCAGGAGACCACCAAGGCACGCATTTCTGAGAATGCCTGCCCGAAGTTTGGGGTATAGAATGAAAAGCTGCGGTGAAAACGGAGGACGAGAAGAGGTGTAAAAGCTCATCGATGGAGGACGAAGAAGGAACCTCTTTAAAAACAGTCAGGTGTGAGTAAAGGTTCCAATTTGCCCGATTAAATTGCCAGCGTGGGGTGCGAAGAGGTGGCGAATATGAAGGGGAAGTAAGAATGATTGGGAAATGATCACTGTCATGTAAGTCCGGGAGAACAGACCAAGTGAAGTCTAGTGCGGCGGAGGAAGAGCAAACTGAGAGATCGATGCAAGAGAGAGTATGAGTCCGAGGATCAAAATGGGTGTGAGTACCTGTATTTAAAACATGGAGGGGGTGGGTGGCAAGAAAAGCCTCTAACTGAATTCCACGGGAATCACAGTGAGACCCCCCCAGAGGAAATGGTTGGCATTAAAATCACCAAGTAACAGAATCGGTGGCGGTAATGACGAAACAAGGAAGGCAAAATCCGGAATAGATAATGCCCGAGAAGGAGAGAGATATAAAGAACAGAGCGTATACCACCTATGTAAGTGGATACGGGCTGCTGTGTAATGCAGCGAAGTATGAACAAATAGCTGATGGTACGGAATATCAGTGCGGAGAAGAAGGGCACTTTCATTAAAGGTCCCATCAGGAAAAGGATCTGAAGAATACAATAAATTATAGCCTGAGATGTGAGAAATAACAGCAGAGTGTAATTTTGGTTCCTGTAAGCAAACACCAACAGGGGCAAACTGGGAGAGTAACATCTGAAGCTCACCCCGATTACCCCTGAGGCCGCGTATATTCCACTGTAAAAAGGCCATGATTGGCAATGATAAAGATACTTGAAATCCGCAGGTAAGGGTTCCTACGGACTAGAAGGGTTAGAAAAGTCCACATGCGGAGGCAGTGGAAAATGTTCAAGCAGCGAAGGAACGGTGCGCTGTGAAGAAAGGAGTTGCGCAGATGGAGCAGAGGAGAGAGAAAGAGCGGAAGGTGGATCAGTGTCCATTGATGGTTTGGTCTCTGCAATATATTCAGAGATTGCTTCAAGTGTTTCGGAATTCAGAGATGTCGTATGGGAGACAATATTGGGAATGGTAGGGGGAGGATGAGTAAAGATTGGAACTGTATTGGACTGTACCAAGGTAGGGGGGGGCGAAAGGGTGGAGGGAACTGGAGAAGCGTGGCAGGGGACAGAAGAGACAGGAACCTGGGAGGTGGCAGAAGAGGAAGAAACTTGGGAGGGAACAGGGGAGGAAGGTACATTACGAGGAGGAGGGTGAACCTCTGCACTTGTAACTGAGCCAGTGAGAGGGGAAGAACTAGGGACAGAGACAGGGAGGGTAAAATGAGGAGGTGGAAGATGGGTAGGAGGTGTTACCGGACCTTTTTTTGACTTTTGAGAAGTAGAGGGACGATTGGGAAGAGGTGTCGTACGAGGTCTCGTCGATACTGAGGCTTGTAAGAGAGAACTCGAAGAAGCGAGATTAGACTGAGGCGTTGAAGTAGGGACGTCTGAGCCGAGGACAGCAAAAGGATTAGATACAGGAGTGATTATGGGAGAGGTAACCACAGAGGTGGGTGTAGAAGATGGGATACCAGAAGTGGGGGGACGTTTTGAAACACGGGAATAAGAAACACATGGGAGTCTCCCTTGGAGGCGGAGATGAGAAACTGCCATGGCATAAGGGAGACCTTCTGTCTCTTTGAGGTAACGAATTTCCCGCTCGTTTAAATAGACCTGACAACGGCGAGAGTACGAAGGGTGAGCCTCATGACAGTTAAGGCAAGAGGGAGATCGATTGCAAGACGTATTAGAATGGTCATCGGCACCACAGACTGGGCATTCGGCGATAGATCTGCAATATTTCGCTGGATGGCCAAATCGCCAGCAATTTCTACACTGTTGTGGTGTAGGGATCACCTTTCGAACTTGTAACCGATGTCCTGCTATATAAACTGAGGATGGGAGTTCTCGGCTGTCAAAAGTTAAACGAGCCACATTGCTAGGGTATCGTCTCCGCCCACGGGCAGGAAGAACGTAAGTGTCTACCTTGAGGATTGGGAGATCTTGGAGTTCCAGCTGTTCTAGAATGTCGGTGCCACATGTCTGGAAATTTTGTTGAACTATGGTATGGGGCAGAATGACGGTACCACTACAAGAATTGAGGGAATGATGTTTTTCAAGGGTGACAGGAACAGTATCTATATGGGAAAGACGAGAGAGCTCACGAGCCTGGGTAGCATTCTGTACGGTAATGATGCGCGTACCGCTCTTAAGAGCATGAAAAGAAATATCTTTACCAACATGGTGTAGGAGTGCCTTGCCAATACTATGGTCAGAAAGATAGGCAGTAGAGGAAGTTGGTCGTAAAGTGAAGAATTTAGTCCACTGTTCAGTCTGAAACTGAGCGTGGAAAGGTAGTGAAGGACGTGTTGATCGTTTCTGAGAAGAACGAGAAGGTGAAGGTGGAGAAGTATCATCAGCAGGTAATTGTCGTTGACGTTTAGGCGTGGGACCAGAGTTGGTCCGACGTGGAACGGGTCGGCGATTTGAAAATTGCCGCACCGTAGAGGGAGAGGCCGGAAGCATAGTCAGAGGAGAGCGAAGGTCTGATAAATCGAAGGAGTCAGTCGAGGCCTCAGTACCTGAAGCGGGTGAGGAAACAGCACCGGCAATAGGTACAGAGGCATGAGGAATGTCTGAAGAGTGGTCCAAAGACGAGGCGGGGTCAGAACGGGGTGCGGTATCAAGAAGGGGCCCGGGGGTACCAGGTTCATGGACTAGGGCTGCCATGGTTAGGTTACTTCTTTCTTTTTGTTTTTAAGAAAAAAAAAGAAAGAAAAGAAAATAAAAATAAAAAAAAGAAAAAAAAAGGGGGGACCGGGGAGGGATAGGTCCTAGGAGGAATGAAAGGGCCAGAAATCTCCCTCCGCGCCCAAGAGGACCTCAGCACCGCAAGTAGCGCAGATGCAGCATGGAACCCGTGCCATACCCTACCCATCATGCTAGTAAACTAACAATCCAGGATAGCAACCTCACATCTGCCGAGCTACCTCGGTGGACAAAAGAGAGGGCGGCCGGATATCCGCCACAAAGCATACCTCCTTCGGCCACCACCCCCGGAATCCGAAAGGTGGCTTCCAGAGATACACTCGTCGCCCGAAAGACACCCAAAGCTACTCCGGGATACCGGAGAGGGATCGGGACATCCCCAGGCGATCCAGATTCCACGGCAAACTACGCCACCGCTAAGAACCTCAACGGAATGGGATGGACCCCGGTATCCTTTCTCCTACCCAGGAACTAGCGCGCCTGTGGGAGAAATCCCAAAGGACAAAAAGAGGAAGGGCAAAAGGGAGGAGTGGGGAGGAGGAGGAGGAAAGGAAAAAGGGGAGGATGGGATAGGGGAGGGGAGATTGGGGGGTAATTAGGTTCGGTCTGAGGAAGAAGACCGATAGGTCTAATTCCTCAGACCAAGAGCCTCTTCACCACGCCAAGGAGCCCCCCTTGAAGAGGAGAGGGTTTCGGAGGTCAACACCCCTGCTGCTCTGGCAGACCAGGCCTAGTGGTGGATCAGGGTCTGATCAACGAGGCTGTTACTGCTGGCTGCATGCAAACCAACGTACGAACCACACCCTGGCTAGTCAGGTGCTAACTTTGGGTGCCTGCCCAGTGCCTTGAAGACAGGGTCTATGCTTTTGCACATGGTAGTGGAGAAAAACTGTCAACCTCCCACAGGAAGAGAAAAGTTAGATGCTAGATAAACATACAAAGGGGGGCAACGAAGAGAAATTGTGAGCAAATGAAGACAAAGGATGGAGCAAATGGGTGGCACACAGATGGACCTCTAATGTCTTGCCATCTTGTATTACCTGGAGTTTACCTGGAGAGAGTTTCGGGGGTCAACGCCCCCGCGGCCCGGTCTGACCAGGCCTCCTGGTGGATCAGCGCCTGATCAACCAGGCTGTTGCTGCTGGCTGCACGCAAACCAACGTACGAGCCACAGCCCGGCTGATCAGGAACTGACTTTAGGTGCTTGTCCAGTGCCAGCTTGAAGACTGCCAGGGGTCTGTTGGTAATCCCCCTTATGTGTGCTGGGAGGCAGTTGAACAGTCTCGGGCCCCTGACACTTATTGTATGGTCTCTTAACGTGCTAGCGACACCCCTGCTTTTCATTGGGGGGATGGTGCATCGTCTGCCAAGTCTTTTGCTTTCGTAGCGAGTGATTTTCGTGTGCAAGTTCGGTACTAGTCCCTCTAGGATTTTCCAGGTGTATATAATCATGTATCTCTCCCTCCTGCATTCCAGGGAATACAGGTTTAGAAACCTCAAGCGCTCCCAGTAATTGAGGTGTTTTATCTCCGTTATGCGCGCCGTGAAAGTTCTCTGTACATTTTCTAGGTCGGCAATTTCACCTGCCTTGAAAGGTGCTGTTAGAGTGCAGCAATATTCCAGCCTAGATAGAACAAGTGACCTGAAGAGTATCATGGGCTTGGCCTCCCTAGTTTTGAAGGTTCTCATTATCCATCCTGTCATTTTTCTAGCAGATGCGATTGATACAATGTTATGGTCCTTGAAGGCGAGATCCTCCGACATGTATGTAGAAGGATCATGAAGGTCATGAGAATGGACAAAAGGGAGGTAATGGGGATCACATCGATTTATCAAGGATGGAACTTCTGCCTCTGCATATAGACAACCCAGTCTCCAATGTCTTGCATTTATAGAAATGTGCTAGTCTTGCATTACCTGGGAAATCAGGTAATGGTTTGACCTAAGAACATCCAAGGGGAAAGCAAACCCATGAAGATCATGCAGTACCTAGGGAATAGCAGGCAAACCAAGCTCAATGCAAGGGGAGATAAAGTTAAACACCAAGGCAGCTCCTTAACCCTTTCACCAATCTGATTACAGTGACACCAGGGTCACTTTCAGAAATAAACATTTTGCACTTCCAAAAAGCTGCAAGTAGTAAATTTCAGCCTCTACACAAGAGGATTATAATTACAACTAAGTGCTAGTCATACCACACTTCCTAAAAGCATGCAGTATAAAAAAAATTATGCCAGTCATACCACATGGGGAAAGGAAACTTCCATCCTTCCATTTGCTTTAAAATAGATGCAAGGAGTTTCCTATGGTTTTATTGGAATCACTAAAAAATGAAATAATAAAGGGGGAAGCACTAAACCTAAGTATACAGTGCCTGAGGGAGGGGGGGATGTGGAAGGTATTCAGGTTTAATTCAAGGAACTGAAGAATAGATCCAATTACCTAGATCAAGAGCCCCTCACCAGCATAAAGGAACCTTCCTTGAGGGGTACAAAATGATATACAACTGAAGGAGGGTTTCAGGACAGGAAGCAGCTTTAATTTACGGCAGTCTGTTTTAAGTTTATTTACCCCCCCCCCCTCCCCTTACACTTAATACTAGTTTGTTCAGTTACTGAATAAACTTACTGGGACATTGCAAACCATTACGTCAGTCATTCCTGGTTAGTTTATTAACCCATCAGCAGTTTCCTCACCAAGGCAGGGTGACCCAAAAACTTCAGTCACTTACCAGAGGCATGCAACATAACACTCCAGAGAACAGGCTCTATCCCCCACCTGGACTAGTCCAGCCAACCAGTTTCCCCAAATCCTTTCATAAATGTTACTTTGCTTGCACTCCAACAGTATGAACTACTTTCTTCTATCCAACACTTTGCTGGAAGTTTAAGCCACCCCCCCTATCCCTCCAACCTTTCTTGGAAAACCCCCTATCTATCCCCTTATGCCCTCCAAATCATTCCATAAACAATTTTCTAAATGTTAGAACCTCCATCACACCTCAGCCCTCTGGATAATACTTTTAGAAACCCTGCAACTCAATTTCCAAGCTATGGATTTTCTGCACTAGTTATAATGCACATGAACCTCCAGCCTTGTTACAACATTCACCACCCATTTTTCACAGCCATAAGAGCACTGGTACCATTATACTCTTACATTGCCCTTTGCTTCCATGGATATATTTACATTTCAGACAAGTTTGTGAAATTAAAGATTGAGGGCATGTGTAATATAGTAGAGGACAAGATTAAGTATTACTGGAAGTGTTGCTTTAGTGCCCGGAATTAGCTTTTTATTTTCCAAATTTTATTCTTAAATTTTAAAACTTCTACTCTTTGTAGAAGGCAGGGGAGGTGGAGGGGGTGGATGGTAGGCACTCTGGTAACTGGAGCAGTTTTGTAGATGAGCCACTTACCAGCATAAAGTAAAATCCTAGAGGAGTGACAGTTTAATGGGCAGTTTGTGTGCTCCCTTCAACAATCAAATTAAGATTTTTGGCAATTCTCTTTCGAAAATAAGACCTGTAGTTTGTATGCATCTATTATTGTTGCTGCTGTACTAACCCAAATTGGTCAACCAATATCTTTTACTGATGTTTTGTCCACTGGGGAAACAAGTCATTAACAAGTTCCAGTGGATGGCCAGAAAGGATCACATACTATCTGTCCAATTACTTCCTATTACCAGTATTGCATAACTCTGGGTTTTAGAGTTTCTCAGCCCAGTTTTCAAGTTAGATTTAGTGTGGTAGTAATTAAAAATGACTGCTTAATTTTTATTTTTTGGTCAAGTATTACAGAGCATCAAATACCTTAATCCAATTACTTTGCCAACATTCCAAATTAAGACTTAAAGGTCACCTTTCAAGATTTGATAAATTACTGTGCTTTTGCTTCAACCTTTACTTCTTCCTTTTCTTTGTCATTTTCTTTCCCTTTCTCAATATTTTCCTTTTCATCTTTCTTTTCTTCCTTCTTTGTTTTGGCTGGAGTGGAAGTGCTGGCCTTTGGTGTTGTAGGGTGTGCCTTTGGAGTGGTTGGGTTAGTCTTTGGCTCCATTGACAAGTCCAGCAGCAGTTTGCCAACATTACGTCTCTCGTGCATCTTCATCATTGCATCAGTGACCTATAAAATTCAGGTATTTTAGTCTCTTATACTTACTTTCAATAATAGTGTTTACATTCTTATAGTACAGTACTTACATCTTCAAGAGCATATGTAGAATCTATGTGGGCCTTCACAACTCCTGCTTGCCATAACTTGTACACTTCCTCTACGACACTGCGCACTTTTTCGTGACCATTTGACTGGAAAGAAGTAAATTATTGTAAGTGATAGTGCACTAAATGCAATCTGATTTATATCAAGTGTACCCTTAGATATTTAATAAAGGGGGGGCTTTTTTAAAGGAATGGGGTCACAGTATTTTTTAAGTCACAGTTTTGAAGACTAGTATATAAACTATGTACTAATAGATTTTATAGGAAAGTTCACTGAAAGCAAAGTGCCTAAAAGACAAAAGGTGCATATTTAAAGCAATGCCTACTTTTTTTTTACTATAGCAAGAATTAAGTTCAAAACTTCATAATTGCCTCTTATTACTAGGTAAAAAGGGCAGGGTTTTGTCATTTCTAAATATCTACTAATTTTAACAAGTTATTGCAGGAACTAACATTTGAAATATAGAAGGTACACTGAACAAAGCCAGTTTTAGATTTTCTTCATCCCAGTAATTTAAGAGGAATTAGCGAGGGTTCATGCAGTAAATCTATGGTACATGTAGGCGTTACTAACAGTATAGTTAGTTCTTTAATTTGTTTAAGCCCACTCAAGACTAACCATTTCTTAGGTCCACTGGCAGTATTAATGCCAGGAGGTACTAAATTTAAAGTACTTTTATACAAGTTGGTACGTGCTTAAATGAACATCTGAACAGGCTCTTCATTTTTTGTTAAAAAAAAAAAAACCCATACTAATTTAGGGAAAATTAGATACTATATTATGGGGAAACTGATAATGATGCCAATAAGTCTGACATACTGAAGTGATTAGGACTTTGGGGAATTTCCCCCCTTTAAAGAAGGTGTAGCAGTGCTTATTTCTTATCTGAATTATGGGAAGGCTAAATTTAAGTAGTTCAAAATCTCTCCAAACTGATACCAAAGAGCTTGTGACAGTAGCTGGCAACTATATAGCCTATAAGCATTTACTATATAAAAATTGGAAAAAAAACTATAGGCGTAATCCATTTGTACAATTACTCTAACAAGTGACCATGCAAATTGGAGATGGAAAACAGGTTATAAAGCAACAGATGTTAAATTTAATTTTGAAGAACTAAATGTCAAGTGTTGTCTAGCCTGCAAAATCAAACTGCTGAATTTGTTTTAGCCAAGATGTACCAAAGTTATAACCTAGTTTCATAATGACACCATGAAGATTAGCCAAAGTCTAAATGAAGGCATGATATTAGCCCAAATTTTACAGTTCAGTCTAAACAGAGGGGGGGGGGGGGGAACTTATAAAATCAGTGAAAGTACCTGGAGGTACAGGTGCATCAGGTTTTAAAGGCATTTTCAATTTCCATGTACGTATAACTTTACTGCCATTAGGGAGCTACCCTGTTTGTAAAGGGGGCATTAAGTTAAACACTAATTTTAAGTGATCATTTCAAATTTAACTGTCCACTAGGTGTTACTTTAATCAAAAGCAATGTGGCAAAATCTGAAAATCTTCAACTTTGTTGTGTAAAGATTAAAGCCTAACCAATTTAATTTTTTTTTTTTCTAGTCACCAAAGGGATTATACTAAGTTTCATCACTAACATGCTGCAAGCAGAAAAGCAAATTTGATTAGCCATTTGGTTAAGCATATCTGAAGCTGTTCCAATATATTGGGCAGCAAATGTTAGAAAGTTACCAAGAGTGAAAATTTCTATAGATCAAACGTAGTCCACAAGTCACTGTCAAAGAAAGGCCAGTGAAAAAAAAATTAGTGTTGTACACAAAACAGTAAAACTCTAAGTTCAAAAGAACTAGGGTTAACTAGCTGGCAGAAAATTTTATTAGACTAGAATTATAGAGGACAAAATTAGTTTGGTTACTAAAAAAATTTTGCATGGGTTAAAAAAAAGTTTCTTTAGCATTAGGATTGCCACTCATGGGTGGAATAAAGAAATTGTTAGATACTAGTACAAAGCTGCATTCCATCTACCCTTCTAGAACTTTTCCATGCAAGATGAAATTCTGAAGAGGGTCCATGGAAGTTTTTTTTTTTTTTGGGGGGGGGGGGGAGAAAACTGGAGGGAGAGAGAACCAGCAATATTTTTTTAAAGAAGGCTAGTAGCACAAAAAAAAATTATAAAGTTTCCCGCTCACGCACGCTTGCTGGAAGTCCAAGCCCCTTGCCCACAAAACCTCCTTTACTATCACTATATCTATGATGACTCCTACCCCACCTTCCTTTCTATAGATTTTATGCTTTCCATGTCATTCTACTTCGATCCATTATCTCTAAATGACCAAACCTCAACCCCTCTTCTGCCCTCTGACTAATACTTTTATTAACTCCACACCTTTTTTTCCTAATTTCCACACTCCAAATTTTCTGCATAATATTTACACTACACATTGCCCTTAAACAGGACACCTCCACTGCCTCCAACCGTCTCCTCGCTGCTGCATTTACCACCCAAGCTTCACACCCATATAAGAGTACTACTATACTTTCGTACATTCCCTTCTTTGCCTCCATAGATAACGTTTTTTGACTCCACATACCTCAAAGCACCACTCGCCTTTTTTTCCCCCTCAACAATTCTATGATTAGCCTCATCCTCCATAAATCCATCCGCCAACACGTCAACTCCCAAGTACGTATCTGAAAAAATTCACTTCTTCCATACTACTACTCCCCAATTTGATATCCAATTTTTCTTTATCTAAATCATTTGATACCCTCATCACCTTACTCTTTTCCATGTTCACTTTCAACTTTCTACCTTTACACATTCCCAAACTCATCCACTAACCTTTGCAATTTTTCTTTAGGATCCCCCATAAGCACAGTATCAGCAAAAAAGTAACTATTCCCATTTTGAATTCTATTCCCCAAAATTTAATCCCACCCCTCTCCCAAACACCCTAGCATTTACTTCCTTTACAACCCAATCTATAAATATATTAAACAACCATGGTGACATTACACATCCCTGTCCAAGACCTACTTTTACCAGGAAGTAGTCTCCCTCTCTTCTACACCCTAACCTGAGCCTTGCTATCCTCAAAAACTTTACAGCATTTAATAACTTGCCACCTATTCCATATACTTGCAACATCTGCCACATTGCTCCTCTATCCACTATCATATGCCTTTTCTAAATCCATAGATGCAATAAAAACTTCCCTACCTTTATCTAAATACTGTTCACATATGCTTCAATGTAAACAATCTACACATCCCCTACCCACTGAAACCTTGCTCATCCACAATCCTACATTGTCTTACCTCCAATTCTTTCAATTATAACCCTACCGTACACTTTTTCCTAGTATACTGTAAACTTATCCCTATAATTTTTAGTCTCTTTTGTCCCCTTTCCCTTTATATAAAGGGACTATACATGCTCTGCCAATCCCTAGGTACCTTCCCTCTTTCATACATTAAACAAAAGTACCAACCACTCCAACACTATTTCCCCCCCCCCCCCCTGCTTTTAACATTTCTGTCATGATCCCATCAGTTCCAGCTGCTTTACCCCCTTTCACTCTACGTAATGCTTCGCATACCTCCCCACACTTACATTCTGCTCTTCTTCACTCCTAAAAGATGGTATACCTCCCTGACCAGTGCATGAAATTACTGCCTCTGTTTCTTCCTTAACATTTAAAAGTTCCTCAAAATATTCTCACCATCTACCTAATACCTCCATCTCCCCATCCACTAACTCCTACTGTTAGTAACAGACAAATCCATACTTTCCCTAGGCTTTAACTTTTTTTTAACTCCAAAATTTTTTATTTTCATTAAAATTTCTCGACAGTGCCTCTCCCACTATCATCTGGTCTCCTTTTGCATTCGCCACTACCTTTCTTTTACTCTCCATATACTCTGCTCTTCTTGTAACACTTCTGCTTTGAAAAAACCTATCATAAGCTACCTTTTTCTCTTATCACACCCTTTACTTCTTCATTCCACCAATCACTCCTTTACTCCTGCCCCCACCCTCCTATAACCACAAACTTCTGCCCCCACATTCTAATACTGCATTTTTAAAACTATTCCAACCCTCAACACCCCCACTACTCATCTTTGCACTAGCCCACCTTTCTGCCAATAGTCACTTATATCTCATGCGAACTTCCTCCTCCCTTAGTTTATACACTTTCACCTCCCTCTTGTTGTTGCCACCTTCCTCTTTTCCCATCTACCTCTTACTACAACTAAATTATCAGATATATCAGTTGCCCCTCTATAAACTTGTACATCCTGGAGCCTACCCATCAACCTTTTATCCACCAATACATAATCTAATAAACTGTCATTACGTGCTACAACATACCTTGTATATTTATCCTCTTTCATAAAATGTATTACTTATTACCAAATATCTCTACACATAGCTCAATTAAAGGCTCCCCACTTAAGCATTGAAATCCCCAACCATTACTCTCACTTCACTCAAAACTCCCCACACATTCACTCAAAATTTCCAAAAATCTCTTCCCCCCCCCCCTCCCTACACTTGCCTCTTCAGGTGCATACACAATTGTAACCCACTTTTCACATCCAATCTTTATTTTACTCAACATAATCCTTGAATTAATACACGTACATACACATATACATACATACATATATATACACAATATACATATATACACATAATATACATATATATACATACAATGTGTGGTGCAAATATTATGCAGAAAATTCGGAGTGTGGAAATTAGGAGAAGGTGTGGAGTTAATAAAAGCATTAGTCAGAGGGCAGAAGAGGGGTTGTCGAGGTGGTTTGGTCATTTAGAGAGAATGGATCAAAGTAGAATGACATGGAAAGCATATAAATCTATAGGGGAAGGAAAGGGGTAGGGGTCGTCCTCGAAAGGGTTGGAAAGAGGTGGTAAAGGAGGTTTTGTGGGCGAGGGGTTTGGACTTCCAGCAAGCATGCACGAGTGTGTTAGATAGGAGTGAATGGAGACTGATGATACTTGGGACCTGACGATCTGTTGGAGTGTGAGCAGGGTAATATTTAGTGAAGGGATTCAGGGAAACCAGTTATTTTCTTAGTCTGACTTTAGTCCTGGAAATGGGAAGTACAATGCCTGCACTTTAAAGGAGGGGTTTGGGATATTGGCAGTTTGGAGGGATATGTTGTGTATCTTTATACGTATATGCTTCTAAACTGTTGTATTCTGAGCACCTCTGTAAAAGCAGTGATAATGTTTGAGTGTGGTGAAAGTGTTGAATGATGATTAAAGTATTTTCTTTTTGGGGATTTTCTTTTTTTCGAGTCCCCCTGCCTCGGTGGGAGACGACCAACTTGTTAGAGAGAGAGAGAGAAACATATATACATGTGTATGTGTACGTGTGTGTATATATATGCCTCGGTGGGAGACGGCCGACTTGTTGGGGGGGGGGGGGGGAAAATTATATACACACACACACACACACACACACACACACACACACACACACACACACACACACACAGCAGATTAAATTAGATTGGAACTAGTGGCATGATGGTTCAGCTGGCAAACTTGTTTTAGTTGCCGTTACCGATTTCCATTGGTACAGTAAAACAGGTTATTCAATATAGTACCACTGCATATTGAATAGCCTTAATTTTATTGAAATATTGACAAGTTTTGACACTGACGGGGTGCATACTGAAACAATTTATTTGCTTTCAAATAAATAGCTTTTATTTTGGCCAACCAAAGCCGACCAGAAAATATACAAATTAACCCAACAAAGCTTCAAAGGGGAGAGGGTGAAGTACAGATTTTTTTTCTAAGAGTCAAAGCTCTGCATAACCAAGGGGAAAGGGAGCTTTATCAAAAATGATCATTTTAGAACAATTTTGTTCTTTATAAGAAAGTGGCACACGTTAATAGCTGGAAATATAGGGCCAACTTTACTAGCCTGCCTGCCTATAAGGGTGGGGGAATTTTAGATACAATTTACAATAAGACATACTATTAGTGATCAAAAAACATACCTGACAGTGGAGGAGACGTCTAAGGTTAAAACCGAAGATGGCCTTGTTGTCCTCGTAAAGTCTCAGTGGAGCTACCTTTTCCACCTGCCGCCACTATTAAAAAAAAAAACAGTAGGTACTGTATAAAACTTCAAAGTACTAGGAATGCAAAAGACCACTTGCCTAAACAGTACTTAAAACTAGCAATTTTAGGTTACCAGGTTACCTACAATTCAAAATAACTACCATAATTTAAATTTTATTCAGAATTATAATATCCAGAGTGCAAAGTACTTTTAACTTTGGCATTTCAGTACACCTAGTCAAGTACATCTCGCTTAAGATCTTTTGGATATGGCTGAAGTTTAAGAAAAAAAAAAAAATTCCAGAAAATGCATCTTTTTTTTTTTTTTTTTTTTTTTTTTTTTTTGTAAAAATGCTGTATTTCTAGCTTTATGTTTAAACCATTAGAAGTGCCAGAGGGGACCCTTCCACTAAATTTTTTCTTTACAAGATTTGCTGGAAATTTGGGAGATAGCTTAACCATACATACAGATTTGATCACACTCAGGATGCTCTTTGTCTCTCCTGTGACAATGCTGGAAGGCCCTGAGAAAAAGAACAGTTTGTAAATGCAGTAGTTTATACTATGAAAGTAAAGTATGCCCAGTGTCAAAGGAAATTTTTTTACTTAAAGAATATTAAGAGCATTTTAAATTTTCATTTAGATTTCAATCAAAGGGAAGAAATGTACAAGTTAAGTTTCTAATTGCAGGAGTTCAGCTAAAAGGTCAGAAGTAGTCACAGGGGGGGGGGGGGTTGGAAGTGAAGATAATTACCATACAATATGTATCTGCCCAATGGCTTGAGAAGAGAATACCCTTTGTTGCACTCATCACCTCCCTGGCAGTCCAAAACTACATCAACACCGTCTGGACACACCCTGCAAGCAAGGCATCTTAGTTCTTAAGTTTATAGGAATGGCTATCCACTGATGAAAGTTTATACTGTCACAGGAAATTTCATTTATATATATACTATCAAGTGGTAGCTTTAGCAAGAAAGTCAAATTTTAGACCCCCATTTACAGCATTTCCTACACCCTAATTAAACCATGCATTAAGAGGTACCTACTTCCGTACTTCTGTTGGGGTATCACAGCCACGGTCAATGAGGTGGGCGACACGTTCTTTAATATCTTCGTGCTTATTTTTTGATGCTACACCCACTATAGTGATTCCTCCAATGTTCTGCAGCAGTGAGCAGACGGCTTGACCCTAAGTGGTAATAGTTACTAGTTTTAACATGGGTTTCTAAGAAAAAGGTGAAAGCAAAAGTAACTAGTAATACTTAATTGTAAAAATTTGCCAAGCCAAGATTTGAAAATTACCCAAGTTTAACTATTTAAGGACGGAAATGAGTTGTCAAAAGATCTGGAGAAGAGGCATCAGGTACCTAGGGGGTAAAAATTTGAGAAAGCTCCCCTTCACCAGGAGAAAAAAAAAAAAAAAAATTGGTAATTTTTGGGTATTAAAGATGGGACTCAAGTAAATGAAATTTAAAAAAAGAATGGCCAATTAACCCACAATTATAGATGCAATTTTGCACTGATAAGTTACGAAGGTAGTATTAAAACGTGGTGCAGATTTAAAGTTAAGCAGACACTTGGCACAATTATACAAAAGTGATAAATATTTATACTCTACATTTTAATCTAGAAGTTAACTCTTAAAATAACCAAAATGTTTCATAGTACAGTAATTAATACTAACCACAGCACCTCCAGCAGAGTGGAGGAGGACAGTCTGGCCAGACTTTATATTAGCTAGATCATAAACTAGCATATATGCTACTGTGTAGCTCAGTGTTACAGCAGCAGCTTCCTGCAAAGTCAAAAGAAAAAGTTTAATTTAAACTAGTTAAATTTTTTTTTTTTTTTCAGTAGCAAGTACTTTGAGATTTCCAGCAATGGCATGCTAAATTTAGCAACGAGTGAAATTAACTAGATGGTACCACTAAAATTTTTTTATGGGTCTAGATCCATTACAGCTCTATAGGAAAAGAATCGGTGAACTATGGGGAAAACCAGGTGCTAAGTTGGACTGGACCAAGTGTTAATTTAAGTAAGGCCCAGTGGCGAAAAAAAAAAAAAAAAAAACCCAACACATTCCCGGCGGGTGGAAACATTTAGACACTTCCTTACACTGTTGTCCTGTTCACCTAGCAGCAAATAGGTACCTGGGTGTTAGTCGACTGGTGTGGTCGCATCCTGGGGAACAAGATTGAGGACCCCCAATGGAAACAAGTTACTGTCCTTGATGATGCACAGACTTTCTTGGGTTACCCTGGGTGGCTAACCCTCCGGAGTTAAAAAATCCGGATGAAATCCTATCCTAGGGCTCTGCCACTGGTTCCAGCCATCAAACCACCTCATACCCTCACCAGTTCAAGGAAGAGGTTTAAAAGTTAAATTTTATTTAAAAGTAATCCACTGGCTAAAAATAGGCACAAAAACCCCAATGTTGAAAAGAAATTTCACAAGCCTATTAATAGTTTAAAACAGATGGCTGCTATGAGCAAGAGTGAGGGGTGTAAAGTCTTAATGCAGAGGGGAGTTGCCATTAAAGTTTGAAATTTGGATTCTTTCCATGGGGGTTAGTATTAGGGCATCTGATGCCTGATGTGAAGTCTGCTTCAGAAGCAGAAAATTAGGATATGGTAGACCGACAGTGCTATGTAGTAGTTACAAGTGGCAGATACACATGCTACCTGTTGGCAAGCCGTGTCCTATCTGTTGTGGGGCATTATGTTAAGTTTCCCTAAACGTGATATGGTGAGGGGGATCAGAAACCAAATATTAGCAAATTTGATCAAATCTGGGAAGAGTAAATATTGTACCGAAGGTTTACAGCTATTACAAGAACCTCAATGGAAAGACTGGGTTATACTTGGTAATTTACTAATAATTTGTTTTTTTGTAACACTTGTACCTTGAACTACAACACCAAGGAACAGTCAGTGTTCTGTCCTAAACATCTAAGCCAACAACCTGGTCTTTTTACTAAAAATTTGAGTTGCACATTAAGGGCAATGGGAAGGGTAATTGCTAGACTGCTTTGAGCATGTGAAAAGGGTGGTAAAGCTGCAATGTGTACCAGTCAAGTTAAATACTTCTGTGCCCCATATCTATCGTAGGGACAGTAGTCAAAAGATTAGAGGTACCCAATAGGTCCGGGAATTGCGACCCCCCCCCCCCCCTCCCGAAGTTTTGATGGCTGAATATGTTAAAGGTAAATGAATATCTACAAGTCTATATACATAGTTACAAATTTGAACAAATTATAAAACTAGTCATTCACATGACCACAGCCAGTTAAAACTGCAATGAATTAGTGCAAATGTTAATTGGCACCCGTGCGTGTTTCAACTCTATAAATAATACAAGTATCCTTTAGTTATTCGAACTGGGGAAATCGAAATGGCTTGTACCATGTGGAATTTCACGTGCTATAGTATGCTGCTATAGCACGTGAAATTTAAACAAAGGACAGATTCAGAAGGAAAGCAATCTGGGTAAGAGGGGGTGGATGCATCATCCGTCTTCACCGGAAGGGATGGAGAGGGGGGGGGAAACCTAGCTGAAATTTCGGCAGCACAAGGCTTTCTCGAAAGTAAAAAACAGGAGGGGGGGGGGGTTGTTAACTGCTATGTATGCAAAACTCCAGGTCAAATACTGCTCTTATCAATTAAAATATTTAATTACTGTACTGAATATTCCAATTTTAGACAGCCTCTAAACTGTCCGAGAGTTTAAATAGGACAGTTTAGATTACCTAATTTAGCGTTTGATATCACCAGTAAACATTCCTTCGTGCAAGTTCCTCCAATTGTGGGCAGTGTCTGCAGGTGTGCGTCGTGAAATGGCAGTCAGAGGCCTCGCCCACTTTATTCTTGCCAGAAGAGTGGTACAGCCAGAGATACCCACCTCCAGGGGGCAGAAGCTCTCCCCACCAAGAGAAAGGCATTCATGGTAAGACTACTTCCTCCTGTACCATCAAAAAGGGTGATATCCCTAAACAACTCCAGAGAAAAAATTTATGATTTATCAATATCTTCAAGGGCGGCGCTAAACGGAGCGGGGGGGGGGGGGGGAATAGACTTTCAAAGCCCCAAGAATGCTTTAGCCTTTCCAAAAGTTAATTCTCAATCCATTGTTCCAGATACTACCCATAATTACTCTTAACCCCTCCCCTCCCTCAAACGTTCCCCCAATTAGAATTTCTGGAGCCGTCTGTGACCTTAGTTTTCAACTTTTTAAAATGCAAAAGAAGTCTCCCATTTTCACATTTTCCCCAGAATGTGAAAAAGGACATACCAGGCAGTTAAAGAAAATGCTCTCCGAGTTAGTCATACACGAGCCACGATGTGAACCTGAGTCATCCAAACTAAGCAAATCGATTTACAAGTCAACCCTCCCCAGTCAGGTTTTTCAGTCTCTTTAGATAATGTTATGAAGGAAGTACTCACCGGTAGAGGCATGTCTTCTGGGAGGGCATAGACGTACTTGGCAGGTACTGGTACTAGTTCAGCCCAGGCACGATGGTCTGGTAGTGCCATGACCCTATCACCAACCTAGGTACATGAAAAATCTAGTAGTTATGGTAAACATTAAGCAAAACTTATTTTTTTCCAGATTTAAGGAAACTACGTATAAATCAGTAAAAACAAAAGGGGGGGGGCGAAAGATGCCATTGTGAAGCAGTTTTACAGTATTTTGTAGTACTCAGTAGGGTATATGGGAAGTACCTTAAAGTTTGTAATATCATCAGCTACTGCCTCTACCACACCGGCACATTCAAAACCCAAAATAAATGGTATTTTGGGATGAGATTCTGTGAAGCCTTGACGAACCATCACGTCCTGGAAGCTCACACCACTGTCACAAGAACCTTTATATTAATACAAAGTAAAAAAGTCTTCTGTAGTTCTTGATGGCAAAGTCACTCGTGGAAGGCACCGGGTTCAGGATGAATATACATGTTTAGTAAATATTTTAAGCAGCAAGAATTTAGAATGGAAAAAAGAGGAAAAAAAAGTGTGCAATACGAATATTAAAAATAAATACTCAAACCAGTAACCATTAGAAGTTTGACCTACCCACCTTTGTGGTCTGAAGTTGTTACATTTGTTTGAACAAAGTTAATGTCTAGGAAGGGAAGGAGGGGGGGGTGCCATGTGCCACACCTTAATCTAGAGAACATTCTCTTAAGAGTGATAAATACTTGCCAAGTTAAATCGCTAAAGTAATGGAGGGAAATCATTAGATGGAAAGAGTTGCAAATTCTTGGATCTAGAGCTTCGTAGTGACGTTAAATATTAGGGTACTGTAATTTAGTTACCATGAGCGGGTAGTGTCTTAGTGATCTACATAAACTAGTGACAAAGAATTAAATTAAAGTTCCGAGTGAACGTCGTGGCAGCGTGTAATTAGGCAATCTTATTCCACACAAACTGCAATAGAGTTGCATGTAAATTTTGTTAGGCTAGAGTAATAGAATGATCTAGAAATGGTGCAGGTTATTACAGACCAGAGCTGGACCCTGATGAGGACTTCCCCATCTGCTAGGGAAGGTTGTGGCCGCTTCACCGTCTTCACACACTTCAAACCACCGAATCCATTCAGAACAACAGCTCTCATCTCCTTAGCCTCCTCCACTTCCTCACTCTTCACCGCCTCCTTAGCGCCATCCTTGACATCCTCGGAGGTGGTTTTAGCGTTGGTGTCTGTCATTATGAGAGTGAGAGAGGTGTGGTGTGTGCTGCCAACAGGTGGTAGGAAGACTGGACAGCCACACCCTCCTGACCCACCCTAGTAACCTCGACTTCATCTTATCAACACATGTCTACCATAACCTTCCACTCTATACAACAAACACAGTATTTGAAACCAATTATTTTATTCAAAATAAGTATTCGCGAGATGGGGAATTTTTTTTAGGAGGTTTGAGGTTTTAAAAGTAGATCCATTAATGGGGAAGTCCAGCACTGTGACACAGGGAGGTGCTGTACGCATGCGTTCATCCCGCCGCCCAAACTCTCGCTTCCATTCACATTTATCACCCATAAACCCATGTATGAGTCATAATAGCTATATCAGTTCTATGTCTATATAGATTACTCTCTTATTTCCCCATCTTTCTCTCCTCGGCGCCCGGTTAAACTGGGATATGGAAGTAATCAGTGAATGAAGGCAGCTTGGACAACGACCCTTAGTGCTGTTATCATTTAATCTTCATAATACTGTTATTATAACCCCCCTCAAGGAAGGTTCCTTGATGTTGGTGAGGGGCTCTTGATTTAGGGAATTGGATCTGTGCTCCAGTTCCCCAAATTAAGCCTGAATGCCTTCCACATCCCCCCCCCAGGCGCTGTATAATCCTCCGGGTTTAGCGCTTCCCCCTTGATTATAATAATAATAATGTTATTATAACCATGGGGAGCACTAAACTCGTAGGATTATACAGCGCATGTGAGGGGGATGGAAGGTATTCAGACTCAGTTCAGGGAACCAGAGCACAGATTCAGTTCCCTAGATCAAGAGCTCCCTACCTTGAGGGGTCATCTTCATAATGGAATTCTCTATTCTTACGGCTGAAGCTTCTCGCATAATTTACACCAAACGTTATTTAACACAAGATATAACTTAACACAATTCAGTTGATGGGTTACGGGCTGTTAGGCTATTTCGAAGCCCATCCCTATTTAGGGTACACTAGAAACCCAATGGTAATCAAGTCACTTGGACTTTGTTTGGGATATCCTAAGTAATTTACATTATGTATAATAATTGTACTTTTGTGTACCTGGCCTAAACACAGTTACTTGAACCCCAGGATGCCCACCACTAGTTAACTAATGCCCGTACGTCTCGCCCAGCCTGGGAATCTAACACAGGTCCCATGGGTTGTGAGACCAACACACTCCAACTGAGCGACGGTTCATGATTTTGTCTACATTTACTCCGGATGTACCTGTGCTTAAGCCATTATTGTTACCTACACCTGCATCTTTACCTCCACCTTAATCTGTATTGATACTCGCACCTTAATTTGTACTGGTACCTGCACCTTAGATTGTACTGGTACCTACACCTTTAACTTGTACTGGTACCCGCACCTTTGCCTTTGACCTTTGATACCTTCGCCTGTATCGGTAACTGTACCTTTGCTTTTCTCTGCATGTATAACTCCATAATAATAATATATCTTTATTTCTACAAGTACATGTACAAGGTATACAGACCATAGCTGACATCATTGACATTCTACTATATAGAAAGCCCCTTGTTTTGCTGAGCATTTCAGGTGAATTAGGTCAGTTTTGTCCCAGGATGCGACCCACACCAGCCCACTAACACCCAGGTACCCATTTTACTGATGGGGAACATAGACAACCGGTGTAAGGAAGCACGCCCAATGTTTTCACCCTCGCCGGGAATCGAACCCGGAACTCGCCGTGTGAACCTGGAGTTTACCTGGAGAGAGTTTCGGGGGTCAACGCCCCCGCGGCCCGGTCTGTGACCAGGCCTCCTGGTGGATCAGCGCCTGATCAACCAGGCTGTTGCTGCTGGCTGCACGCAAACCAACGTACGAGCCACAGCCCGGCTGATCAGGAACTGTCTTTAGGTGCTTGTCCAGTGCCAGCTTGAAGACTGCCAGGGGTCTGTTGGTAATCCCCCTTATGTGTGCTGGGAGGCAGTTGAACAGTCTCGGGCCCCTGACACTTATTGTATGGTCTCTTAACGTGCTAGTGACACCCCTGCTTTTCATTGGGGGGATGGTGCATCGTCTGCCAAGTCTTTTGCTTTCGTAGTGAGTGATTTTCGTGTGCAAGTTTGGTACTAGTCCCTCTAGGATTTTCCAGGTGTATATAATCATGTATCTCTCCCTCCTGCGTTCCAGGGAATACAGGTTTAGAAACCTCAAGCGCTCCCAGTAATTGAGGTGTTTTATCTCCGTTATGCGCGCCGTGAAAGTTCTCTGTACATTTTCTAGGTCGGCAATTTCACCTGCCTTGAAGGGTGCTGTTAGAGTGCAGCAATATTCCAGCCTAGATAGAACAAGTGACCTGAAGAGTGTCATCATGGGCTTGGCCTCCCTAGTTTTGAAGGTTCTCATTATCCATCCTGTCATTTTTCTAGCAGATGCGATTGATACAATGTTATGGTCCTTGAAGGTGAGATCCTCCGACATAATCACTCCTAGGTCTTTGACGTTGGTGTTTCGCTCTATTTTGTGGCCAGAATTTGTTTTGTACTCTGATGAAGATTTAATTTCCTCATGTTTACCATATCTGAGTAATTGAAATTTCTCATCGTTGAACTTCATATTGTTTTCTGCAGCCCACTGAAAGATTTGGTTGATGTCCGCCTGGAGCCTTGCAGTGTCTGCAATGGAAGACACTGTCATGCAGATTCGGGTGTCATCTGCAAAGGAAGACACGGTGCTGTGGCTGACATCCTTGTCTATGTCGGATATGAGGATGAGGAACAAGATGGGAGCTAGTACTGTGCCTTGTGGGACAGAGCTTTTCACCGTAGCTGCCTCGGACTTTACTCTGTTGACGACTACTCTCTGTGTTCTGTTAGTGAGGAAATTATAGATCCATCGACCGACTTTTCCTGTTATTCCTTTAGCGCGCATTTTGTGCGCTATTACGCCATGGTCACACTTGTCGAAGGCTTTTGCAAAGTCTGTATATATTACATCTGCATTCTTTTTGTCTTCTAGTGCATTTAGGACCTTGTCGTAGTGATCCAGTAGTTGAGACAGACAGGAGCGACCTGTTCTAAACCCATGTTGCCCTGGGTTGTGTAACTGATGGGTTTCTAGATGGGTGGTGATCTTGCTTCTTAGGACCCTTTCAAAGATTTTTATGATATGGGATGTTAGTGCTATTGGTCTGTAGTTCTTTGCTGTTGCTTTACTGCCCCCTTTGTGGAGTGGGGCTATGTCTGTTGTTTTTAGTAACTGAGGGACGACCCCCGTGTCCATGCTCCCTCTCCATAGGATGGAAAAGGCTCGTGATAGGGGCTTCTTGCAGTTCTTGATGAACACAGAGTTCCATGAGTCTGGCCCTGGGGCAGAGTGCATGGGCATGTCATTTATCGCCTGTTCGAAGTCATTTGGCGTCAGGATAACATCGGATAGGCTTGTGTTAGTCAAATTTTGTGGCTCTCTCATAAAAAATTCATTTTGGTCTTCGACTCTCAGTCTGGTTAGCGGCTTGCTAAAAACTGAGTCATATTGGGACTTGAGTAGCTCACTCATTTCCTTGCTGTCATCTGTGTAGGACCCATCTTGTTTAAGTAGGGGCCCAATACTGGACGTTGTTCTCGATTTTGATTTGGCATAGGAGAAGAAATACTTTGGGTTTCTTTCGATTTCATTTATGGCTTTTAGTTCTTCCCGCGATTCCTGACTCCTAAAGGATTCTTTTAGCTTAAGTTCGATGCTTGCTATTTCTCTGACCAGTGTCTCCCTGCGCATTTCAGATATATTGACCTCTTTTAGCCGCTCTGTTATTCTTTTCCGTCGCCTGTAAAGGGAGCGCCTGTCTCTTTCTATTTTACATCTACTCCTCCTTTTTCTTAGAGGAATAAGCCTTGTGCATACATCGAGTGCCACCGAGTTAATCTGTTCTAGGCATAAGTTTGGGTCTGTGTTGCTTAGTATATCTTCCCAGCTTATATCGGTTAGGACTTGGTTTACTTGGTCCCACTTTATGTTTTTGTTATTGAAGTTGAATTTGGTGAATGCTCCCTCATGACTAGTCTCATTTTGTCGGTCTGGGGCTCCATGCATACATGTCTGAACCTCAATTATGTTGTGATCTGAGTATATTGTTTTTGATATGGTGACATTTCTTATCAGATCATCATTGTTAGTGAAGATGAGGTCTAGTGTATTCTCCAGTCTTGTAGGCTCTATTATTTGCTGGTTTAAATTGAATTTTGTGCAGAGATTTAAAAGCTCGTGTGAGTGTGAGTTTTCATCAGAGCTGCCTCCTGGTGTTATTTCTGCAACAATATTATTTGCTATATTCCTCCATTTTAGGTGCCTTAAGTTGAAATCCCCCAGGAGCAAGATGTTGGGTGCAGGAGCTGGAAGATTTTCCAGACAGTGGTCAATTTTTAACAGCTGTTCCTGGAATTGCTGGGATGTTGCATCCGGAGGCTTGTAGACTACCACAATGACTAGGTTTTGGTTCTCGACCTTTACTGCTAAAACTTCCACTACGTCATTTGAGGCATTAAGCAGTTCTGTGCAAACAAGTGACTCTGCAATGTACAGGCCAACCCCCCCCTTTTGCCTGTTCACTCTGTCACATCTGTATAGGTTGTAACCTGGGATCCATACTTCGTTGTCCAAGTGATCCTTTATGTGGGTCTCAGTGAAAGCCGCGAACATTGCCTTTGCCTCTGCAAGCAGTCCACGGATGAAAGGTATTTTGTTGTTTGTAGCTGGCTTTAGACCCTGTATATTTGCAAAGAAGAATGTTATCGGACTGGTGGTATTGTTGGTACTGGGGGGGGATTTTTTTTCCGGCATTAGTATCTGTATCTGTTGGTTTGGAGTGGAGGCCATCGACTGTGGTTCCACTCCAGGAATGACTGGATTTGGTGTACGATTTCTGCCATTTCCTGCCAGTTTTTTTTCCTTCCTGGCACTAAAAAACCTCTCCCTCTTGAGTGGCTGTGGCTACCCAGGTTTTCCCCTGGCCTGGATGTTTTGTATCTTTTTGTCCCCTTTAGATGGTATGCCTGGCAATTTAAGTTATAGCACAGTCTTTCCTGTACTGAAGAGGTACACATTTCAGGGTGAAAAAGCTTACAGGAAGGGAGTTTGCATTTTCCTGTTTTCATATGGGCATGGCATTTTCTAGGGTGGTCATAGTTGCATGTCCCATCTGTTTTTCCAGATTTCCCATGCCAGCAGATACCAAGTGCATAGTATGTGCACAGTCTTGGTTTCCGCTTGCCTTGGGTTTCTGTGACTGTATTCCCTGTTGGTGCATGTTTCCCTGTCTTACTTCTATCCTCCCTAGCACCAACAATGGAGCTCCCACCAGTTGTTTTTGGTAATTTATCCTCACTATTGCTATTGGAGTCCTCTTGTTTGCTATTTCCTGCGGTATTTCTAGTTTGCAATATTGGTTTTATCTTATCTTTGACTACACTTGTTTCCCTACTATGGCTCCTGTCCCCTATGAAGCGAGAACTTTAGTCACCAGGCCACGATGGCTAAAGCTATCCTTGAATAAAATTGACCGACAGATGAGGTAAGAGAGAAAGGGTAGACTGCATTTTCTTTGACTGCAAGAACGCCTCCGACACTATCCTTCAGGAGCTTAACACACAAAGAAAAGGAGTCACGTTGAGGGATGGAAGACATGCAATCAATAGCTAACAGACAGACTGTCGCTGGTGCATCTACAAAAATGTCAACTGAATAGTGTTAATAGTTTAAAAAAATATTGTGCAACCAGAAAACTATCCCAGCAATATCTTCCGAGAAATATTTAGTAATATATCTTTCGATTCCTGCATGGTGAACTAATAGTTAATAATGCAGTAAAAAGGCGCATGTCGGATTCTGTATGTTGTTTATGTTCATGAGACCGATCCGGATATTCGGATTTCATATGTTGTTATGTTAACGTTCTTCAGAGCCGATCCGGATATCCGGATTCCTTATGTTGCTATGTTTACGTTCTTCAGGGCCGATCCGGATATCCGGATTCTGTATATTGTTGTGTTTACGTTCATGAAAGCCGATCTGGATATCCGGATTTCGTATGTTATGTTTACGTTCTTCATCAATTATCATCATCAAAGTTTATTCTCTACAAAGATTACAATGTTGAATTTACAGAATTTGGTTGTTGTGTGGTTTACGTGTAGTTAAATAATGATTACAGAGTGTACCACTAGAACTCCTAGCATGGCTAGGCATTTCGGGCCGATCCGGATATCTGTATTCCATATGTTATTGCATGTACGGTCTTGAGAGCCAAGCTGGATTCCATATGTTGTTGACATGCACGAGAACTAAGTTACTTACTGGAAAAAAAAGATATTATCTCCTTAATAGTATAATAATAAGGTATTAAAAGGACCCCAATGGAAATAAGTTACTCTAACTTTTTTGGGTTATCCCAGGTTCTCTACACATATGCTGCTATGTATGATAATCTATGTAACTGTATTTGTCTATACCTGAATAAACTTACTAGTCAGTATCCAGACTCCGTACGGTACCAGTACCGTACTTTGTAAATTACGTTCTTCAGAGCCAAGTCAGATATCCATATCTGATGATTTTATTTTCATATTATTAACTCAAGAGCGTTAGTAATCCAAGATAACCCAATAAGGTCATGTTGTTATCGAGGACTGTCCGGCTTATTTCCACTGACGTCCATTAATCTTCATGATGCGACCCTCAACAGTCAGCGGCTAACACCCAGGTATTACATACTGCTAGGTGAACAAGAATCGAACCCCGGTCTCTCAGTTTGTGAACTAACGCCGCTGCAAACCCAGCCACTACATACCGACTGTGCGACAAGGCATTGACCTGTATGTTGTCCGGATCAGCCGGGCTGTGGCTCGTATGTTGGTTTGCGTGCAGCCAGCAGCAACAGCCTGGTTGATCAGGCTCTGATCCACCAGGAGGCCTGGTCTCAGACCGGGCCGCGGGGGCGTTGACCCCCGGAACTCTCTCCAGGTAAACTCCAGGTCTCCAGGTGTAGTTATACGTTAGGGTTGAGCTTCCCCGAAATGCTCTGCATAACCATGGAATTTTCACATTCACAACCAAATGTCACCCATCTCCGTACAAACATTGTATCACGTGGAAATAAACCTTTGACTTTTGACTTTGGTCTAAATTTATTATTTTTTATTAACACATTGGCCGTCTCCCACCAAGGCAGGGTGGCCCGAAAAAGGAAAACTTTCATCGTCATTCACTCCATCACTGTCTTGCCAGAGGCGTGCTTACACTACAGTTATAAAATTGCAATATTTAACACCCCTCCTTCAGAGTGCAGACACTGTACTTCTCATCTCCAGGAATCAAGTCCGGCCTGCCGGTTTCCCTGAATCCTTTCATATATGTTACCTTGCTCACACTCCAACAGCACGTCAAATCCTAAAAACCATTTGTCTCCATTCGCTCCAATCTAATACGCTCACGCATGCTTGCTGGAAGTTCAATCCCCTCGCACACAAACCCTCCTTTACCCCCTCCCTCCAACCTTTCCTAAGCCGACCCCTACCCCGCCTTCCCTCCACTACAGATTTATACACTCTCGAAGTCATTCTATTTTGTTTCACCCTCTCTACATGTCCGAACCACCTCAACAATCCCTCCTCAGCCCTCTGGATAATAGTTTTGGTAATCTCGGACCACCTAGTTTCCAAACTACGGATTTTCTGCAATATATTCACGCCACACATTGCCCTCAGACATGACCTGTCCACTGCCTCCAGCCTTCTCCTTGTTGCAACATTCACCACCCATGCTTCACACCCATATAAGAGTGTTGATATAACTATACTCTCATACATTCCCCTCTTTGCTTCCATGGGCAAAGTTCTATGTCTCCACAGACTCCTAAGTGCAGCACTGACCTTTTTTCCCTCATCAATTCCATGATTCACCTCATCTTTCATAGACCCATCTGCTGACACGTCCACTCCGAAATATCTGAATACATTCTTTTTTTTTTTTATATTTTATTTAAAAACAACATACACATGATACAAGCCGACAATTAGCAAATCCAAAACCGTGACAGACAATGTCAGTACACACACAATAAAAAAAAAAAAAAAAAAAAAAAAAAAAAAAAAAATATAAAAAATAATAAAAAAAAAAAAAAAAAAAAAAAAAAAAAAAACCATTTTAACATATTGATATAACGAAATTCTACCGTAAGAAACCCAACCCGTTTACGGGAAAAAAAAAAAAAACATACCGACTACAAAACAGAACGTCGGAGTCATAAAACATGTAGGAATAAGTCCTATAATCATGTATATATGTACATACATACACATGCACATATACACATACATGTATGTGCACATATGTTCTTACAGCACAGACTGGATTATACTAGAACAAACAAACAAACAAAAAAGACTTATCACTAAAAAAAAAACTAGACAAACTAAATACATAACATCCAAAACAGAAGTGGCAGACAATGTCAGGTACACAAAAAACATTGTAACACATTGATATAACAAATTCTAAAATAACCCAACCAACCGACTTCCAAACAAACAGTCGGAGTCATTATAAAACATGTAGGAATGAGTCCTACAAACATATATATATATATATATATATATATATATATACACATATATACACATATATATATATATATACATATATATACATATATATACATATATATATACATATATATATATATATATATATATATATATATATATATATGTATACATATACGCATGCTTATACACACATACGTGTATGTGCATTTGTTCGTACAGAACAAACTGGATCATACATAGAAATAAAGCACTAAATGACTTTTCACCAAATAAACTAAAAAAATATTACATTCAATGATAGAACTATACCTAAGACATTGGTTCCCACAAACACACCTACACACACACAAAATTAATGTTACCGATTAACACTCAATATATAATATGACCTTCCAGTCAAATGAAGGGTATATATAAACCCCATCAAATACTTTTATATTTTGGTACATAGGTCATTTTGTACCCATTCAATACGATAAAAAAGAGACATATGACAAGGATAAATCTAACATCAGATTCGAATGTATAAAACATATCCTCACAATATACATATAAATATAAACCCCCTATATAAAATGGTTCTTATAACAATAAGAGAAAAAACAGAAAATCACATACTACTTTTGACTCTGTGATTTTACAAAATTCATAAAGGTCTACATACCCCGGAGCCCCCGACGGCTCCCTGCAAAAAAAAAACTTTACCCACATCTACCACCTTGCAAACCAATCAACCTTCCTCATCAGGCTTCCAATCACTCCAAGAGGACACACCACTGAAGAGACCAACCCCTTGCCTCTCACCCCGTCACCAAACGGAGTAGACGTTCAACAGTAAGCTCACGATATCCCTCCGGAAAACTAATTACCCACCTTCCCCCATATAATTGTTTGTTCCTACATGCTGTCCTATAAAAACACGCCGCCAACGCTTTTATCCTAATGTTTCCCTCCACCTCCCTCATCCCCCAAGAAACATGCGAGTAATCAACTATTACGTATCTGATAGCCCTCCCCACCTCTTTGGGTACCCCTCCCATATCTAACATTAAAGCCCTGAGGGTTGATATCTGTCCCCCCCCCAATAAAAAGAAAACCCTCTTCAACCACAATCTTACCACCTCCAAAGCAGAACAAAAATATACTACATGAAAAGCCGTTTCAACTTCCCCACAAAACCCGCATGATGCCTCTCTCACAAAACCCATTCGTCTTAGCACCTCTTTCGATGCTAACGTCCCCATAAGAAATCTATAAACTAATTCCCTCGCTCTTGCCGGTATTCTTAATTTACTAAATTCCACCCATATCACTCTCCAATCATATGTGGGATACACTGCCATCCCTTGCATTGATTCCTGACGACGACCCACACCCACTAACCGTTTTACCTTGAGTTTTTTAACATTGCGTACCTTTAACATAAACCGCAACATATCTTCACACTCCACTAAGTCCCTGCCACCCCACCATTTGCGGATATCCCCCATCACCTCCCCCACCCGAAGACCCCTTTCCCCCGCTGCCCGAATATACCTCTGCTTCACATATAGCGCCTTCACCCTAGACCCTAATGCCATCAAACCCAATCCTCCCTGTCTTACCGCAGTCATTACCACATCTTTACCCAACCACGCCCTCCCAAAACCCCACACATACCTTAAGGCTCTTCTTTGTAATTCCATAATATCCTGACTTCTTAAGGGGTAAATTTCCGCCACTCCCCACACCTTACTATAAATCAGCGTATTTACCACCACAACCCTTTGATGCAAGGTTACATCCCCGGCCCTTAGACTCCTGAGCCTACTCAAAGCTCTGTCCATTACCATTTCTGAATTAACCCTCCTGCTCTCCTGTACATCTGCTAAATACAAAATCCCACAAATCTTTAGCCTATCTACAGTTATCCAGCCAAACTCCTCCCCCAAGGTCCCTCCTACCCAATTGCCTACCTCCAACAACCGTGATTTCTGCTTATTAACTCTCATCCCAGTAGCATTCCCAAAAATCTCAATTACCCTTCCCACTTTACTTAAATCTTCTATCTCATTAAGTAAAACAGTTGTATCATCTACATAACCAACAATATTCCCACAAAATCCACCTCTCTCCCCCATCCTTCCCATCCCACCATCAACCAGAACATAGAAAGGATTCTGCATACATGCAAAGAGTATTTGGGAGAGTGGACACCCCTGCCTTAAACCCCTCCCCATGCTTACTGAACTACCCAACCTACCATTTTCCTGTACTCTCATCGATGCATTCTCATACAATGTCCTCACCCATCCAACCACCCTCCCTCCAAAACCCATTCTCACCATACTCTCAAACAAAAAGTCCCTATCCACATAATCATAAGCTTTCTCCCAATCCAGACCTAGAATACCTCCCTTACTACTACCCTCAAGGAAATCCCGAATACGTCCATGACCTACCCGCATACTCCTCCCCGGGATACCAAATTGTCCCCCATGTATCACCGACCCCATGACCTTCTTCAGTCTATTACCCAAAATTTTCGCAAAAACCTTGTAATCTGCACACATCAAAGATATTGCTCGGTAAGCACTCAACTCTCTACCCCCCCTCTTCTTTGGCACCAAAACTATGACACCCGTACTTTGCGATGTGCCCAACTTCCCACTAGTTAACATATGATCCAATAGCCTAACAAAGCACTGTCTAATACACCCCCAATGTGCTCTATAAAAATCATTTGGTATACCGTCTATCCCTGGTGTTTTCCCGGTACTCATCCCGAAAACTGCCTCTTCCACCTCAACCTCACTTATACCAACCTCCAACCCCACTCTATCCTGCTCACTTAAAATGCTATGGAACCCCCCTTCAAAAATACCCTCCCAGGAACCCCCCTCCCTCCAACTCCATTTCTCCCTAAACCAACTATCAGCATAGAGACTCATACTTTCAGTATTGGATAGGACTCGACCCACTGGATACCCTCCCACCCCAGGGCTTGTCTCCAATTGTAGAATGGTGGTTACACTCTGTCGATCCCTAAATTTACGTAAAACAAACCCAGACGGCTTATCACCCCACAATACATCCTCTAACCCCGCCCTAACCCTAATTGCATCAAACCTATCATTGTGTAATTCAGCGATCCTGCTCCGCAGACTGTCCATGTCATCCCTCCTACCACCTCCCCCAACATAACAATCTTGCAACTGTCCCTCCAGATAATTTTGCAAACCAAAACGCCACCTCGCCTCTTCCCGTCCCCTAACCTTAAAAAAATTCGCTATTCCCGGTTTTGCCTGCATTTCCCACCAATCTAACAGATCTATCTCCCTGTCCCTAGCCTCCCAAAAAGGCAACCACCAATCACTGAAAAAAGGCCCCTCCTCCTCCTCCTTAAGAAGCCTTACATTTAATTTCCAGTACCCAGAATAAATACGCACCACTCCATCCCACATCAAATCTGCTATTACCGCCCTGTGATCCGAAAACCCCACATCGAAGGTTTGCACCCTCACAACATCTATACCCTGTTTAATATAAATTCTGTCCAATCGCGCTTCATATCCCCTACGGACGAACGTGTGCTCCACTAGGTATCCCCCCCTCCCCACCACATCAACAACCCCAATATCTC
The DNA here is from genome assembly GCF_038502225.1 of Cherax quadricarinatus. Classification (NCBI taxonomy): domain Eukaryota; kingdom Metazoa; phylum Arthropoda; class Malacostraca; order Decapoda; family Parastacidae; genus Cherax; species Cherax quadricarinatus. The sequence continues at coordinate 5,424,402 of NC_091367.1, forward strand.
GCAATACATCCCTCAGCACACTCAGCACACAACCCGCCCCTCTCGGTTCGACATCACCACTCCTAATCACACAATTCCAATCACCACCTATTACTGTTATAGCAGGCAAACCTCTCAAGTGATACAGCAATACCTCTCTGACAAAATCTACTTTTACCCTGGTATTGCTAGTTGCTGGCATGTAAACTCCTACAAAACTAGCTCGACTCTCACCCCAGACACCATCCACCCTCACGACCCTCCCACCCCCCCCCTCTTCCCAGCCGATGACACGCAAGGGGCTGGTCTCCTTTATCGCCACTGCTACTCCACCTTTCAATTGCAAACCACTGGTAACATACATCCGATATCCTTTTAACCGCAACACACAACCAGCCCTATGATTATGCTCTTGCAAAAAGCAAATATCTACATCAAACCGCCGTAAAAACCACTCCAACCAAACTTTCTTAACCTCAGTCTTAAGTCCATTGACATTAAGCGTGACACTTCTGAAAATTATAGAAGTGGCGGCTTTCCCCTATGCCGCTGGGATTTACTCGCTGCACTTTTCACATTACGTATTCCTTTACCACTCGAGTTATCCTGTGCAGTCACCTCCCCCCTCCCTCTCCCACTGTGCAACTCAGGCGCACCTCTAGCACTATGTGGCATCGGCTCCACAACCGCTGCCCATGACTTCTTCCCCGGCCTCTGCCCCGGGGTAATAACCTCGTCTATCTCTGATGCCGCAGTTCTTTTTCTAGAACTTCCACTTACACACATCTCACCCTCAGACGAATCCTCCTGGTGTACCTCCACGGCCACCACACACTCCAGCCTTTTCTTACTCAAGTCTTTCTCCACAATTTGTTGTCCCTCCAGCTCTCCAACTTCACATAAACTGAGGACACCTTCTACACCGGGCTCATCCCCATCCAAAAAATCCTTGATGACATCTGCCAGTAAACCCTCCTGAGTCGAAGCTTCCTGGACTAAAGACTCCTCAGATAACACCTTCGACTCCCCCGACTCCCCTGGGATAGTGACACATGTCTCCTCCTCCGCCACCTCCCGGTCGACCTCCTTGCTCCAGAGATCAGGCCTCCGGCCTCCAGAGGCAACAGAGCCAGGCACCAAATCACACGACTGTTGAATCACAATCGGCGTTTCCAGAATTCGAGGAGCCTGCCTCCTAGGACACTGGGCTGCCATGTGCTCATAAGAGCTGCACAGACGACATGTTTTTCTCTGACCCGCATAGTACACATAAACCTGTGTTCTACAACCGGTCATCGTTACATAGGATGGTATAGGCCTTGTTAAAGACATTTTAAGGGTGTAAGAACCTTCTGGCATTCCTTCATACGGACCATCCCTCCATACCCCCATGGTTGCAGAATGCACTGTCCCATAACTGCGAAAAAACTCCTGTAGTCCATACGCCGTAGCCTCGAAGGGTACATTCCGTACCTTCACCCATGTGTAGTACTTAGAAACATCATGTAACACAACATCCATCGCTGAATTCACACTCATGCGTTGTTCCTGGTACTGCTCGACAATTCTTGTGTAGAAGCCGGCTCTCAGAAATTTCACGAAGATTCTTGACAAACCATTAAGAGCGACGCCATATAATTCCTCGTTGGGGATACCATATGTGTCCCTGATGATGTTAGGGAGAAGTACGTTCATCGTATCTCCACTTAACGTACCACGAACCAGCTCTATGCAGATAGTATTTACTCTCCGTACTGTATGTTCAGCCATTTTGATATCCCAAAATGAGCAGCGCACGTCCACACTACTCAATGGTTGTTGATGTACTGTGGTAGCTCGCCTGAAAAACAGCAGAGGGGTGCTGGGCACAACCTCACTCCACCGTAGTCAGGCAGCGAATCTATCTGAATACATTCACCTCCTCCATACTCTCTCCCTCCGATCTGATGTCCAATCTTTCGTCGCCTAATTTTTATCCTCATCACTTTACTCTTTCCTATATTCACTTTTAATTTTCATCTTTTACATACCCTACCAAACTCATCCTAATTCTTTAAATATAAAACGTGATTATGTAAAAGTTATGCTCCAAGTATTTAGAATTTGAGGGAACGTTCACCGTACATCAACGAGGCAGCATATACTATCTGGACAGTGCTATTTTATACAGTGCATACTGTTTATATAGTTTTATGTCCCTATGTTTTAATGTAGCCAAGACTTGATCTCTTGTAATGAGTTACAACATAGCCTGGCCTTTGAGCTCAGAAATCATCCTGTGTGATGGAATATGACATGAAATCCATCCTATGGGGGGTATAACAGGAAAACTATCCTGTGTGGCGGAATATAACAAGAAAATCATCCTGTGTAATGGAGTATGACAGGAAAACCATCCTGTGTAATGGAGTATGACAGGGAAACCATCCAATGTACAGAGAACCTTCACGGCGCGCATAACGGAGATAAAACACCTCAATTACTGGGAGCGCTTGAGGTTCCTAAACCTGTATTCCCTGGAACGCAGGCGGGAGAGATACATGATTATATACACCTGGAAAATCCTAGAGGGACTAGTACCGAACTTGCACACGAAGATCACTCACTACGAAAGCAAAAGACTTGGCAGACGATGCAACATCCCCCCAATGAAAAGCAGGGGTGTCACTAGCACGTTAAGAGACCATACAATAAGTGTCAGGGGCCCAAAACTGTTCAACTGCCTCCCAGCATACATAAGGGGGATTACCAACAGACCCCTGGCAGTCTTCAAGCTGGCACTGGACAAGCACCTAAAGTCGGTTCCTGACCAGCCGGGCTGTGGCTTGTACGTTGGTTTGCGTGCACCCAGCAGTAACAGCCTGGTTGATCAGGCTCTGATCCACCAGGAGGCCTGGTCACAGACCGGGCCGCGGGGGCGTTGACCCTACCCTGGGTCATCCTGACTGGCTAACACTCCCTACCCTGGGTCATCCTGACTGGCTAACACTCCTTACCCTGGGTCATCCTGACTGGCTAACACTCCCTACCCTGGGTCATCCTGACTGGCTAAACTGGCTAACACTCCCTACCCTGGGTCATCCTGACTGGCTAACACTCCCTACCCTGGGTCATCCTGACTGGCTAACACTCCTTACCCTGGGTCATCCTGACTGGCTAACACTCCTTACCCTGGGTCATCCTGACTGGCTAACACTCCTTACCCTGGGTCATCCTGACTGGCTAACACTCCTTACCCTGGGTCATCCTGACTGGCTAACACTCCCTACCCTGGGTCATCCTGACTGGCTAACACTCCTTACCCTGGGTCATCCTGACTGGCTAACACTCCTTACCCTGGGTCATCCTGACTGGCTAACACTCCTTACCCTGGGTCATCCTGACTGGCTAACACTACTTACCCTGGGTCATCCTGGCTGGCTAACACTCCTTACTCTGGGTCATCCTCACTGGCTAACACTCCCTACCCTGGGTCATCCTGACTGGCTAACACTCCTTACCCTGGGTCATCCTGACTGGCTAACACTCCCTACCCTGAGTCATCCTGGCTGGCTAACACTCCCTACCCTGGGTCATCCTGGCTGGCTAACACTCCCTACCCTGGGTCATCCTGACTGGCTAACACTCCCTACCCTGGGTCATCCTGACTGGCTAACACTCCTTACCCTGGGTCATCCTGACTGGCTAACACTCCCTTCCCTGGGCCATCCTGGCTGGCTAACACTCCCTACCCTGGGTCATCCTGACTGGCTAACACTCCCTACCCTGGGTCATCCTGGCTGGCTAACACTCCTTACCCTGGGTCATCCTGACTGGCTAACACTCCCTACCCTGGGTCATCCTGACTGGCTAACACTCCTTACCCTGGGTCATCCTGACTGGCTAACACACCTTACCCTGGGTCATCCTGACTGGCTAACACTCCCTACCCTGGGTCATCTTGACTGGCTAACACTCCCTACCCTGGGTCATGGTGACTGGCTAACACTCCTTACCCTGGGTCATCCTGACTGGCTAACACTCCTTACCCTGGGTCATCCTGGCTGGCTAACACTCCTTACCCTGGGTCATCCTGACTGGCTAACACTCCCTACCCTGGGTCATCCTTACTGGCTAACACCCCTTACCCTGGGTCGTCCTGACTGGCTAACACTCCCTACCCTGGGTCATCCTGACTGGCTAACACTACCTACCCTTGGTCATCCTGGCTGGCTAACACTCCCTACCCTGGGTCATCCTGACTGGCTAACACTCCTTACCCTGGGTCATCCTGACTGGCTAACACTCCTTACCCTGGGTCATCCTGACTGGCTAACACTCCCTACCCTGGGTCATCCTGACTGGCTAACACTCCTTACCCTGGGTCATCCTGACTGGCTAACACTCCTTACCCTGGGTCATCCTGACTGGCTAACACTCCTTACCCTGGGTCATCCTGGCTGGCTAACACTCCCTACCCTGGGTCATCCTGACTGGCTAACACTCCCTACCCTGGGTCATCCTGACTGGCTAACACTCCTTACCCTGGGTCATCCTGGCTGGCTAACACTCCTTACCCTGGGACATCCTGACTGGCTAACACTCCCTACCCTGGGTCATCCTGGCTGGCTAACACTCCCTACCCTGGGTCATCCTGGCTGGCTAACACTCCCTACCCTGGGTCATCCTGACTGGCTAACACTCCCTACCCTGGGTCATCCTGACTGGCTAACACTCCCTACCCTGGGTCATCGTGATTGGCTAACACTCCTTACCCTGGGTCATCCTGACTGGCTAACACTCCTTACCCTGGGTCATCCTGACTGGCTAAACCTCCCTACCCTGGGTCATCCTGACTGGCTAAACCTCCCTACCCTGGGTCATCCTGACTGGCTAACACTCCCTACCCTGGGTCATCCTGACTGGCTAACACTCCCTACCCTGGGTCATCCTGGCTGGCTAACACTCCCTACCCTGGGTCATCCTGGCTGGCTAACACTCCCTACCCTGGGTCATCCTGGCTGGCTAACACTCCCTACCCTGGGTCATCCTGACTGGCTAACACTCCCTACCCTGGGTCATCCTGACTGGCTAACACTCCCTACCCTGGGTCATCCTGCCTGGCTAACACTCCCTACCCTGGGTCATCCTGACTGGCTAACACTCCCTACCCTGGGTCATCCTGCCTGGCTAACACTCCCTACCCTGGGTCATCCTGACTGGCTAACACTCCCTACCCTGGGTCATCCTGACTGGCTAACACTCCCTACCCTGGGTCATCCTGACTGGCTAACACTCCCTACCCTGGGTCATCCTGGCTGGCTAACACTCCTTACCCTGGGTCATCCTGACTGGCTAACACTCCCTACCCTGGGTCATCCTGCCTGGCTAACACTCCCTACCCTGGGTCATCCTGACTGGCTAACACTCCCTACCCTGGGTCATCCTGCCTGGCTAACACTACCTACCCTGGGTCATCCTGACTGGCTAACACTCCCTACCCTGGGTCATCCTGCCTGGCTAACACTCCCTACCCTGGGTCATCCTGCCTGGCAAACACTCCCTACCCTGGGTCATCCTGCCTGGCTAACACTCCCTACCCTGGGTCATCCTGACTGGCTAAACCTCCCTACCCTGGGTCATCCTGCCTGGCTAACACTCCCTACCCTGGGTCATCCTGCCTTGCTAACACTCCCTACCCTGGGTCATCCTGACTGGCTAATCCTCCCTACCCTGGGTCATCCTGCCTGGCTAACACTCCCTACCCTGGGTCATCCTGCCTGGCTAACACTCCCTACCCTGGGTCATCCTGACTGGCTAACACTCCTTACCCTGGGTCATCCTGGCTGGCTAACACTCCTTACCCTGGGACATCCTGACTGGCTAACACTCCCTACCCTTGGTCATCATGACTGGCTGGGTCATCCTGAAACACTCCCTACCCTGGGTCATCCTGGCTGGCTAACACTCCCTACCCTGGGTCATCCTGACTGGCTAACACTCCCTACCCTGGGTCATCCTGACTGGCTAACACTCCCTACCCTGGGTCATCGTGATTGGCTAACACTCCTTACCCTGGGTCATCCTGACTGGCTAACACTCCTTACCCTGGGTCATCCTGACTGGCTAAACCTCCCTACCCTGGGTCATCCTGACTGGCTAAACCTCCCTACCCTGGGTCATCCTGACTGGCTAACACTCCCTACCCTGGGTCATCCTGACTGGCTAACACTCCCTACCCTGGGTCATCCTGACTGGCTAACACTCCCTACCCTGGGTCATCCTGACTGGCTAACACTCCTTACCCTGGGTCATCCTGTTTGGCTAACACTCCCTACCCTGGGTCATCCTGACTGGCTAACACTCCCTACCCTGGGTCATCCTGCCTGGCTAACACTCCCTACCCTGGGTCATCCTGACTGGCTAACACTCCCTACCCTGGGTCATCCTGCCTGGCTAACACTCCCTACCCTGGGTCATCCTGCCTGGCTAACACTCCCTACCCTGGGTCATCCTGCCTGGCTAACACTCCTTACCCTGGGTCATCCTGCCTGGCTAACACTCCCTACCCTGGGTCATCCTGACTGGCTAACACTCCCTACCCTGGGTCATCCTGACTGGCTAACACTCCCTACCCTGGGTCATCCTGGCTGGCTAACACTCCTTACCCTGGGTCATCCTGACTGGCTAACACTCCCTACCCTGGGTCATCCTGCCTGGCTAACACTCCCTACCCTGGGTCATCCTGACTGTCTAACACTCCCTACCCTGGGTCATCCTGCCTGGCTAACACTACCTACCCTGGGTCATCCTGACTGGCTAACACTCCCTACCCTGGGTCATCCTGCCTGGCTAACACTCCCTACCCTGGGTCATCCTGCCTGGCTAACACTCCCTACCCTGGGTCATCCTGCCTGGCTAACACTCCCTACCCTGGGTCATCCTGACTGGCTAAACCTCCCTACCCTGGGTCATCCTGCCTGGCTAACACTCCCTACCCTGGGTCATCCTGCCTTGCTAACACTCCCTACCCTGGGTCATCCTGACTGGCTAAACCTCCCTACCCTGGGTCATCCTGCCTGGCTAACACTCCCTACCCTGGGTCATCCTGCCTGGCTAACACTCCCTACCCTGGGTCATCCTGCCTGGCTAACACTCCCTACCCTGGGTCATCCTGACTGGCTAAACCTCCCTACCCTGGGTCATCCTGACTGGCTAACACTCCTTACCCTGGGTCATCCTGACTGGCTAACACTCCTTACCCTGGGTCATCCTGACTGGCTAACACTCCCTACCCTGGGTCATCCTGACTGGCTAACACTCCTTACCCTGGGTCATCCTGACTGGCTAACACTCCTTACCCTGGGTCATCCTGACTGGCTAACACTCCCTACCCTGGGTCATCCTGACTGGCTAACACTCCTTACCCTGGGTCATCCTGACTGTCTAACACTCCCTACCCTGAGTCATCCTGGCTGGCTAACACTCCCTACCCTGGGTCATCCTGGCTGGCTAACACTCCCTACCCTGGGTCATCCTGACTGGCTAACACTCCCTACCCTGGGTCGTCCTGACTGGCTAACACTCCTTACCCTGGGTCATCCTGACTGGCTAACACTCCCTTCCCTGGGCCATCCTGGCTGGCTAACACTCCCTACCTTGGGTCATCCTGACTGGCTAACACTCCCAACCCTGGGTCATCCTGGCTGGCTAACACTCCTTACCCTGGGTCATCCTGACTGGCTAACACTCCCTACCCTGGGTCGTCCTGACTGGCTAACACTCCCTACCCTGGGTCATCCTGGCTGGCTAACACTCCTTACCCTGGGTCATCCTGACTGGCTAACACTCCTTACCCTGGGTCATCCTGGCTGGCTAACACTCCTTACTCTGGGTCATCCTGACTGGCTAACACTCCCTACCCTGGGTCATCCTGACTGGCTAACACTCCTTACCCTGGGTCATCCTGACTGGCTAACACTCCTTACCCTGGGTCATCCTGACTGGCTAACACTCCTTACCCTGGGTCATCCTGACTGGCTAACACTCCTTACCCTGGGTCATCCTGACTGGCTAACACTCCTTACCCTGGGTCATCCTGACTGGCTAACACTCCTTACCCTGGGTCATCCTGACTGGCTAACACTCCTTACCCTGGGTCATCCTGACTGGCTAACACTCCTTACCCTGGGTCATCCTGACTGGCTAACACTCCTTACCCTGGGTCATCCTGACTGGCTAACACTCCTTACCCTGGGTCATCCTGGCTGGCTAACACTCCCTACCCTGGGTCATCCTGACTGGCTAACACTCGTTACCCTGGGTCATCCTGACTGGCTAACACTCCTTACCCTGGGTCATCCTGGCTGGCTAACACTCCTTACCCTGGGACATCCTGGCTGGCTAACACTCCCTACCCTGGGTCATCCTGGCTGGCTAACACTCCCTACCCTGGGTCATCCTGGCTGGCTAACACTCCCTACCCTGGGTCATCCTGACTGGCTAACACTTCCTATCCTGGGTCATCCTGACTGGCTAACACTCCCTACCCTGGGTCATCGTGACTGGCTAACACTCCTTACCCTGGGTCATCCTGACTGGCTAACACTCCTTACCCTGGGTCATCCTGACTGGCTAAACCTCCCTACCCTGGGTCATCCTGACTGGCTAAACCTCCCTACCCTGGGTCATCCTGACTGGCTAACACTCCCTACCGTGGGTCATCCTGACTGGCTAACACTCCCTACTCTGGGTCATCCTGGCTGGCTAACACTCCCTACCCTGGGTCATCCTGGCTGGCTAACACTCCCTACCCTGGGTCATCCTGGCTGGCTAACACTCCCTACCCTGGGTCATCCTGACTGGCTAACACTCCCTACCCTGGGTCATCCTGACTGACTAACACTCCTTACCCTGGGTCATCCTGCCTGGCTAACACTCCCTACCCTGGGTCATCCTGACTGGCTAACACTCCTTACCCTGGGTCATCCTGCCTGGCTAACACTCCCTACCCTGGGTCATCCTGACTGGCTAACACTCCTTACCCTGGGTCATCCTGCCTGGCTAACACTCCCTACCCTGGGTCATCCTGACTGGCTAACACTCCCTACCCTGGGTCATCCTGCCTGGCTAACTCTCCCTACCCTGGGTCATCCTGACTGGCTAACACTCCCTGCCCTGGGTCATCCTGCCTGGCTAACACTCCCTACCCTGGGTCATCCTGCCTGGCTAACACTCCCTACCCTGGGTCATCCTGCCTGGCTAACACTCCTTACCCTGGGTCATCCTGCCTGGCTAACACTCCCTACCCTGGGTCATCCTGACTGGCTAACACTCCCTACCCTGGGTCATCCTGACTGGCTAACACTCCCTACCCTGGGTCATCCTGGCTGGCTAACACTCCTTACCCTGGGTCATCCTGACTGGCTAACACTCCCTACCCTGGGTCATCCTGCCTGGCTAACACTCCCTACCCTGGGTCATCCTGACTGGCTAACACTCCCTACCCTGGGTCATCCTGCCTGGCTAACACTACCTACCCTGGGTCATCCTGACTGGCTAACACTCCCTACCCTGGGTCATCCTGCCTGGCTAACACTCCCTACCCTGGGTCATCCTGCCTGGCTAACACTCTCTACCCTGGGTCATCCTGCCTGGCTAACACTCCCTACCCTGGGTCATCCTGACTGGCTAAACCTCCCTACCCTGGGTCATCCTGCCTGGCTAACACTCCCTACCCTGGGTCATCCTGCCTGGCTAACACTCCCTACCCTGGGTCATCCTGACTGGCTAAACCTCCCTACCCTGGGTCATCCTGCCTGGCTAACACTCCCTACCCTGGGTCATCCTGCCTGGCTAACACTCCCTACCCTGGGTCATCCTGCCTGGCTAACACTCCCTACCCTGGGTCATCCTGCCTGGCTAACACTCCCTACCCTGGGTCATCCTGACTGGCTAAACCTCCCTACCCTGGGTCATCCTGCCTGGCTAACACTCCCTACCCTGGGTCATCCTGCCTTGCTAACACTCCCTACCCTGGGTCATCCTGACTGGCTAAACCTCCCTACCCTGGGTCATCCTGCCTGGCTAACACTCCCTACCCTGGGTCATCCTGACTGGCTAAACCTCCCTACCCTGGGTCATCCTGGCTGGCTAACACTCCCTATCCTGGGACATCCTGCCTGGCTAACACTCCCTACCCTGGGTCATCCTGCCTGGCTAACACTCCCTACCCTGGGTCATCCTGACTGGCTAAACCTCCCTACCCTGGGTCATCCTGCCTGGCTAACACTCCCTACCCTGGGTCATCCTGACTGGCTAAACCTCCCTACCCTGGGTCATCCTGCCTGGCTAACACTCCCTACCCTGGGTCATCCTGCCTGGCTAACACTCCCTACCCTGGGTCATCCTGCCTGGCTAACACTCCCTACCCTGGGTCATCCTGACTGGCTAACACTCCCTACCCTGGGTCATCCTGCCTGGCTAACACTCCCTACCCTGGGTCTGGGCTAACACTCCCTACCCTGGGTCATCCTGCCTGGCTAACACTCCCTACCCTGGGTCATCCTGCCTGGCTAACACTCCCTACCCTGGGTCATCCTGCCTGGCTAACACTCCCTACCCTGGCTCATCCTGCCTTGCTAACACTCCCTACCCTGGGTCATCCTGACTGGCTAACACTCCCTACCCTGGGTCATCCTGCCTGGCTAACACTCCCTACCCTGGGTCATCCTGCCTGGCTAACACTCCCTACCCTGGGTCATCCTGACTGGCTAACACTCCCTACCCTGGGTCATCCTGACTGGCTAACACTCCCTACCCTGGGTCATCCTGCCTGGCTAACACTCAAGACATTTTTTTATATATCTCTAAAGCATAAAAAAATAATTCACATATTATAAAATATTAAGAACCTAAAAAGCCACTAAGATGGTGTTAAATTCTGACTGGCTAATTCAGCCACTGACACAATACGTAAAAACTAGACGTAGATTAATGAGTGGTTCACTTCTATGTACGTGTTATTACAGAAAGAGAGGGGGGGGGCAATTTCTTAATTAGGGGGTATTTCGTAATTAGTTTCTAATTGGCTGTGCAATTTCAGGCTGAGGAGCAATGAAGAGACAGGAAGTAGTTGGATGAGTTGGTTTTGTTTGGTGTAGCATTGTTGGTGTAGTTAAGTTAGGAAGATGAGGTGATTTTTAATTAGAGTTCTAAACTGATTGGCAGACAGGAGATCTTTTTCTGGTTCAGTCAATAAGTTGCAGTACTTTGGGCCCTTTATGTACGTTGTATCATTGTATAATGTGAGGTGGACTCCAGGGTTGATGAAAAGAGTTTTGTGCCTCGTGTTATGCTTGTCTGTTCTGTTGTTGCTATCATGGAGCAATTTGAGAAGAGAGTTAATACTGAAGTTTAATGTTCCATATATATATATATATATATATATATATATATATATATATATATATATATATATATATATATATATATATATATATATATATATATATATATATATATATATATATAGATATATGTCGTGCCGAATAGGCAGAACTTGCGATCTTGGCTTAAATAGCAACGCTCATCTTGCCATATAGGACAAGTGAAAATTTGTGTATGCAATAATTTCGCCAAAATCATTCTGAACCTAACGAAAAAAATATATTTCACTGTGTTTGTTTAGTATTAAATTATTGTCAAGAAATCTAAAATATATTTAGTTGGGTTAGGCTAAAATAAATTGCTCTTGTTATAATAAGGTTAGGTAAGTTTTCTAAGTTCCTTTTGGTGCAAAATTATAAATTTTTACATCAACATTAATGAAAAAAATATATCTTTAAATGTATAAGAGAAAATTTTAGAAAGGACTTAATTTTAAATGAGTTCTTGCTAATTGTCCAGTTTTACATATTCGGCACGACATATATATATATATATATATATATATATATATATATATATATATATATATATATATATATATATATATATATATATATATATATATATATATATATATATATATATATATATATATATATATATATATATATATATATATATATATATATATATATATGCAATAAGATCACTGCAAACAGGTGATTTCAGAATATGCAAAACAACCACTATGAAAGAACAGAGAAATTCTAAGCATCTAATGCATCAAAGGAAGGCATATAAAGGGTCTAGCCCACACCTCACTATCACATCCCACAACAAAGCAACACCTGACGCGCGTCTCATAAGAAAGGGAACACAGCAGCAGACCCGCCGGCCCAACTGGACAGGTCCTTCACACAACCCACCAACAAACTATTCTACCCAAGAATTAAGAATTTTAAAATTTATTATTTGTCCAATGTATTATTAAATTCTTCCCAAATTCTATTAATTATAAATGGATCTAATTTATATAAATCAAAGGAAATATTCATATTATTGTCAAAACTGCTTTTTATGAAACAAGATTCAATTATATTCCTGTCGACCATGGACTTGCTTGATACTACTTTCTCAACTTTTTGAAAATCAATTGGATGGTTAAAATCTCTTACATGAATAAATAGAGCATTGGAATCTTGTCCAATTCTAATGCTATATTTATGTTGTTTTAATCTTAGTTCGAGATTTTTACCAGTTTGACCGTAATAAACTTTATCGCAAATTTTACAAGGAATCTTATAGACACATCCATCAGCATTTTGGGGGGAATTCTTTATCAAACGTTTTTTTACTGTATCAAGATTTTTGAATACAACTTTAATATTAAAAGTCTTAAGAAGAGAAGGCATATCAACCAAGTTTTGATGGTAAGGGAGAACCAACATATTTTTAGTTGAATAAGGCTGGTTGTCCCTTTTTGGATTGTAAAAAGTATTTCTGGCAACTTTAAAATATTTATCAATTACATTTCTTGGGTATTTTAAATCATTACCTATTTCATAAATTTTGGATATTTCCTCATCTATGAACTCTGGACTACAAATTCGTAAAGCTCTCAAAAACATTGATGAGAAAACAGACAGTTTGACTCTATCTTGATGTTAGAATAATAGTGGACATAGGAACAGTTATTTGTAGGTTTTCTGTAAATTTTAAATTTGAATTCATTATTACCCTTAATAATTAAAACATCTAGAAAAGGTCTGGTTATCTCACTATGGAACCAAGTGGGCGCCCGTGACTCATACAGGTATGATAAGTCTTAATGGAGTGGAACTCTTCTCCAGGCTGAGGGACTGGCAGAGTGGAACAACACCACAGCCGAATGGAACACCACAGCAGAGTGGAACAACACCACAGCAGAATGGAACACCACAGCAGAGTGGAACAACACCACAGCAGAATGGAACACCACAGCAGAGTGGAACAACACCACAGCAGAATGGAACACCACAGCAGAGTGGAACAACACCACAGCAGAATGGAACACCACAGCAGAGTGGAACAACACCACAGCAGAATGGAACACCACAGCAGAGTGGAACAACACCACAGCAGAGTGGAACACCACAGCAGAGTGGAACAACACCACAGCAGAGTGGAACACCACCACAGCAGAGTGGAACACCACCACAGCCGAATGGAACACCACAGCAGAGTGGAACACCACCACAGCAGAGTGGAACACCACCACAGCCGAATGGAACACCACAGCAGAGTGGAACAACACCACAGCAGAGTGGAACAACACCACAGCAGAGATTTTTCTTCAAGACTGAGGGACTGATTACATCATCTTCATTTCACTACTACGCCTGCTGCCTCTGTATTTGACTGAAGAAACCTACTGTGTATTTTATACCATTTTTAACATCATTGGGTTAAGATATTTGAGATTTTTAGAGACTGGCTGTTAGATTCAATGATAATGAGAACCTTCAAAACTAGGGACGCCAAGCCCATGATGACTCTCTTCAAATCTCTTGTGCTCTCTAGGCTGGAGTACTGCTGGCGACATTGCAGACCTGGAGAGTGTACAAAGAACTTTCACGGCACACATACGTACGAATTACTGGGAACTGGGTCCATGCTCCACCACACAGCATGAATCACATAGTTTTAAGACGAGGTATGATAAAGCTCATGGAGCAGGAAGAGGGAGGACCCAGTAGCGGTCAGTGAAGAGGCGGGGCCAGGAGCTGAGTCTCGACCCCTGCAACCACAATTAGGTGAGTACCTCTCACACTCCATCACTATGGAGGCTAGACCCACGTATTTTGGCCATTTCTGTCTCTTTATTTATTATCGCTCGTCCCTCACTGAGAACAATCATGAAGACTAGATCTCCTGGACACTCAGATAACCTCTTCATCAAACTATCTATCCAATATTAACTCCCCAAATAAGATAAAACTTACCTAAATTGGAAGACAACAACGTCGTACGAGGCCAACAGTCACACTGACGTTCTGGAGGATGTTAAGATAAGATAAGATTTCGTTCGGATTTTTAACCCCGGAGGATTAGCCACCCAGGATAACCCAAGAAAGTCAGTGCGTCATCGAGGACTGTCTAACTTATTTCCATTGGGGTCCTTAATCTTGTCCCCCAGGATGCGACCCACACCAGTCGACTAACACCCAGGTACCTATTTGCTGCTAGGTGAACAGGACAACAGGTGTAAGGAAACGTGTCGAAATGTTTCCACCCGCCGGGAATCGAACCCGGGCCCTCCGTGTGTGAAGCGGGAGCTTTAGCCACCAGGCCACCGGGCCTTATCTTTCAGTATACTGTGATAATATACCACAGATATAGTATAATACCCGGATATATTATGGTTTTGCTACTAGACTAGTTCTGCTTCAGGTGATTCTAGCAAGGAAATTTAGAACAGAACGTGTATTCTAGCTTTTTAAAAGCATATAATATCACTGGGGTGCCATCTATCCTGCTCGTGCATATACGTAAGTGCCATTCGTTTATTACTTCGTGTATTGATAATGTAAGACCGAAATCTGGCATAAAAATATTTTTATCACCTCTATATTAATTGTTCACAATATGTTTGATGTATCACAAGACATTTTCGATTGTTTAAGTCCTGTAAGTTTGATATGGTGGAGGTTCTTGGAATATTAATCCAGCACAAATTTTCCTGGTATGTATAAGACAGTTTTAATGTTGATATAGTGGCAACGTAGCAGCAAATGGACGAAATATGTCTAAATATTTTAAACAGAGTTGTTAGGAAGTGGAACAATCTGGAGAGTGGTGTAGTGGAGGCAGGATCCATACACAGCCTTAAGAAGAGATACGACAAAGCTCGTGGAGCAGGGAGAGTGTGTACCTAGTAGCGACCAGTAAAGAGGCGGGGCCAGGAGCTGTAAATCGACCCCTGCAACCACAATTAGGTGAGAGGCCTTCCAAACTTTGTAGGATAACCGGGCAGTGTACCCGACACCCATCGTAAAGTTTATTTGTCTTTTCGTCTCGGTAACAAAGGTGTCCACTGGACGCTAGTGGAGGTGCATACTGGGATGTGATGGCTTATGACACAGGCAAAAACCCACTATACGACAGGGTATAATAGTCCCAGCTTAGTAAATAACCATACAAGAGTAAGTCTCATGTGCAGCAGTTGGGTATCTTCCGAAACGTATTCCCTACACAGTATGCTTCTTCAGTCGAGTACAGAAAAGTTGGTAGAAGCAGTAGAGATGTGAGGACGACTAATCAGTCCATCACCCTTGAACACGTAGTTTTGAGGTGGTCAGTCCCTCAGCCAGGAGAAGGGTGTTTGCTTCTTAATCTGAAGCAATGTTCTTGTTATAGATAGTTATTTTCTTTTAGTCTGGATGCTAAAAGTTCAAATGTTTGCTTTGACAGAGTGATGTCACGTATCAGATGTTCACTTTGACAGACTGATGTCACGTATCAGATGTTTGCTTTGACAGACTGATGTCACGTATCAGATGTTCGCTTTGACAGACTGATGTCACGTATCAGATGTTTGCTTTGACAGACTGATGTCACGTATCAGATGTTCGCTTTGACAGACTGATGTCACGTATCAGATGTTCGCTTTGACAGACTGATGTCACGTATCAGATGTTTGCTTTGACAGACTGATGTCACGTATCAGATGTTCGCTTTGACAGACTGATGTCACGTATCAGATGTTTGCTTTGACAGACTGATGTCACGCATCAGATGTTCGCTTTGACAGACTGATGTCACGTATCAGATGTTTGCTTTGACAGACTGATGTCACGTATCAGACACTGAGTTCTTCTTGGGAGAACTGATGGTGAGTTGAAATACCTACATCATATTCACTGTCACTGCTATCACCTGTGTTACAACATCTGACAATGGAAGGTCACTGCTATCACCTGTGTTACAACATCTGACAATGGAAGGTCACTGCTATCACCTATGTTACAACATCTGACAATGGAAGGTCACTATCACCTGTGTTACAACATCTGACAATGGAAGGTCACTATCACCTGTGTTACAACATCTGACAATGGAAGGTCACTATCACCTGTGTTACAACATCTGACAATGGAAGGTCACTATCACCTGTGTTACAACATCTGACAATGGAAGGTCACTATCACCTGTGTTACAACATCTGACAATGGAAGGTCACTATCACCTGTGTTACAACATCTGACAATGGAAGGTCACTATCACCTGTGTTACAACATCTGACAATGGAAGGTCACTATCACCTGTGTTACAACATCTGACAATGGAAGGTCACTGCTATCACCTGTGTTACAACATCCGATAATGGAAGGTCACTGCTATTACCTGTGTTACAACATCTGACAATGGAAGGTCACTGCTATTACCTGTGTTACAACATCTGACAATGGAAGGTCACTGCTATTACCTGTGTTACAACATCTGACAATGGAAGGTCACTATCACCTGTGTTACACGCTAAACCCTGACTTTCCTCAACATCTGACAATGTAAGGTCAGTCAGTATTGTAAACACTGGTATGGTAACATCTTCGCTGTGTGGCACAGTGATCCTCGCTGACTCCACATCAGGGTATTACCACTTGACTTTCTTGTACCACTTGTAACCTTACACAGTCACCATACAGAAATAACAATTATCGTGGTGATTTTTTTCGGTTCTTTCCACACCATAGACATACCCAAGTTTAAATTTTTCCTTCGCCTATTTCTCACTGTGGTCAGCATTCTACACAGGTTTTACAGACCAGATCAGAGCCCAAGACTTGTCTTGTTCTCCAAGCGCCATTCCAAAATAAGCAAAATAAACTCTGTGATGCGTTTTCTTTTTTTTTTCTTTTGTGAAGTGCGATCTTTCGCCGCTTAATGTGTGAGCTGAGTGTGCTACCAACCGAGCCACGGGAGCCCAAGTTTGTCAGTTTTCATCAAAATAACTTGCGACATTAGTTTCCATGTGATGACTTGCGATTACCTTCCAAGATAAGATAAGATAAGATTTCGTTCGGATTTTTAACCCCGGAGGGTTAGCCACCCAGGATAACCCAAGAAAGTCAGAGCGTCATCGAGGACTGTCTAACTTATTTCCATTGGGGTCCTTAATCTTGTCCCCCAGGATGCGACCCACACCAGTCGACTAACACCCAGGTACCTATTTGCTGCTAGGTGAACAGGACAACAGGTGTAAGGAAACGTGTCGAAATGTTTCCACTCGCCGGGAATCGAACCCGGGCCCTCCGTGTGTGAAGCGGGAGCTTTAGCCCCCAGGCCACTAACATTTAACTGCATTAAAGACTTATGCCACACTCTGCACTATGCATTGAGGGGCAGGGGGCAGGGAGTAGGGGGCAGGGGGTAGGGGGCAGGGGGTAGGGGGCAGGGGGCTGGGGTTATGCAATGTGGGATGACTGTCTCTGTTGGCTGGCTACCCTGGCCATGCACGGCCAGTTGCACTAGGACGTACGTAGTGTCATACAAGAAAATGGATAACGCCATCATTACAAAATTGGATAAGTCTAAGGCAACAACAATTGCAACTGCAACAACAACAGCAATAGTAACAACAGCAACAGCAACAACAAGAGCAACATCAATAGCAATAGCAACAGTAAACTCTTAAAACACTGTAATAGACAGGGTGCCACGCATCAGCTACGTCTAAGCCTCAAGAAAGCCTGTTGTTGTTGATACAGATAGGCGTCGACTCGCCCCTTTGTAGTGTAAGTTGTTGAATCTCAGCTCCTGGCCCGTGCCTTTCCGCAGGCCGCTACTGGGTTTTCCCTCTCCTGGTTGCATAAACTTTATCATACCTATTCTTAAAGTTATGTATGGATCCTGCCTCTACCACCTTGCTGACTGTGTCGTACCACTTCCTGACCACTCTAAAAGCAAAAGAGGTATTTTTGTAACATTCCTGTAACTCGTCAGTGTTTTTAACTTCCAGATGTCCCCTCATTTACCCAAGACTCGCCTCTCAAACTCGCCCTATCCACCCTGTCAGTTCTTCAAAGTATTTTGTACGTCGTAATCAAGTCACCTCTGGTCCTGTTCTCTAGTGTCTATCAAGTTCCTCTAATCTCTCCTCATGGCTTAGACCCCTCAGCTCTGGGACTAAATCAGCTATCTAATGGTTGCTAATATAACCATGATTTTTAAACAGATGTAGGGGTAAGCCAGTGGAAGGCCTCGGTCAGATTATCAAAAACTCCAACTGAGGGTCATTATATAACTAAAACCCGCGTCAAGAAATACTTGTCCTGTTTCCTGACAAACCTAACCTAACCTAACCTTTGGGACTAATCTTGTTGCACACCTTTGCACTTTTCCAGCTTCATGACATACTTTGTCAGGTGTGGTCCTGATATATGTCTCCTTGTTGACGGCTACTCTTTAACATGCTACTCTTTAACATGCCAGTCTTGTGATTTCTGCAGTTGATGTGCCTTAGGCGAAATGTTCACAATTATGCTCACACCGAGGTTCTTCTCTTTCAAGGAGGTTTGCAGCTTTTGTCTCCCGATCCTGTACTCTGCTTCCGGTCTTCTGTACCCTTCCCCAGTTTTCAGAATTTTGCATATGCTGAGGATAAATTGTAATAGCCACTTGTTAGACTATATCTTACAGCTTGGTTAGTTTATTTTGTAGTTTTTTTCTGGCTTGCTCATGTGTGTTTGTGTGTGTACACACGTTTGCTCAGCTCCTGGCCCCATCTCTTCTCTAGTCGTTAGTTGTTGGCGCACTCAGCTCACACACTGATGTCCGGGGGTTGATCCTCAGTACGGCTGGTAAAATTAGGATGTGTTTCCTTAAGAAACCTGCTGTCCCTGTTCACCTAGCAGTAAAATAGGTACGTGGGTGTTAGTGGACTGGTGTTAGTTAGTTAGTTTAATATGTTTATTATGCACCCCATACCCATCCTGTGGGCGGTAGTCAAAAGATTACAGAGGTACATAATGGGTCCAGGGACTGGGCCTCAAAGTTTTGATAGCTGAGCAAGCTACAGAGGCAATGAACTCACAATTTACAAAGGTAATGAACTCACAATTTACAAAGGTAATGAACTCCAGGTAGGTCTAGTCACAATCATTACAAGTTACAAAGGTATTTACAGATTACAGAGGTACACAATGGGTCCAGGGACCGGGCTCCAAAGTTTTGATGGCTGAACTAGGTACAAGGTAATGAACTCACAAGTTACAAAGGTAATGAACTCACAAGTTACAAAGGTAATGAATACTGTAAGAATGGTTACTTACGTTTATACATGGCTGCAATCATGAACAAATTTTAGAGTAATGAGCAATTCACACTTCCACACCCGGTCACAACTGTAGTGAGTTATTGGTGCAAATGTTGATTGCTGAGTCTCTCTCTCTCTCTCACACACACACACACACACACACACACACATACAAATTCATACACACACACACACATAAACACACACACACACACACACACACAAACTCATACACACACGCACACACACTCATACTCACACACACTCATACACACACTCACACTCATACACACACACACTCATACTCACACACACACACACACACACACACACACACACACACACACACACACACACACACACACACACACACATGCACACATGTGGTAATGCTTTATTTACAGCTAGCAAAGTCAGGGTATTTCTCCAGAATGGTCTGTAATATACCACTGTGGATAAAATACTTAGTGGGTCGCATCCTGGGACAAAACTAACCAAATTTGCCAGAAATGTTGTGCATAAGAGGCTTTCTATATAGTAATATGTCACTGATGTCGACTAGGCCTGTTATACTTGTAGAAATAAAGATATTATTATTATTATTATTATTATTATTATTATTATTATTATTATTATTATTATTATTATCCACCCACCTACCTACCCACCTACCTACCCACCTACAAACCTACCTACCCACCTACCTTCCTACCGACCTACCTACCTACCCATTTACCTACCCCTACCCACTCATCTACCTACTCACTTACCAACCCACCCGCCTACCTACCCATCCACCCTTCAACCTACCTACCTACCAACCCACCCACCTGCCTTCCTACCTACCCACCCACATACCTACCTACTTACCTACCTATCTCCTTACCTATCCACCTACCTACGTATCTACTTACCTATCTCCCTACCTACCTACCTCCTCGCCTACCTACCCACCTACCAACCGACCCACCTACCAGCCTACCTACCCACTCGCCTATCTACCTACCAATTTACCTGCCTACCTACCTACCCACCTACATACCGTCCTACGTACCCACCCACCCACCTACCTACTTACCAACCCACCCACCTACCTACTTACCAACCCACCCACTTACCTTCCTGCCTACCATCTCACCTACCTATCTACCTACCCACCCACCTACTTACCTACCTGCCCACCCACCTAGTCACCCACCTTCCTACCCCCCCACCGACCTACCAACCAACCGACCCACCAACCTTCATACCCACCAACCTACTTTACAACCTACCTTCCTACCTACCTACCTACCCACCCACCTGCCTACCCACCCACATACCTTCCTACCCACCTACCTACCTTCTTAACCACCCACCCATCTACCTTCCTATCCACCCACCTACCTACCTACCAACCTACCTACCCACCCACCAACCTACCTGCCTACTTACATACCTACCAACCAACCTACCTACCTACCTACCCACCCACCCATCCACCCACCTACCCACCCACCTACCCATCTACCTCCCTATCCACACACCTACCTACCTACCAACCTACCTACCCACCCACCAACCTACCTGCCTACTTACATACCTACCAACCAACCAACCCACCTACCCACCCACCTACCCACCCACCTACCTACCTACCCACCCGCCCACCCACCTACCCAGGACTGCCGTGGGTCAGGGTTCAATAAGCAGTAAGTTTTAGTGTACCTTAACAACCTCACCATCATCAACAGCCTTGACAACAAGACATTAGTTTTGTTGCATCTTGCAACACCTTCCCTCTCTGCAAGTGCACTTAATTAACCACCAACATAAAGATAAATCTAAGTCAGTGTCTTATTATAGGTGATGTTGGCGGGAAATACGTCAGTTTTGGGAGAGTAATTGGTGTTGGGCTCTTGATCCATGACGTTGGATTTGGCATCTACTTCCTTGGATCAAACCTGACTTGCTCCCCCCCCCCTCTTCTTCTACCCGTAATTTTGTATGAATTTTTGGGTGGGTTAAGATTATCTTGTGTTATCCTAGGTTATTTAAGATTATCCTGTGTTATCTTGGGTGATTTAAGATTATCCTGTGTTATTCTTGGGTGATTTAAGATTATCCTGTGTTATCTTGGGTGATTTAAGATTATCCTGTGTTATCCTAGGTGAGTTACATATATGTTACTGTGTAAGACAGAGTACACATAAGTACAATTATCATATATCGTTTAACGTGTATAAATTACCTAGGATAACCCCCCATTGGGAGTCTACTGCGTAAACACCAGTAATGAAGATTTATTATATTTATCAATGTGTCTGACACTTCTGCTTGACTTTCCAGCGAAGGAACGGAATGGCGATGAATAGAAAGCCGGTTGGCATCAACTTTGAGAAGATCTTGCAGAGTCTGCTGAGTAAGTGTCGGAAATGTGTGTAATTTGAATTTACACTCTTAATTGATTATTTATTTGTAATTACCTGTGCGAAGACTAACCTGTCATGTCCCTATTAAGCAGTACTTAGTCTACACGCTTTAATTATCTGTTTGTGCAGTACAGACTCTCCTCACTTAACAACAGAGTTCCGTTCCTAAGACCACGTCGGTAAACAAATTCGTCACTGAGGAGCATACTATAATGGTAGTGGATTTGTGTCATCCGTCTTTGATATTGTTGTAATGTCACCTTTTCATCATTTATAACATTTCTGGTATATTTTTAAATGTTTATACAGTAGTGTACTGCATATTGAAATAAACAGAATAGAGGAAATCAGCTCTAATATACATTATTTAGGTATGAATACTGGTCAGAGAGCCTGTCGTAAGTCCGAGGCGTCAGGAAACGAGTACGTCGCTAGTGAGGGGAGGCTGTATTTGTGTAAGCATACTGGTCAGAGAGCCTGTCGTAAATCCTAGTTGTTGGTGAACAACGTGTTCGCTAAGTGAGGAGAAGCTGTAATTACTTATATGAGGATATATGTACTTGACATGTCATTTTTACACAGTATACTTAGTCTGCACTCTTAGTTAATTACCTGCTGTATTTTTAATTTCCTATGTGAAATTAAATTTGTATGTCCCTTTTACACAGTACTTGATCTACACTCTTAGGTGATAAGATAAGATTTGATCTTTTGATGACCTGTCAGGTTCTACACACTAGTATCTTAATTTAATAGACTTGACTTTAACTCTACTAGTGAAAATAATGTAGATGGCCGAGAAGACACAGATGGGTGAGAAGATGTAGATGGTTGAAAAGTTGTAGATGGGTGAAAAGACACAGATGGGTGAGAAGACACAGATGGGTGAGAAGACATACACACAGACTTACTTACTATGGTTGAGAAGATGCAGACAGCCGAGAAGACTCAGATGATGAGAAGAGGTGGAAAGAACAGGTTAAAATATTGTATCCAGCCTCAGTTGTTTGCCATGTTGATTCTGGTCCCTTATAATACATTCTCTAAGAATTCGTAAGTTTGGATAATGGGCTTTCATGTCACTTTTATCAGAGAGGTCAGTGTACTTGATGAGAACATCAGTCACATCTTGTACAACAGACATTTTTGGTAGCCTGTTAATATCATCATCATCATCACCATCATCACTATCCTGTTCTTCTATGCCAAGAGACTGATTGCTCTGCAATTTCTGCACCACTCAACATCTAGTGAAGAACAGAAAGGCACAGTACTGTGACTGGAACAGTACGCAAAAATATCCCACACATATTACAGCATTTCGGTCTGACTTGGACCATTGACCAGGATCACCCTCACTTTCTTCTGAAGATGCCATCACATCTTCATGATTTCTGTTTGTCTTGTGCTCTGAAGAGTACAAAGAAATTCACTGGCCTCTTAGCACCACCACTTGCTTTTGAAGCCATTATTAATTGCATTTTACTTAGTATGTTAATAAAGTTCAGAAAATGTTCTAAATCCAGGAAAAAGTTAGAGACTGAATGACGAGTGTATGCATGAATGAACACAAACAATAAATTGGCATGGGCAGCCTGCAGCTGCGGCAACAATAAAAACAAGACAGGTTCTGGATGTGGCCACTTTGGCCCATACTGAACAAACATCACAGTCATCAGACTTGGCCCTATACTTCAGAAGCCAACCGGATACTATTACTGTGGACAAAAATCCAGAATTATGGACTTTTGTCCATCTTGTTTTACACTTCCAATGTTTGATAGGGCATTTTTTTGGTCTGAAATTGTTGAAATCAATTAACAAGAGGTTTTACTGTGGCTTAATTGCAGATGTATAGCGTAGATAAGGACAGTGAATGTTGTATGCTCATTTTCCAAGACTACAGTTTTGCTGGCAGTGCAGTAATTCATTTTAGAGGCTACAGTAAAGTACTGTAAATATTGATTACCTATCCTGAAAATATTAATGGATACAACCTGTGCCGGGTATCCCATGCTTTATGCAGATTCACTCTGTGATGCCCTGTGTGTATTGGTATTTCATCCTGTGTAATATATGGTTGCGACATGCAATTGATTCAAGTCAGAAGGTGCAGTGAAGATTCTTTTTATGAAGAATTAAATGTTTCTTGCCTTGACTGAGCCTAGTACAGCTAGCAAGGCTGTAGGTACTTCCACAGCATGAATTGAGGGATACCTAATGAACAGTACCAGTTATTTTCAGTAACATAATACAGATTAATTGTATTGGAATTGAGCTTTTTGTGCACCTCTGGCAAGAGAGCTATTGAAGAAGTGATGGTGAACGTGCTTCTTTAGTGGGAAGCAATGAATGTTACAAAAATAAATAATGCCAGTCTTTGTACATATAGGATAAATTATTATTCTGTAATTACAGTGGACCCCCCGTTAACGATATTTTTTCATTCCAGAAGTATGTTCAGGTGCCAGTACTGACCGAATTTGTTCCCATAAGGAATATTGTGAAGTAGATTAGTCCATTTCAGACCCCCAAACATACACGTACAAACGCACTTACATAAATACACTTACATAATTGGTCGCATTGGGAGGTGATCGTTAAGCGGGGGTCCACTGTACTGCCAGGTTAAAAAAATATAGCTAACATAATTTAGGAAAGGTTTATGTTTATGAAAAAGAAAGTAAAATAGGTGCTTTATTATATAAGGTGAATTTTAATGATAATAATCATCAATATAACAGACTTTTGAAATATGGGTAAATTGTATTTTTAAGCCCTTCATTTTTTCAGTGTTTATTGCAGTATATCTGTAGATTGTGTGCACAGTATATTAGGTATATAATAGAGTATTTTAATGCTTTTTTCTGCAATTTTTTTTTTAACATTTTGATTTAATTGTCACTTGGATAATTCTTTATGCTGTTAATCCCTTATTTATATCGTGGGTTTACTGTAATTTTAATTTATACAGAAGGCTCTCTGTTGAGTATAATTTTTCATCCGTTGCTAATAACTATATGTAGTTACAGACACACACACAAATGAATAGAAAAAAGAGTACAGTACTTACAAAATTGTAACAACGTGGAATGGATTTAAACCCCACCCATTCCTTTTTTTTTTTTTTTTTTTAGTACAGTACATTCTTATTATTTCTTACAGGTGATGTTCAAGACATGAGAGTGGATTTTGAGGAGAATGGCCTGCCCATCAGTGATGACAACAAGCATTTGCATCAGTTCTGTGACAGACTGGAATTCATCCTTATGTTTGGTCTTCGAGGTACTATTTAATTTCTTACAAAGAATAAAAAGTCACACTACTGTGGCTGGAACAATATACGAATTACTAGTGGCCATCCTGGACCATTGTCGTGATGGACCGAAATGTCATCCTGACGTTCTTTTGCTAAATGTGGGTTTTTGGTGAATTAATTTCTTGTTTTCTTTGTATCCAAGGAATCTTTAATTTAGTTACTCTGTTGACTGAAATAAATCATACCACGGGTGGGGATAGAACCCGTGATCAGAGAGTCTCAAAACTCCAGACCGTTGCATTAGCCACTGGACCAGCTAGCCACAGTAAGATTCATCCAACTAGTGGCTTTCTTGTATGCTTAACAGTGTTTTGTTCCACGTTAACTACATTACCTCTATACTGCAGAAAAGAAATAGATTACGTATTTGTATTTATTTGTAAGCAAAATAGTGCTCAATGAGTGTAATGTGGAGATAATCTAAGAATTTAAACTAGAGTTAGAGATACATAGATAATATGGTTAGCTTCCAGACATGACTCGAGTAAATTATGACATTATTCATTACAAAAGTATGATGTGATAAATACCATTCCAGTGTTTTGCTTGTCTTAGGTGTTTCCTTCAGCACTTGTCAGCAGCTTCTGCCTTATCCAGGAGAAGTAAGAACATCATTGAAAGAAATAACTCTCTAAATTAATATTTCTAAGCTAGTCTTCACTTAGACTACATTCACAGGTCAGCTTCTTTCAAATCCTGGCCTGAAAAAGCTCACCTTACAAATACCAGAGTTAAGATGATCAATACTACATAATATTTCAGAAGTAATTATTTTATGACTGCCACTCTGTATTTTCAAAGATGTGGCAAGTAATTGCCCTTTTCTGCTATTGTTTCTTTTTCCTTTTTCACTGACCATCTCCCACCAAGGTAGACGAATAGTTAACACTCCATCAATGCAGCTCATTTGTGAGTCAAGGGGCCACCTGTATATAATATCCTGTTTTGGAGAATATGTCATGTTTTTGTGAGTCGGTGGTCCAGTTGTATGAATATCCTGTTTCAGAGAATATATCATGAGTTTGCAAGTTATTTAGATACAGTGTGAAGTCCTCAGAACTTAAAGGTGAGCTCAGGAGAATGTGTGTCATAGGAGGACATGTCGCACTAATTTGATTGATTCAACACAAGAACAAATGTTGGGTAATGCTGTCAATGATACCTTATGGAATCCTTTTCTTCCCCAAATTTAATTAGCATTATTGCTTGTTTCTAGTGAAAATTTTCTGTGATATTTCGTATATATTTTGTGCAGTACATTATTGCAATATTTCAAAACATTATACATGCCATGAATATACAAGGCTGTGACTACTTGCAAGCTGTTGCATTTGAACCATTTATAGTATATTGTATTTGTTACAGAACGAAGTAGTGTCTTAGGCGCACGAAAGGATCTCTGGCAGTATTTTTGCAAGTGCCTGGCTGAACGACGCAACATTCACGATGGATTGAAAATTGTAAAGGCAAATACCGAGGTAAAAATTGAATCTGCTTGCCTATAATACTGTGGAATTTTATATATTTTTGTTATGAACTAGTCATCATACCAATGCTTTTTTTTTTTTACACAGCTGTTTGCTGTCCCAGTTGGGTGACCCAGAGAAGAAAATGCACTCACTATAATTTGTTCAAATAATCCTCTGAACTATGACTTTAAGTTTGATAATATCACATTCAGCTAAATCCTGTGGTGGGTCGAGACATAGGAACAACTTCCCTTATACCTGTTGCTCCTGTTCACCTTCAGTAACAGTAAATAAGTATCTGGGTGTTAGCCGACTGTTGTGGGTTGCATCCTATGAATGGTAGCAGGATATACTTTAAATAGGCTCTGAAATGAGCAACTCTTAGCCTGTAAATTCAGTGGTGTACGAAAAAGAATTCCCACTCATCTTTCAGGTTGCAGGTAGTGTGTGTCCTGTCTCCAGATCAAGCTTGGCTAACTGGTTGTTGCGACTCCTTTCATAGATGCTACCTAGCTCACACTTCAATTTGTTTGTGTTATTTTGTTTGTAAGGATCTTTTGTTTTCTGGTATCAAAACTCATAGCACTTCAAACTCATAATACCACACTAGTCTAGCTCACTCATACCATACCAGTCCAGAGTACTACCTGTAATTCTCACTCATACCACACCAGTCCAGAGTATTACCTGTAGTTCTTTGGTCAGCCAGCAACACTGTATGTCCAACAATAAAGGGTTTGGTTGAAGGAAGGCCTGTATATTCTGGGAAGACAGTGATGGAGTGAGTGATGATGAAAGTGTTTCTTCTTTTTCAGGTCACCCTGCCTTGATGGGAAATGGCCAGTGTGTTAAAAAAATAAATCTCTGATATTCTGACTCAGGGTGAATTTTTTTTTGTTTGTAGCTGAAGACTGCTGTAGGTCGTGGTCGGTGCTTCATGCGTTACTGTTTGGTTCATCAGTGCTTGGGGGACGTCATTCAACAGTGTGTTGACAACCAGACAGTAACTCGACAGTTCTATCAAGAAGGTGCTCTTCTGCTTAATGCTAAACTCTACCCCACACTACTGAATTGTTTGTATAATCTTTGTGATGTGCCCTTTGATTTGTCTGCTACCGGACATGACCTTGATGTTACCTGGCCAACATTTGCACGGTAAGCCCCACATTTGCTGTATTACAGGTGCTCCTTGACTTACAATGGTTCAACTTACGAGATTTCAACTTAACGCTGGTGGAAAAGCAATTACTTTGGAGATGAAACTTAAGAAAATTACCCAGCATGAAGCTGGCAAATTCATAACTTGTATTCATTTATTTACTTTTCAGTACTGGTATTTAGTTAGTTATAGTAATTATTTGTTTATTTACTTACTCGGTGACAGAAATTAATTATTTACTTATCGTATTCATGTTTGACTTAGGATATTTTCAACTTATAATGGGTTTGCCGGAGCGTAACCCCATCGTAAATCAAGGAGTACCTTTATATATTTGCATGGCATCCATTATAGGGCATAGTTGCCACTGTAATAGAATTTTGAAAGCAATATCTAACAATTAAAACAATGATGTGACTCAAATTTTGTTTAATCAGTGGGAACTAATGACTAACTTGACATAGTATTTTTTTGTACTTCTGTAAATTGTGAGTTTTTCACCAAGGTAGAACTGCTTAAAGAAGAAAACACATTATTTATAATCATTCATTTAACTGTATTGTATAAGTGCACAGGCATTATATTTCAAATAACCCTCAGAACCACAACATACCCTCTTGTCGTCTATGCTGAATGTTATACTGTTCTTAATAAACATGGATAATGCAGGTTCGTCAGTGTGGTGATAATTGTATGTATTTTGTGGCTTGGAAAAAAAAATCTGTGAAGGCCAAGATGGTGGAAGCCTCATATGAGGAATTTCAGGGAATTTTTAGTTTTGTACACTCATGTTGATGATACAAACTAGTTACGGAAGGAGTTGCATTTACTCGAGCATTTTCATAGTATATAATATATTAGTGCATAGATTTCTCCCTCACATTTTTAGCTGTACAGAGCTTAAGGGGGTCCCTGATTTACAAACACCCAAGTCACTATGATTCACACAGTAAACCATTACAGTATGGTCAATACTGTGTACATATTAGCTTTAATATAATTGTGATTTGGGTGCCCAGTAGTGTGTTAGTTTCATACCAGAATTTATATTGACAGAAAATGTACATTTAGCGCACATCTAGGAAAGTTTCAAAATCTATAAGGATATGTACGACTGTATGTACTCACAAAGGTACACTGATACAGTATACTGCAATCTGTACTCACCTTATTCAGAATTCTTCCTCCGTAAGCCATGCGTGTTGTAAGAGGCGACTAAAATGCCAGGAGCAAGGGGCTAGTAACCCCTTCTCCTGTATATATTACTAAATGTAAAAGGAGAAACTTTCGTTTTTCCTTTTGGGCCACCCTGCCTTGGTGGGATATGACCGGTGTGTTGAAAGAAGAAAAGATCACAAAAGAAATTTGTTTTTGAGGGTTCAACACCAGCCACTATCTCAAACACTTCATCAGAATCAGCAGTGAGAACTCTTAACTAACTTGGCCTTTAGATAATTAGATAACCCTTATACCACCCTTATACAGATCTGTAAAACTACAATATACATAGAACCTCAATGTATTCTCCCACCAGAAACAGTACACAAGGAACAATACACATGTGGTTACAAGAGTCTGAGTCATTCCGATCCAATAAATGTAATAGATATTTCCTGGAGGTTAGCCTTTAGTAGGGACATAAGTGAACAAAACCATGTTCAGACACGGTATTAATAATTTACCTTGCTCACATTCCAGCAGGTTAATAACTGAATACAACTCCACCAGCATATCTCTCCACAGGTGACATCCAGACACCTGTCATGGTGTCTGGATGTCACCTGTGTCACCCAGGGACAACCCAGGTCTCTTCGAGGGAAGGGGGAAAAGGTCTTGGTGGCAGAGAAGAGCTCTTTTTTTTTCCAAAGAATTGAGTTACCCTTCCCTTCCTTGCATCAAGCTTAATTGCCTCCCATTCCCAGATTCTGTATGATCTGTTACATGTTAATTGCTTTCCCCATGAGTGTAATATAATAATGACAGACCTGGGTGGGTTGAATTGGTACGGGAGAGGAGAGACGGAGGTCATAACAGATGTGTCACATGACACAACATAACTCACTCAAGGTGACAACCTCTGTGTCACAATGACAGTTGACATATCCATTGTTATGTTGGACAAAGTTGCTATACTGGTCAGTGATTACATCTTTCAAGACAAGTGTCAGAGAGACCAGAGGTAGAAAATAAAGGGATCATTTATTATACAGAAGCAAGGGGCTAGTAGCCCATTCTTCTGTATAAATTACCAAATGTAAAAAAAAAAAAAAATAATTGTTCTTCATTTTAGGTCAGCCTTCCTCAGTGGGTGATGGCCAGTTCATAAAAAAAAAAAAATACTCAAGGGCCAGGTACCTAATCTGCTCACTAAACTTTTATTTATGAAATATATGGAAGGAATTATAGATTAAACCCAGTGAAGTCAGGATTACTTTAAGCATAATGGGAGAACAGTTAATCAACATCACAATTCTCTTCCAACATATGCTGTATAAGAAATATTGCCAACACAAAGGTAAGTCTTAGATGAAATATAGAAAGTCCTATATAGGTGCCTGATTAGCCAGGTTGTGGGGGTGTTTGGGCTGCAGGCTACAATACCCTGACTAATCAGGCAATCAACCAGGAAAGTCTTGCCACAGACTGGGTTGCAGGCATCAAAGAACTCTCTGAACTAGTTGCATGTATGCCACAGGTACAGTCCATGTTATTTGAGATGACACAGGAGGCTGACAGTGATAATAACTCACATGGAGATAGAAACTCAGAAGATTAAGATTAATTGATCTGTAGATATCGACCCCCTTCAGGAGTATCCTCTTCAGCTGAAGAGGATCCTAGATGTGGATCAAAATATACAGATCAATTAATCTCCTGAGTTTTTGTCTTCACTAAGATCATTACAGGACATCCTGAGGCTTTTAACAAATTTATCTCTTTGACAAGTTCATTGTGGCCCGATTTAAGTGGAATACTGCTCACAGTAGTGAAGACAAGACACTGTTGTATTAAAACAGTGATCTACAGTGTATAAAGTTTTATCAGAGCCATACATTGTGGTTTAAGCTTGCATTAAGGAACAAGGTTTTATCAAGACAGCCTTTTACTTTGTGTAGAGCTTTCACAGCCATAGAGTGTGACTTGATAAAGCTCTGCACAGAGCTGAACATTGTCTCAGTAAATGTTTGTCGTGTAACTTATGCCTTGTCTTCACTGTTGTAGGTCACGGTCAAATGAACCGTGATGTGTCATACACATCATGGTTCATTTGCATGGCTCTTTGTTAATGTGTTTATGTATTAGTTGACAGAATATTTATGGACTGCAATGTTTTGGCTATTAATATTCTTGCTCTCACTCTGTCTTGCACTCTTACTTTCATCTTTCTTAGTCTCATTCTCTTTGTTCTTGCTCCTGTTTTTTCTTGCTCTCATCTTTCTTATTCTCATCTTGTTCTCATCTTCCACATGTACATCTTTCTTTCTCTCTCCTTTTTTGCTTTCATTTTTCTTATTCTCGTGTTTCCCATTCTTATTTTTCTTGTTCTCATCTTTCTTGCTTTTATCTTTCTTGTTCTCAACCATCATATTGCCATCCATCCTGCTTTGAGTTTCTTTCACCTCTTGCTTCAGCAAGTTGTTTTGAGAAACATATGTTGGCAACAGACACTGAGTAATTTATCTGTATTGGACTGTCAGTGTAGACAGGAATAGCATTAGCAATGTGGGTTCACCAAGGGTATACACCATCGTCAGTATGTGCGCAGTTGGGCGGCATTGGGGCAGTTATGCATTGAATTGCAGTAAAGCTTTGCAATTACACCAGTTGAAGAGTGTGTCGCCTTGTGCAGCAATTGCAAGGCAAGCAAAGAGTGCAGTGTCTACTGGGCCACCAAACGGTGCCGCCTGCCAAGTCTTGTCTAAATTGGTCAGTCTTCTCCTGAGATACATTCTGGGCAAACATTGCATGCTCACACACAAAGAAATTGCAGTTATTTACCCCAGTTATCAAATAATGGCATTATAGTGTGTTAATCCCTTACTTGATAAGTCAAAGGGGTATCATAGGTAATAATAGTAATAACAATTCTTTCTAAATGTTTTTTTTTTTTTTTTTTTTTTCAACAAGTCGGCCGTCTCCCACCGAGGCAGGGTGACCCAAAAAAGAAAGAAAATCCCCAAAAAGAAAATACTTTCATCATCATTCAACACTTTCACCACACTCGCACATTATCACTGTTTTTGCAGAGGTGCTCAGAATACAACAGTCTAGAAGCATAAACATATAAAGATACACAACATATCCCTCCAAACTGCCAATATCCCAAACCCCTCCTTTAAAGTGCAGGCATTGTACTTCCCATTTCCAGGACTCAAGTCCGACTATATGAAAATAACCGGTTTCCCTGAATCCCTTCACTAAATATTACCCTGCTCACACTCCAACAGATCGTCAGGTCCCAAGTACCATTCGTCTCCATTCACTCCTATCTAACACGCTCACGCACGCTTGCTGGAAGTCCAAGCCCCTTACCCACAAAACCTCCTTTACCCCCTCTCTCCAACCCTTTCGAGGACGACCCCTACCCCGCCTTCCTTCCCCTATAGATTTATATGCTTTCCATGTCATTCTACTGTGATCCATTCTCTCTAAATGACCAAACCACCTCAACAACCCCTCTTCTGCCCTCTGACTAATACTTTTATTAACTCCACACCTTCTCCTAATTTCCACACTCCGAATTTTCTGCATAATATTTACACCACACATTGCCCTTAAACAGGACATCTCCGCTGCCTCCAACCGTCTCCTCGCTGCTGCATTTACCACCCAAGCTTCACACCCATATAAGAGTGTTGGTACTACTATACTTTCATACATTCCCTTCTTTGCCTCCATAGATAACGTTTTTTGACTCCACATATACCTCAACGCACCACTCACCTTTTTTCCCTCATCAATTCTATGATTAACCTCATCCTTCATAAATCCATCCGCCGACACGTCAACTCCCAAGTATCTGAAAACATTCACTTCTTCCATACTCCTCCTCCCCAATTTGATATCCAATTTTTCTTTATCTAAATCATTTGACACCCTCATCACCTTACTCTTTTCTATGTTCACTTTCAACTTTCTACCTTTACACACATTCCCAAACTCATCCACTAACCTTTGCAATTTTTCTTTAGAATCTCCCATAAGCACAGTATCATCAGCAAAAAGTAACTGTGTCAATTCCCATTTTGAATTTGATTCCCCATAATTTAATCCCACCCCTCTCCCAAACACCCTAGCATTTACTTCCTTTACAACCCCATCTA
Source organism: Cherax quadricarinatus (assembly GCF_038502225.1). NCBI lineage: Eukaryota > Metazoa > Arthropoda > Malacostraca > Decapoda > Parastacidae > Cherax > Cherax quadricarinatus. The sequence continues at coordinate 5,457,723 of NC_091367.1, forward strand.
TAAATATATTAAACAACCATGGTGACATTACACATCCCTGTCTAAGACCTACTTTTACCGGGAAGTAGTCTCCCTCTCTTCTACACACCCTAACCTGAGCCTCACTATCCTCATAAAAACTCTTTACAGCATTTAATAACTTACCACCTATTCCATATACTTGCAACATCTGCCACATTGCTCCTCTATCCACTCTATCATATGCCTTTTCTAAATCCATAAATGCAATAAAAACTTCCCTATCTTTATCTAAATACTGTTCACATATATGCTTCAATGTAAACACCTGATCTACACATCCCCTACCCACTCTAAAACCTCCTTGCTCATCCGCAATCCTACATTCTGTCTTACCTCTAATTCTTTCAATTATAACCCTACCGTACACTTTTCCTGGTATACTCAGTAAGCTTATTCCTCTATAATTTTTACAGTCTCTTTTGTCCCCTTTCCCTTTATATAAAGGGACTATACATGCTCTCTGCCAATCCCTAGGTACCTTCCCCTCTTTCATACATTTATTAAACAAAAGTACCAACCACTCCAACACTATATCCCCCCCTGCTTTTAACATTTCTGTCATGATCCCATCAGTTCCAGCTGCTTTACCCCCTTTCATTTTACGTAATGCCTCACGTACCTCCCCCACACTTACATTCTGCTCTTCTTCACTCCTAAAAGATGGTATACCTCCCTGACCAGTGCATGAAATTACTGCCTCTGTTTCTTCCTTAACATTTAAAAGTTCCTCAAAATATTCTCGCCATCTACCCAATACCTCCATCTCCCCATCTACTAACTCCCCTACTCTGTTTTTAACTGACAAATCCATATTTTCCCTAGGCTTTCTTAACTTGTTTAACTCACTCCAAAATTTTTTCTTATTTTCATTAAAATTTCTTGACAGTGCCTCTCCCACTCTATCATCTGCTCTCCTTTTGCACTCTCTCACCACTCTCTTTACCTTTCTTTTACTCTCCATATACTCTGCTCTTCTTATAACACTTCTGCTTTGTAAAAACCTCTCATAAGCTACCTTTTTCTCTTTTATCACACCCTTTACTTCATCATTCCACCAATCACTCCTCTTTCCTCCTGCCCCCACCCTCCTATAACCACAAACTTCTGCCCCACATTCTAATACTGCATTTTTAAAACTATTCCAACCCTCTTCAACCCCCCCACTACTCATCTTTGCACTAGCCCACCTTTCTGCCAATAGTCGCTTATATCTCACCCGAACTTCCTCCTCCCTTAGTTTATACACTTTCACTTCCCTCTTACTTGTTGTTGCCACCTTCCTCTTTTCCCATCTACCTCTTACTCTAACTGTAGCTACAACTAAATAATGATCCGATATATCAGTTGCCCCTCTATAAACATGTACATCCTGGAGCCTACCCATCAACCTTTTATCCACCAATACATAATCTAATAAACTACTTTCATTACGTGCTACATCATACCTTGTATATTTATTTATCCTCTTTTTCATAAAATATGTATTACTTATTACCAAATTTCTTTCTACACATAGCTCAATTAAAGGCTCCCCATTTACATTTACCCCTGGCACCCCAAATTTACCTACTACTCCCTCCATAACATTTTTACCCACAGACCTAGCTGATATATATGACATACTATATAGAAAGCCTCTGTTTATGCAGAGCATTTCAGGCAATTTGTGTTAATCTTGTCTCCTAGGATGCGACCCACACCAGTCAGCTAACACCCAGGTACCTACTTACTACTAGGTGAGCAGAGACAGCAGGTGTCTTTGGAAACACACCCAGCGTTACCACCCATACCAGGGATCAAACCACAGACACCCATTGTGTTAGCTGTGTGCACTACCAACCAAACCACAGAACACCTGTATATGTGGAAAATGAGCTAGATCACCTATAGATCTACTAGACAAATAGAAGTTTTTGTACTATCTTGCTTTACCTTTGCTTAGAATTAAATGCTTTGTAGTTACAGTTCTCTCCCATTTCCTTTTGTGTTTAGGCAGTGAGCATGTTAAATATGTAGTGGATCAGTTGGAAGTGTTGGCAGCTTGTACTGAGTATTATGTTTACACTACCTTGACCTCTTGTGTCAGGACACACACACACATGCACTCACTCACTCTCTTCTGCTACTACTGCTGTACTACGCTCATGTTAAGCTCTTCAGTTATGTCACTGGTCAGTGTCCTCTCAGGAACTGTTACAGACTTAAGTGTCAATTGTGGTGTTCAGTAATTCTTCAATATAACGAACGTGTAGAGAACAAAATAAGTGGCCAGTAATGGTGATTGTATTGGACTGAGATGAGGTTGTTTTGCTGTGATCATAACAATAACAGACAATTCTGTAACTAATGGACTTTTTCCGCTGACTCGCCAGATTTTCTCCTGTACAGTATTTGAAAGTCCATTAAATTGAAGGCTATTTAGTCGAGGGTTTACTGAAATAACATGTACCTTACAGGTTTAAAAAATCTTATTAAATGCAATACTAATAAGTGTGTAAGGTTTTATAAATAAGAATGAGGCGCTTATACACACTTGATAGATTAAATAGCGAGGTTGGAACACAAGAGCTCTGCTTTGTAACTACAAGAGCTCTGTTCTTGTAGTTACAAAGAGGTAATCATAAATAGGTAATTACATTTAGTGAAGGAGTGAGTAATGACGAAAGTGTTTCTTCTTTTCAGGACACCTTGCCTCGGTAGGAAACAGCCGATATGTTAACCCGTAAACGGTCCAAACGTATATATACGTTTTTTGAACATTTGAAAGTATGTAAAAAAAGTAGATCTTCTTTTTGTTTTTTTACATTTGAAAATGTGTAAAAAAACTTTGATGTACTTTTTTTTTGTTATATTTGAAAATATATAAAAAAAACGTAGATCTACTTTTGTAGCACTACACATGTGAACGTAGATCTGCTTGAACCGTTTACGGGTTAATTAAAAAAATGAAAAATTAATTATTTATACCTGACACTTGTGTATAATAGAACACATCACCACTGACATTCTTTTATTAAACAAACCACAGAATGGGTGGGGCTTTGAGCCCATGGTAAGCGCTGCATTAAGTAGCTGTTTTCCAAGTTGCTAGCAACTTGGAAACAGCTATTAAGTTATTCAGTGTTCAGAAGTTGCTAGTAACCTTTAAACACTGCATAACTTCTTGAAATCAGCAATATATTGTCAGTTTAAATTGTACGGTATATTAACATGTGCCAACTCCCTCAGTAATGTGCTACTACTGTACTGCTGTCATGATATACATAACAAGAAAATACCAATTTTGATGTATGCTCAGGGTGTTCAAATTTGAGAAAAATAATGAATTTTACAATTGAGTGATACCTTTCCTATTCAGATACAAAAAATTCTGACAAAATGGTTTCTCTAAATACTATACTATACTGTAATTTTTGAAAGTTGTAGTGATAAGACATATACAGTGCAGGAAGTGGTGTTGGTGAACATGTACAGTACAGGGAGTGGTGTTGGTGAACATGTACAGTACAGGGAGTGGTGTTGGTGAACATGTACAGTACAGGAAGTGGTGTTGGTGAACATGTACAGTACAGGAAGTGGTGTTGGTGAACATGTACAGTACAGGAAGTGGTGTTGGTGAACATGTACAGTACAGGAAGTGGTGTTGGTGAACATGTACAGTACAGGAAGTGGTGTTGGTGAACATGTACAGTACAGGGAGTGGTGTTGGTGAACATGTACAGTACAGGGAGTGGTGTTGGTGAACATGTACAGTACAGGAAGTGGTGTTGGTGAACATGTACAGTACAGGAAGTGGTGTTGGTGAACATGTACAGTACAGGAAGTGGTGTTGGTGAACATGTACAGTACAGGAAGTGGTGTTGGTGAACATGTACAGTACAGGAAGTGGTGTTGGTGAACATGTACAGTACAGGGAGTGGTGTTGGTGAACATGTACAGTACAGGGAGTGGTGTTGGTGAACATGTACAGTACAGGAAGTGGTGTTGGTGAACATGTACAGTACAGGAAGTGGTGTTGGTGAACATGTACAGTACAGGGAGTGGTGTTGGTGAACATGTACAGTACAGGAAGTGGTGTTGGTGAACATGTACAGTACAGGAAGTGGTGTTGGTGAACATGTACAGTACAGGAAGTGGTGTTGGTGAACATGTACAGTACAGGGAGTGGTGTTGGTGAACATGTACAGTACAGGGAGTGGTGTTGGTGAACATGTACAGTACAGGGAGTGGTGTTGGTAAACATGTACAGTACAGGGAGTGGTGTTGGTAAACATGTACAGTACAGGAAGTGGTGTTGGTGAACATGTACAGTACAGGGAGTGGTGTTGGTGAACATGTACAGTACAGGAAGTGGTGTTGGTGAACATGTACAGTACAGGAAGTGGTGTTGGTGAACATGTACAGTACAGGAAGTGGTGTTGGTGAACATGTACAGTACAGGAAGTGGTGTTGGTGAACATGTACAGTACAGGAAGTGGTGTTGGTGAACATGTACAGTACAGGGAGTGGTGTTGGTGAACATGTACAGTACAGGGAGTGGTGTTGGTGAACATGTACAGTACAGGGAGTGGTGTTGGTGAACATGTACAGTACAGGGAGTGGTGTTGGTAAACATGTACAGTACAGGGAGTGGTGTTGGTAAACATGTACAGTACAGGGAGTGGTGTTGGTAAACATGTACAGTACAGGGAGTGGTGTTGGTGGACATGTACAGTACAGGGAGTGGTGTTGGTGAACATGTACAGTACAGGGAGTGGTGTTGGTAAACATGTACAGTACAGGGAGTGGTGTTGGTAAACATGTACAGTACATGGAGTGGTGTTGGTAAACATGTACAGTACAGGGAGTGGTGTTGGTAAGCATGTACAGTACAGGGAGTGGTGTTGGTAAAGATGTACAGTACAGGGAGTGGTGTTGGTAAACATGTACAGTACAGGGAGTGGTGTTGGTAAATATGTACAGTACAGGGAGTGGTGTTGGTAAACATGTACAGTACAGGGAGTGGTGTTGGTAAACATGTACAGTACAGGGAGTGGTGTTGGTAAACATGTACAGTACAGGGAGTGGTGTTGGTAAACATGTACAGTACAGGGAGTGGTGTTGGTGAACATGTACAGTACAGGGAGTGTTGTTGGTGAACATGTACAGTACAGGGAGTGTTGTTGGTGAACATGTACAGTACAGGGAGTGGTGTTGGTAAACATGTACAGTACAGGGAGTGGTGTTGGTAAACATGTACAGTACAGGGAGTGGTATTGGTGAACATGTACAAGGAAGTGAGAGTGAAGGGTTCAGAAGTGCAGGAGAAATAGTGACAGTAGTTGAGGGGACACAGAAGTGAAGCAACAGAGTTAAACATGTGGAAACTGCTAGCTGGTGCATACTTCCCCCTCCTTCTTTCCTTCTACCTGTCTCCTTCCCTCTCCTCCATCAAGCTTTCTGGTGAGTGGTGGTGTTGCAGGGAACAGACGTGGGGGGCAGAGGACCCCCAGTCCAACACCATCACACACAACATGCAGCATCTCACTGCCCCGTAGTGCCCAGTAGTGCCCCACAAACACCTGCACATTACTGGCATGCCACCAACTTGGTTATGTCCTCTGGTACATTCCCCAACACCTGGTTTTCCCATTAGCTGACACCAAACTTTTTTTCTTGTTTATGCTCTGTTTTTGTTTGATCTTGTTCGTTTCTTTACTGTATTTATTCACATCTGGTACAAGATTTTTTGGTTTATTTGTTTTTGTATCGATACTGAAATTAGTTACACCGTATTGCCAACCATCAATTATCTTCACACCTATACTGTATGAAGATACTTTTAACCTGTATGAAGATACTTTTTTCTATTAGTAGTAGTAGTAAGTAACATCTGTTAAAGGTGCTTATTGATAGACACTTAACCTGTTGTTTCTCTTGCTGTGTGTGTGTACTCACCTATTTGTGGTTGCAGGGGTCGAGTCACAGCTCCTGGCCCCGCCTCTTCGCTGATTGCTACTAGGTCCTCTCTCTCCCTGCCCTATGAGCTCTATCATACCTCGCCTTAAAACTATGTATGGTTCCCGCCTCCACTACGTCACTTTCTAGGCTATTCAACGGCCTGACTACTCTATGACTGAAGAAATACTTCCTAACATCCCTGTGTGTGTGTGTGTGTGTGTGTGTGTACTCACCTAATTGTGGTTGCAGGGTTCGAGACTCAGCTCCTGGCCCCGCCTCTTCACTGATCGCTACTAGGTCCTCTCTCTCTCTCTGCTTCCTGAGCTGTATCATACCTCTTCTTAAAACTATGTATGGGTCCTGCCTCCACTACTTCACTTGCTAGGCTATTCCACTTGCTGACAACTCTATGACTGAAGAAATACTTCCTAACATCCCTGTGACTCGTCTGAGTCTTCAGCTTCCAGTTGTGACCCCTTGTCCCTGTGTCCCCTCTCTGGAACATCCTATCTCTGTCCACCTTGTCTATTCCCCACAGTATCTTGTATGTCGTTATCATGTCTCCCCTGACCCTTCTGTCCTCCAGTGTCGTCAGTCCAATTTCCCTCAACCTTTCCTCGTACGACATTCCCCCGAGCTCTGGGACTAGCCTTGTTGCAAACCTTTGTACTTTCTCTAACTTCTTGACGTGCTTGACCAGGTGTGGGTTCCAGACTGGTGCTGCATACTCCAGTATGGGCCTAACATACACAGTGTACAGTGTCTTGAACGATTCCTTATTAAGGTATCGGAACGCTATTCTCAGGTTTGCCAGGCGCCCGTATGCTGCAGCAGTTATTTGGTTGATGTGTGCCTCCGGTGATGTGCTCGGTGTTATGGTCACCCCAAGGTCTTTCTCCCTGAGTGAGGTCTGTAGTCTTTGTCCACCTAGCCTACACTCTGTCTGCGGTCTTCTTTGCCCCTCCCCAATCTTCATGACTTTGTATTTGGCTGGATTGAATTAGAGAAGCCAGTTACTGGACCACATGTCCAGCCTGTCCAGGTCTCTTTGCAGTCCTGCCTCATCCTCATCCGATTTAATTCTTCTCATCAACTTCACATCATCTGCGAACAGGGACACTTCAGAGTCTATTCCTTCCATCATGTCGTTCATATATATCAAAAATAGCACTGGTCCTAGAACTGACCCCTGTGGGACCTCGCTCGTAACAGGCGCCCACTGTGATACCTCTTCACGTACCATGACTCGTTGCTGCCTCCCTGTCAGGTATTCCCTGATCCATTGCAGTGCCCTCCCTGTTACATGCGCCTGATCCTCCAGCTTCTGCACTAATCTCTTGTGGGGAACTGTGTCAAAGGCCTTCCTGCAGTCTAGGAAAATGCAATCTACCCACCCCTCTCTCTCGTGTCTTACTGCTGTTACCTTGTCATAAAACTCCAGGAGGTTTGTGATACATGATTTGCCTTCCATGAACCCATGCTGGTTTTCATTTATAATCTTGTTCCTTTCCAGGTGTTCGACCACTCTCCTCCTGATAATCTTCTCCATGACTTTGCACACTATACATGTCAGAGACATAAACACACATGCAGTATAATGTGATCCTTTATTGACTACGTTTCGCCCACACAGTGGGCTTTTACAAGTCACAAACAGATCTGATTGTGACTTGAAAAAACCCACTGTGTGGGCGAAACGTAGTCAATAAAGGATCACATTATACTGCATATGTGTTTATATTTCCATTGTGTCGGTATTTTATACCATTTATTTTCAACATGTCAGAGACACAGGTCTGTAGTTTAGCGCCTCATTTCTGTTTCCTTTCTTAAATATGGGGACTACATTAGCTGTCTTCCATTTCTCAGGTAGTTGCCCAGTTTCAAGGGATGTGTTGAAGATTGTGGTTAGAGGCACGCACAGCATCTCTGCTCCTTCCCTAAGGACCCATGGGGAGATGTTGTCCAGTCCCATTGCCTTTGAGGTGTCAAGGTCACTTAGGAGCTTCTTCACCTCCTCCTCGGTTGTTCATATGTCATCCAACACTTGTTGGTATATTCCCTCTTGATGTTCCCTTCTGTGCTGTCTTCCCACAGCCCTTCCTGTTTCTACTGTAAAAACTTCCTTAAATCTCCTGTTCAGGTCCTCACATACTTCCTGATCATTTCTTGTGAGTTCTCCACCTTCTGTCCTTAATCTGATCACCTGGTCTTTGACTGCTGTCTTCCTCCTGATGTGGCTATACAACAGTTTCGGGTCAGTCTTGATTCTCGATGCCATGTCATTTTCGTACTGTCGCTGGGCCTCCCTCCTTACCTGTGCATACTCATTCCTGGCTCTTCGACTGATCTCCCTATTTTCGTGTGTTCTCTGCCTTCTGTACTTTTTCCATTCTCTATTGCACTTTGTTTTTGCCTCCATACACCGTTGGGTAAACCAGGGGCTCGTTCTGGTCTTCCCGTTGTTTCTGTTGCCCTTGGGAATAAACCTTTCCACTGCCTCCTTGCATTTTGTTGTTACATATTCCATCATTTCATTTACTGGCTTTCCTGCCAGTTCTCTGTCCCACTGGACCTCCCGCAGGAAGTTCTTCAACCCTATGTAGTCCCCTCTTTTATAGTCAGGCTTTTCCCATTCAACTCCTGTTACTCTCTCCACTTGCAGCTCTACTATGTATTCAAAGCTCAGAACCACGTGGTCGCTAGCTCCTAGGGGACTCTCATACTTGATGTCCTCAATGTCTGAGCTGCCCAGGGTGAACACAAGGTCCAATCTTGCTGGTTCATCCTCTCCTCTCACTCTGGTAGTGTCCTTAATATGTTGGTGCATGAGGTTTTCCAGCACCACGTCCAACATCCTGGCTCTCCATGTTTCGGGACCCCCATGTGGCTCCAGGTTTTCCCAGTCAATCTCCCTGTGGTTGAAATCCCCCATAACCAGCAACTTTGCTCTGCTGGAGTGAGCTCTTCTTGCCACCTCAGCAAGTGTGTCCACCATTGCTCTGTTGCTCTCTTCATATTCATCTCTTGGCCTCCTGCAGTTCTGTGGTGGATTATACATCACTGCAATGACCACTTTGTGTTCCCCAGACTGAAGTGTACCTACTATGTAGTTTCTTTCTCCCGTCTCATCTATGCCTTCCATTTTCTCGAATTTCCATCTGTTTTTTACGAGCAGAGCAACCCCACCTCCCCCTCTGCCCCTTCTATCTTTCCTCATGATCTGGTATCCTGGTGGGAAGATTGCATTTTTTATTGTCTCCGTGAGTTTTGTTTCTGTAACTGCTATGATGTCTGGGGACTTCTCATTGATTCTTTCTTGCTATTCCTCATGTTTATTCGTTAATCCATCTGCATTTGTGTACCAAACCTTCAACTTCTGTTCTAATACTGTAACTGTGGTGCGGGGGGTGGGAACAGAGGGATCGGTGTGTGATGGTTGGTTTGGATTGTTCAGTTGCCTTGGGGGTGTCGTGGCTGGAGTCCTTCTGCAGGTGTTTCTGGGGGGTGTGCTTGTCCTTCCATTTGATCCTGGGTTATTCTGCTCTCCTTTTTCATTTCCTCCCATTTCTCCTTTCGTTTTTGAACTCTTTCATCGTCTTCCTTTCGTCCTTTGTTCTGTCTCGATCGAGGTACACACTCCGGAACTCCTGCTTGCCTCTCAGCCGTGCTTTCTCCTGCAGGATCATGGTTCGGGTTGATTCTGCCTTGAAAATTACTTTGAGAGGCCGATTCCTTTTCTTTGTGAACCACCCGATTCTCCGAAAATTTGCCACCTGGGTCATGTCCCCTTCGCCTATTACCTTCATGATACCTTCAATCGCTTTTATCTCCTCCTGCTTTCTTTCGTCATAAGTTTCCCCTTTAGCTTCGTGTGTGTGTGTGTGTGTATGTGTGTGTGTGTGTGTGTGTGTGTGTGTGTGTGTGTGTGTGTGTGTGTGTGTGTGTGTGTGTGTTTAGCTATCTGTAGTTATAGTAGCAGCGTTGTGGTGATGGTGTGTTGCTTTCAGTACTCTATTCATCATATATTTTTTTTTTAAATTTCCAGTTGGACCTGCCTAGCATGGGCCAGCAGACCTGTTCAGTGTTCCTCCTGTTCTTATGTTATGTTCGTACATTCCTGTGTTCTCATGCTGTTATTGCAACTGTAGTTGTAAGTCTTTAGGTTTGGTGGAGAATTCCTTCATGACTGTTACTCTGATCGGGAGAGTACGGGAGAGTACGGGAGAGTACGGGAGAGTACGCCAAGTGATGCAACCCAGGAAGAAGGATCATGAACTCCCACCAGGAAACTCCTCTCCCCTCTCCTCTCCCCTCCCTTCCCCTCCTCTCTCTCCCTTGCCAGGTATTTCCTCCTGCCGTACCACCTGACTACACCCCACCTGGTAACAACAGCTGCTGCTGTCTGTACTGTGAAGTGAGGCAAGATGTGGGAAAGGAGTGAGGGAAGGAGAGTATAGAAGAAGAGAAAGGGAGGGAGAGAATAGAAGAGGGAGGGAGGGAAAATATAGGAGAGGAAGGAGGGAGAGTATAGGAAAGGAGGAAGGGGGGAAGTACACAAGAGGAGGGAGAGAGGGAGAGTATAGAAGAGGGGAAAGGGAGAGTATAGGAGGGGAGGGAGAGAGAGTATAGGAGAGAATTGAGGTGAAACGTTTCGGAATAAAGATACTTAACCGTTGCACAGGTGTCTTATACAAAGGTTCCTGCAACTTCCTGGTGTTACTCAAGTGTCTTATACAAAGGTTCCTGCAACTTCCTGGTGTTACTCAAGTGTCTTATACTAAGGTTCCTGGTATTACACAAGTGTCCTTTACAAAGGTTCCTGGTGTTACACAAGTGTCTTCTACAAAGGTTCCTGGTGTTACATTCACACCTCCATATTATTAACAAGTTGATGAATTAGACAGGTGTAACACCCGTGTATCTTTATTGAGAGATTGATAGAAAGCAGGAGGGGAACGAACACACACACTCACTGGTGGGCGAAACATCTCTCTCATCAAGCAAGGTCTTGTTATCACTCAGTAAATCATAATAACACGATTGCAGAAGAAACCAGAGAACTGGTTGGGGATCGAACCCGTGGCCTGGGTGCCAACCTTTACCAGCTGTGTGATAACCTCTGGTTGCTTGTAACTCTGCACGCTCTTCGTGCACTTTATCACCGGGGGTCGATCCCCGGTACGGCTGGAAACACTAGGACGTGTTTTCTTAAGACACCTGCTGTCCATATTCACCTAGCAGTAAAATAGGTACCTGGGTGTTAGTCGACTGGCGTGGGTCGCATCCTGGGACAAAATGTCAGCGAGTCATCTTGTACATGTACTTGTAGAAATAAACAATTATTATTATTATTATTATTATTATTATTATTATTATTATTATTATTATTATTATTATTATTATTAGCTGCTTGTGAAGATTTATCAACGAAATATTTTAAGTAATTTCAGGTCTGAGAAAACTATGGAGGGAGTGAGATGGGATGTCAGGGAGGAAGGGAGAGAATAGGGTGGAAAAGAGGGAGATTAGGGAGGATTGGAGGGGAAGAGGTGGAACTAGAGGGAGGGAGAGCGGAAAGAGAAGGTGATACAGGGAAGGGAGAGGGAGGGTGGAAAGAGAGGGTGATACAGGGAATGGAGAGAGAGAGGGAGGGAGGGAACAGAGGGTGAGGTGACCAGACCTAATTTTAGAAATATTCGGTAATCACTTGATCTAAATAAAGCACTTAGTTTTCCCCTGAGATCAAACCACACTGAGATTATTGTCGTAAGATCGCCCTCACACAGGTTCTTGTAAGTTCGCCCTCGCACAGGGTCTTGTCGTAAGATCGCCCTCACGCAGGCTCTTGTAAGATCGCCCTCACACAGTAAAACAAATCCTGAACGTGTATCAACGTGAATTTAACACCGGAACGTGTATGAATGTCACTTTAATACCAAAACAAGTTCTGTACACGTATGAACGTGTTAATGACATGTTTTGTTTACGTGCAGACACGGAGGTGGTGGCACGTGGCGACCCCCCACTCGTGCTGTCTCCCTGTCCTCCCTCTCTTCCTTCACCTCCCAGGTGAGTCCTGCGCCTCCCAGGTGAGTCCTGCGCATCCCAGGTGAGTCCTGCACCTCTCAGGTGAGTCCTGCACCTCTCAGGTGAGTCATGCACCTCTCAGGTGAGTCCACTACCTCCCAGGTGAGTCCTGCACCTCCCAGGTGAGTCCTGCATCTCCCAGGTGAGTCCTGCACATCCCCGGTGAGTCCTACACCTCCCTGGTGAGTCCTGCGCCTCCCAGGTGAGTCCTACACCTCCCAGGTGAGTCCTGCGCCTCCCAGGTGAGTCGTGCACCTCCCAGGTGAGTCGTGCACCTCCCAGGTGAGTCGTGCACCTCCCAGGTGAGTCGTGCACCTCCCAGGTGAGTCCTGCACCTCCTAGGTGAGTCCAGCACCTCCCAGGTGAGTCGTGCACCTCCCAGGTGAGTCCTGCGCCTCCCAGGTGAGTCGTGCACCTCCCAGGTGAATCCTGTACCTCCCAGGTGAGTCCTGCACCTCCCAGGTGAGTCCTGCGCCTCCCAGGTGAGTCGTGCACCTCCCAGGTGAGTCCTATACCTCCCAGGTGAGTCGTGCACCTCCCAGGTGAGTCCTGCGCCTCCCAGGTGAGTCCTGCGCCTCCCAGGTCAGTCCTGCACCTCCCAGGTGAGTCCTGCGCCTCCCAGGTGAGTCCTGCACCTCCCAGGTGAGTCCTGCACCTCCCAGGTGAGTCCTGCGCCTCCCAGGTGAGTCGTGCACCTCCCAGGTGAGTCCTGTACCTCCCAGGTGAGTCGTGCACCTCCCAGGTGAGTCGTGCGCCTCCCAGGTGAGTCGTGCTCCTCCCAGGTGAGTCGTGCACCTCCCAGGTGAGTCCTGTACCTCCCAGGTGAGTCCTGCACCTCCCAGGTGAGTCCTGCGCCTCCCAGGTGAGTCGTGCACCTCCCAGGTGAGTCGTGCACCTCCCAGGTGAGACGTGCACCTCCCAGGTGAGTCCTGCGCCTCACATGTGAGTCGTGCACCTCCCAGGTGAGTCCTGCACCTCCCAGGTGAGTCCTGCGCCTCCCAGGTGAGTCCTGCGTCTCCCAGGTGAGTCCTGCACCTCCCGGGTGAGTCCTGCACCTCCCAGGTGAGTCCTGCACCTCCCAGGTGAGTCCTGCACCTCCCAGGTGAGTCCTGCACCTCCCAGGTGTGAGTCCTGCTCCTCCCAGGTGAGTCGTGCACCTCCCAGGTGAGTCGTGCACCTCCCAGGTGAGTCGTGCACCTCCCAGGTGAGTCCTGCACCTCCCAGGTGAGTCGTGCACCTCCCAGGTGAGTCCTGCACCTCCCAGGTGAGTCCTGCACCTCCCAGGTGAGTCCTGCGCCTCCCAGGTGAGTCCTGCACCTCCCAGGTGAGTCCTGCACCTCCCAGGTGAGTCCTGCACCTCCCAGGTGAGTGCTGCACCTCCCAGGTGAATCCTACACCTCCCCGGTGTGTCCTGCACCTCCCAGGTGAGTCCTGCACCTCCCAGGTGAGTCCTGCACCTCCCAGGTGAGTCCTGCGCCTCCCAGGTGAGTCCTGAACCTCCCAGGTGAGTTGCGCACCTCCCAGGTGAGTCCTGCACCTCCCAGGTGAGTCCTGCACCTCCCAGGGGAGTCCTGCACCTCCCAGGTGAGTCCTGCACCTCCCAGGTGAGTCGTGCACCTCCCAGGTGAGTCCTGCGCCTCCCAGGTGAGTCGTGCGCCTCCCAGGTGAGTCGTGCACCTCCCAGGTGAGTCCTGCGCCTCCCAGGTGAGTCGTGCACCTCCCAGGTGAGTCCTGTACCTCCCAGGTGAGTCCTGCACCTCCCAGGTGAGTCCTGCGCCTCCCAGGTGAGTCGTGCACCTCCCAGGTGAGTCGTGCACCTCCCAGGTGAGTCCTGCGCCTCCCAGGTGAGTCGTGCACCTCCCAGGTGAGTCCTGCGCCTCCCAGGTGAGTCCTGCATCTCCCAGGTGAGCCCTGCGCCTCCCAGGTGAGTCCTACTCCTCCCAGGTGAGTCCTGAACCTCCCAGGTGAGTTGCGCACCTCCCAGGTGAGTCCTGCACCTCCCAGGTGAGTCCTGCACCTCCCAGGTGAGTCCTGCACCTCCCAGGTGAGTCCTGCGCCTCCCAGGTGAGTCGTGCACCTCCCAGGTGAGTCCTGTACCTCCCAGGTGAGTCCTGCACCTCCCAGGTGAGTCCTGCGCCTCCCAGGTGAGTCGTGCACCTCCCAGGTGAGTCGTGCACCTCCCAGGTGAGTCCTGAGCCTCCCAGGTGAGTCGTGCACCTCCCAGGTGAGTCCTGCGCCTCCCAGGTGAGTCCTGCATCTCCCAGGTGAGCCCTGCTCCTCCCAGGTGAGTCCTACTCCTCTCAGGTGAGTCCTGCACCTCCCAGGTGAGTCCTGCACCTCCCAGGTGAGTCCTACGCCTCCCAGGTGAGTCGTGCACCTCCCAGGTGAGTCGTGCACCACCCAGGTGAGTCCTGCGCCTCCCAGGTGAGTCCTGAACCTCCCAGGTGAGTCCTGCACCTCCCAGGTGAGTCGTGCACCTCCCAGGTGAGTCCTACACCTCCCAGGTGAGTCGTGCACCTCCCAGGTGAGTCCTGCACCTTCCAGGTGAGTCCTGCACCTCCCAGGTGAGTCATGCGCCTCCCAGGTGAGTCGTGCACCTCCCAGGTGAGTCCTGCACCTCCCAGGTGAGTCCTGTACCTCCCAGGTGAGTCGTGCACCTCCCAGGTGAGTCCTGCGCCTCCCAGGTGAGTCGTGCACCTCCCAGGTGAGTCGTGCACCTCCCAGGTGAGTCCTGCGCCTCCCAGGTGAGTCGTGCACCTCCCAGGTGAGTCCTGCACCTCCCAGGTGAGTCCTGCGCCTCCCAGGTGAGTCGTGCACCTCCCAGGTGAGTCGTGCACCTCCCAGGTGAGTCCTGCGCCTCCCAGGTGAGTCGTGCACCTCCCAGGTGAGTCCTGTACCTCCCAGGTGAGTCCTGCACCTCCCAGGTGAGTCCTGCGCCTCCCAGGTGAGTCGTGCACCTCCCAGGTGAGTCGTGCACCTCCCAGGTGAGTCCTGCGCCTCCCAGGTGAGTCTTGCACCTCCCAGGTGAGTCCTGCGCCTCCCAGGTGAGTCCTGCATCTCCCAGGTGAGCCCTGCGCCTCCCAGGTGAGTCCTACTCCTCCCAGGTGAGTCCTGAACCTCCCAGGTGAGTTGCGCACCTCCCAGGTGAGTCCTGCACCTCCCAGGTGAGTCCTGCACCTCCCAGGTGAGTCCTGTACCTCCCAGGTGAGTCCTGCACCTCCCAGGTGAGTCCTGCGCCTCCCAGGTGAGTCGTGCACCTCCCAGGTGAGTCGTGCACCTCCCAGGTGAGTCCTGCGCCTCCCACGTGAGTCGTGCACCTCCCAGGTGAGTCCTGCGCCTCCCAGGTGAGTCCTGCATCTCCCAGGTGAGCCCTGCGCCTCCCAGGTGAGTCCTACTCCTCTCAGGTGAGTCCTGCACCTCCCAGGTGAGTCCTGCACCTCCCAGGTGAGTCCTGCACCTCCCAGGTGAGTCCTGCGCCTCCCAGGTGAGTCGTGCACCTCCCAGGTGAGTCGTGCACCACCCAGGTGAGTCCTGCGCCTCCCAGGTGAGTCCTGAACCTCCCAGGTGAGTCCTGCACCTCCCAGGTGAGTCGTGCACCTCCCAGGTGAGTCCTACACCTCCCAGGTGAGTCGTGCACCTTCCAGGTGAGTCCTGCACCTCCCAGGTGAGTCGTGCACCTCCCAGGTGAGTCCTACACCTCCCAGGTGAGTCCTGCACCTTCCAGGTGAGTCCTGCACCTCCCAGGTGAGTCCTGCGCCTCCCAGGTGAGTCCTGCACCTCCCAGGTGAGTCCTGCACCTCCCAGGTGAGTCCTGCACCTCCCAGGTGAGTCCTGCACCTCCCAGGTGAGTCCTGCACCTCCCAGGTGAGTCCTGCGCCTCCCAGGTGAGTCGTGCACCTCCCAGGTGAGTTATGTACTTCCCAGGCGAGTCCTGCACCTCCCAGGTGAGTCCTGCGCCTCCCAGGTGAGTCGTGCACCTCCCAGGTGGTCGTGCACCTCCCAGGTGAGTCGTGCACCTCCCAGGTGAGTCCTGCGCCTCCCAGGTGAGTCGTGCACCTCCCAGGTGAGTCGTGCTCCTCCCAGGTGAGTCCTGCCCCTCCCAGGTGAGTCCTGCATCTCCCAGGTGAGTCCTGCACCTCCCAGGTGAATCCTACACCTCCCAGGTGAGTCCTGCATCTCCCAGGTGAGTCGTGCACCTCCCAGGTGAGTCCTGCACCTCCCAGGTGAGTTGTGCACCTCCCAGGTGAGTCCTGCGCCTCCCAGGTCAGTCCTGCACCTCCCAGGTGAGTCCTGCGCCTCCCAGGTGAGTCCTGCACCTCCCAGGTGAGTCCTGCACCTCCCAGGTGAGTCCTGCGCCTCCCAGGTGAGTCCTGCACCTCCCAGGTGGTCGTGCACCTCCCAGGTGAGTCCTGCACCTCCCAGGTGAGTCCTGCGCCTCCCAGGTGAGTCGTGCACCTCCCAGGTGAGTCGTGCACCTCCCAGGTGAGTCCTGCGCCTCCCAGGTGAGTCGTGCACCTCCCAGGTGAGTCCTGTACCTCCCAGGTGAGTCCTGCACCTCCCAGGTGAGTCCTGCGCCTCCCAGGTGAGTCGTGCACCTCCCAGGTGAGTCGTGCACCTCCCAGGTGAGTCCTGCGCCTCCCAGGTGAGTCTTGCACCTCCCAGGTGAGTCCTGCGCCTCCCAGGTGAGTCCTGCATCTCCCAGGTGAGCCCTGCGCCTCCCAGGTGAGTCCTACTCCTCCCAGGTGAGTCCTGAACCTCCCAGGTGAGTTGCGCACCTCCCAGGTGAGTCCTGCACCTCCCAGGTGAGTCCTGCACCTCCCAGGTGAGTCCTGTACCTCCCAGGTGAGTCCTGCACCTCCCAGGTGAGTCCTGCGCCTCCCAGGTGAGTCGTGCACCTCCCAGGTGAGTCGTGCACCTCCCAGGTGAGTCCTGCGCCTCCCACGTGAGTCGTGCACCTCCCAGGTGAGTCCTGCGCCTCCCAGGTGAGTCCTGCATCTCCCAGGTGAGCCCTGCGCCTCCCAGGTGAGTCCTACTCCTCTCAGGTGAGTCCTGCACCTCCCAGGTGAGTCCTGCACCTCCCAGGTGAGTCCTGCACCTCCCAGGTGAGTCCTGCGCCTCCCAGGTGAGTCGTGCACCTCCCAGGTGAGTCGTGCACCACCCAGGTGAGTCCTGCGCCTCCCAGGTGAGTCCTGAACCTCCCAGGTGAGTCCTGCACCTCCCAGGTGAGTCGTGCACCTCCCAGGTGAGTCCTACACCTCCCAGGTGAGTCGTGCACCTTCCAGGTGAGTCCTGCACCTCCCAGGTGAGTCGTGCACCTCCCAGGTGAGTCCTACACCTCCCAGGTGAGTCCTGCACCTTCCAGGTGAGTCCTGCACCTCCCAGGTGAGTCCTGCGCCTCCCAGGTGAGTCCTGCACCTCCCAGGTGAGTCCTGCACCTCCCAGGTGAGTCCTGCACCTCCCAGGTGAGTCCTGCACCTCCCAGGTGAGTCCTGCACCTCCCAGGTGAGTCCTGCGCCTCCCAGGTGAGTCGTGCACCTCCCAGGTGAGTTATGTACTTCCCAGGCGAGTCCTGCACCTCCCAGGTGAGTCCTGCGCCTCCCAGGTGAGTCGTGCACCTCCCAGGTGGTCGTGCACCTCCCAGGTGAGTCGTGCACCTCCCAGGTGAGTCCTGCGCCTCCCAGGTGAGTCGTGCACCTCCCAGGTGAGTCGTGCTCCTCCCAGGTGAGTCCTGCCCCTCCCAGGTGAGTCCTGCATCTCCCAGGTGAGTCCTGCACCTCCCAGGTGAATCCTACACCTCCCAGGTGAGTCCTGCATCTCCCAGGTGAGTCGTGCACCTCCCAGGTGAGTCCTGCACCTCCCAGGTGAGTTGTGCACCTCCCAGGTGAGTCCTGCGCCTCCCAGGTCAGTCCTGCACCTCCCAGGTGAGTCCTGCGCCTCCCAGGTGAGTCCTGCACCTCCCAGGTGAGTCCTGCACCTCCCAGGTGAGTCCTGCGCCTCCCAGGTGAGTCCTGCACCTCCCAGGTGGTCGTGCACCTCCCAGGTGAGTCCTGCATCTCCCAGGTGAGTCGTGAACCTCCCAGGTGAGTCCTGCACCTCCCAGGTGAGTTGTGCACCTCCCAGGTGAGTCCTGCGCCTCCCAGGTCAGTCCTGCACCTCCCAGGTGAGTCCTGCGCCTCCCAGGTGAGTCCTGCACCTCCCAGGTGAGTCCTGCACCTCCCACGTGAGTCCTGCGCCTCCCAGGTGAGTCCTGCACCTCCCAGGTGGTCGTGCACCTCCCAGGTGAGTCCTGCACCTCCCAGGTGAGTTGTGCACCTCCCAGGTGAGTCCTGCGCCTCCCAGGTCAGTCCTGCACCTCCCAGGTGAGTCCTGCGCCTCCCAGGTGAGTCCTGCACCTCCCAGGTGAGTCCTGCACCTCCCAGGTGAGTCCTGCGCCTCCCAGGTGAGTCCTGCACCTCCCAGGTGGTCGTGCACCTCCCAGGTGAGTCCTGCGCCTCCCAGGTGAGTCCTGCGCCTCCCAGGTGAGTCCTGCACCTCCCAGGTGGTCGTGCACCTCCCAGGTGAGTCCTGCGCCTCCCAGGTGAGTCCTGCACCTCCCAGGTGAGTCGTGCACCTCCCAGGTGAGTCCTGCACCTCCCAGGTGAGTCCTGCACCTCCCAGGTGAGTCGTGCACCTCCCAGGTGAGTCCTACACCTCCCAGGTGAGTCCTACACCTCCCAGGTGAGTCGTGCACCTCCCAGGTGAGTCCTGCACCTCCCAGGTGAGTCCTACACCTCCCAGGTGAGTCCTGCACCTCCCAGGTGAGTCGTGCACCTCCCAGGTGAGTCCTACACCTCCCAGGTGAGTCCTACACCTCCCAGGTGAGTCGTGCACCTCCCAGGTGAGTCCTGCACCTCCCAGGTGAGTCCTGCACCTCATAAGACAGTTTATTGGTGGTGTCGCCTCACACATTGTAAGCGTCAAACCTTTGGTACATTATTTCTTGCGTGTAAAAATATACGTTTTACACACCGATACTGCCGCTTGTGTTTAACTCTACGAAGTGATTCTCTCTCTCTGTCTCTCTCTCTCTCTCTCTCTCTCTCTCTCTCTCTCTCTCTCTCTCTCTCTCTCTCTCTCTCTCTCTCTCTCTCTCTCTCTCTCTCTCGACAATTTTAAGTCTTTTGGGGAAATGTATGATTAATTCTGTACTTTTCCTCCTCTCTTCCTCACCTCTTCACCCCCTCCCCTTCCCCTTCCCCCTCCCCCTCCCCCTCCCCTTCCCCTTCCCCCTCCCCCTCCCCCTCCCCCTCCCCTCCCCCTTCATTTTGTTACAGGGCGTCGTTCACGTTTTCTGCGGCTGACGAAAATCTTATTTTAACAGATCTAACACGTTTCTGGAATAATGTGTGTGTGTGTGTGTGTGTGTGTGTGTGTGTGTGTGTGTGTGTGTGTGTGTGTGTGTGTGTGTGTGAAAGAGAGAGAGAGAGACACAGAGGTCAGACACCTCAGTGTCACATGTGCAGGTGTACTCACCTAATTGTGGTTGCAGGGGTCGATTCATAGCTCCCGGCAAGTGTGTTTATCTCGGATTGAGATGTTGGCAGACGTGTTGCCCAGGTGACATTGAAGAGTTAAATCACATTCACTGTAGGCAGGTTGACTGTCTGCTGCCTTCCATCAGTCTTACTGTGGGCAGGTTGACTGTCTGCTGCCTTCCATCAGTCTTACTGTGGGCAGGTTGACTGTCTGCTGCCTTCCATCAGTCTTACTGTGGGCAGGTTGACTGTCTGCTGCCTTCCATCAGTCTTGCTGTGGGCAGGTTGACTGTCTGCTGCCTTCCATCAGTCTTACTGTGGGCAGGTTGACTGTCTGCTGCCTTCCATCAGTCTTACTGTGGGCAGGTTGACTGTCTGCTGCCTTCCATCAGTCTTACTGTGGGCAGGTTGACTGTCTGCTGCCTTCCATCAGTCTTGCTGTGGACAGGTTGACTGTCTGCTGCCTTCCATCAGTCTTACTGTGGGCAGGTTGACTGTCTGCTGCCTTCCATCAATCTTACTGTGGACAGGTTGACTGCTGCCTTCCATCAGTCTTACTGTGGGCAGGTTGACTGTCTGCTGCCTTCCATCAGTCTTACTGTGGGCAGGTTGACTGTCTGCTGCCTTCCATCAGTCTTACTATGGGCAGGTTGACTGTCTGCTGCCTTCCATCAGTCTTACTGTGGGCAGGTTGACTGTCTGCTGCTTTCCATCAGTCTTACTGTGGGCAGGTTGACTGTCTGCTGCCTTCCATCAGTCTTACTGTGGGCAGGTTGACTGTCTGCTGCCTTCCATCAGTCTTACTGTGGGCAGGTTGACTGTCTGCTGCCTTCCATCAGTCTTACTGTGGGCAGGTTGACTGTCTGCTGCCTTCCATCAGTCTTACTGTGGGCAGGTTGACTGTCTGCTGCCTTCCATCAGTCTTACTGTGGGCAGGTTGACTGTCTGCTGCCTTCCATCAGTCTTACTGTGGGCAGGTTGGCTGTCTGCTGCCTTCCATCAGTCTTACTGTGGGCAGGTTGACTGTCTGCTGCCTTCCATCAGTCTTACTGTGGGCAGGTTGACTGTCTGCTGCCTTCCATCAGTCTTGCTGTGGACAGGTTGACTGTCTGCTGCCTTCCATCAGTCTTGCTGTGGACAGGTTGACTGCTGCCTTCCATCAGTCTTGCTGTGGACAGGTTGACTGTCTGCTGCCTTCCGTCAGTCTTACTGTAGGCAGGTTGACTGTCTGCTGCCTTCCATCAGTCTTGCTGTGGACAGGTTGACTGTCTGCTGCCTTCCATCAGTCTTACTGTGGACAGGTTGACTGTCTGCTGCCTTCCATCAGTCTTGCTGTGGACAGGTTGACTGCTGCCTTCCATCAGTCTTGCTGTGGACAGGTTGACTGTCTGTTGCCTTCCATCAGTCTTACTGTGGACAGGTTGACTGTCTGCTGCCTTCCATCAGTCTTGCTGTGGACAGGTTGACTGCTGCCTTCCATCAGTCTTGCTGTGGACAGGTTGACTGTCTGCTGCCTTCCATCAGTCTTACTGTGGACAGGTTGACTGTCTGCTGCCTTCCATCAGTCTTGCTGTGGACAGGTTGACTGCTGCCTTCCATCAGTCTTGCTGTGGACAGGTTGACTGTCTGCTGCCTTCCATCAGTCTTACTGTGGACAGGTTGACTGTCTGCTGCCTTCCATCAGTCTTGCTGTGGACAGGTTGACTGCTGCCTTCCATCAGTCTTGCTGTGGACAGGTTGACTGTCTGCTGCCTTCCATCAGTCTTGCTGTGGACAGGTTGTCTGCTGCCTTCCATCAGTCTTACTGTGGAGAGGTTGACTGTCTGCTGCCTTCCATCGGTCTTACTGTGGACGGGTTGACTGCTGCCTTCCATCATTCATACTGTGGGCAGGTTGACTACTGCCTTCCATCAGTCTTACAGTGGACAGGTTGACTGCTGCCTTCCATCAGTCTTACAGTGGGCAGGTTGACTGCTGCCTTCCATCAGTCTTACAGTGGGCAGGTTGACTGCTGCCTTCTATCAGTCTTACAGTGGGCAGGTTGACTGCTGCCTTCCATCAGTCTTACAGTGGGCAGGTTGAGTGCTGCCTTCCATCAGTCATACTGTGGGCAGGTTGACTGCTGCCTTCCATCAGTCTTACAGTGGGCAGGTTGACTGCTGCCTTCCATCAGTCTTACAGTGGGCAGGTTGACTGCTGCCTTCCATCAGTCTTACAGTGGGCAGGTTGACTGCTGCCTTCCATCAGTCTTACAGTGGGCAGGTTTACTGCTGCCTTCCATCAGTCTTACAGTGGGCAGGTTGACTGCTGCCTTCCATCAGTCATACTGTAGGCAGGTTGACTGCCGCCTTCCATCAGTCTTACTGTGGACGGGTTGACTGCTGCCTTCCATCAGTCATACTGAGGGCAGGTTGACTGCTGCCTTCCATCAGTCTTACAGTGGGCAGGTTTACTGCTGCCTTCCATCAGTCTTACAGTGGGCAGGTTGACTGCTGCCTTCCATCAGTCTTACAGTGGGCAGGTTGACTGCTGCCTTCCATCAGTCTTACAGTGGGCAGGTTGACTGACTGCTGCCCACCATCACCTGGCAGTAGTGTGAGCCTCTCTGGTGACAGTAACATGTTTGAGTTGTCCTGTCAACACCAGCATCATGACACCATCATTGGCATTTGACGTTGCTTGACACCTTCAGTTAAACCAGCGACATCTGACACCACCAGCTACGTGATTTGACTTCGTGACATCACCATTGACTCCAGAAACATCACCAGGAACCATCACTGACTCTTTTGCCATTGATGGCACCATAAGAGACGTCTGTGACATCTGACCCCAGCATGGACATCGGGTGGCACTATGAGTGCCAACAAGCACTGTCATGACGAGTGACATCAACCACGACACCTTGCACAAGACCTGAAGTCACACTCCCACACGAAGCAGCTGTCACTGAGATATGACTCTCCTAGCTATGTGCACGTGTGTGTGTACATGTTCTACACACACACACACACACACACACACACATATGCTCGGGCAAGCCTACCTTTGTCTAAGGAATTAGGGTTAGAGAGGCACATATATTTAGTACAAGTGCGTCATTCCTGGTTGTTGTGATTGGTTGTTTTGCTAGTGGTTGTTGTGATTGGTTGTTTTACACAAATAACCCGCACATAAAAGACAGAAGCTTACGACGACGTTTCGGTCCAACTTGGACCATTGACAATTGTCAATGGTCCAAGTTGGACCGAAACGTCGTCGTAAGCTTCTGTCTTTTATGTGCGGGTTATTTGTGTATCGTTCCAGTCACGGTATTGTGCCTTTTTGTTATTTATTTATTGGTTGTTTTGCTAGTGGTTGTTGTGATTGGTTGTTGTGTTTCTTCTAGACATCCTCTCTTAGGTGGTGACCATCCTGCTGGTTCCTGCCTCCAGGGGACCTGGTAGAGGACTTCTGATTGAAGGGGTTGAAGTTACCTCTGGATGGCTCACAGAACCCACAAGTTGATAAATGAGATTAAGACACATGTGCAACATCTGGGTATCTTTATTGTAGACGTTTCGCCCTCCAGTGGCTTTATCAATACAAATTCTAGGACATAACTTGAAGACAGTAGAACTATGTACAGAAGATGAGGTAATCAGTCCCTCAACCTAGGAGTAGGCGCGAAACGTCTACAATAAAGATACCCAGATGTTGCACATGTGTCTTAATCTCATCTTGTCGGTATTGTATACCATTCGTACACAAGTTGATAAATTCCGCAGAAAGACCCCTAATATCCTCTACATATTAAGGGTCTTTATGTATATAATCCAAATGTCACTCACCTTTGTACGTTGTATCATGCTGAAATAAATTATAATTATTAAAAATATAACAATTTCTTGGATTATATGAATATAACGCTAATTATAGAAGGTGGTAGATTTTTGGTGGCTATTGTATACAACGCTGTCAACACCTCTCCGGTGACTCACGCGGGTTTGGCATATTTTGTGTATATAGTAGTTGTCATATACAACCCACCACCAAACAACAGGTGACTCAAATTAAACATCCTGGAATTTATGCTACAATAAGCGTGATAAAAACATTGAGTCAACAGTGTCAAGGGATTTCACCTTCAAGGGGATTAGGGTGCCTTGATGACCCTGAAGGGTTCTTGATCTAAGGAATGGGAGCTATGTGATGTAAATGGTGTAGAAAACCGGCTTCTTCAGTCCAACACAGAGAACAGTGGAAGATGAGGAGTTTGAGGTAATCAGTCCCTCAGCCTGGAGTCGATGTGTTCAATCTATCAAATGATGAACCCCTACGTATGTAGCGCTATCCAGTAACCATTAATATAAGCAAGGTAACACGAGGGGATACAGAGAAACTGGTTAGCCGAACTTGAGTACTGGAAGTTGGAAGTACAGTGCCTGCACTCGGAGGGAGGGACGGGAGCTGTAACACGGAGGGTCATCAGTATGGAAATGTCTAATGGCCACCTCCAGCAACACATGAATCACAGTGGCCATCCCACACCCAGCCTCGGTGTGCGATGGCCACTGATAATAATAATAATAATAATAATCTTTATTTCTACCAGTATAAGATCATGTTTGTCCGTCGATTCGACGAGGACCATCTAGTCATCCTGGGGTCGAAGTTGGTGGGTACGCAGATGACTTGTCAGGCCAATCCGCGCACGAAACGTTCTCTGGCAGTGTGGACAGGGAAGGGTGGCACCACGGCATCGAGGGGTCTGATGGCTCTGGTCTTCCTCGCCTGCCTGCGCTGCTCAGCTAGTGAGATTCTGCTTGCCTCGCAGGATGTTGCCCCTTTCTGGACAACTGCTCGCCAGTCATTCCTGTCCTGAGTTATCAGCTCCCACATGGTGTGGTTGATGTTGAAAGCTTTCAGAGCAGTCTTAAGGGTGTCCTTATAGCGCTTCTTTTGGCCTCCTTGTGAGCGCTTTCCATGCTGCAGTTCGCCAAATAAAGAGTTTCTTTGGCAGCCGATGGTCTGGCATGCGAGCAACGTGACCTGCCCAGCGAAGCTGTGTCTTCATTAGGATGGTGTAGATGCTAGGCAGGCCAGCTGTAGTCAGCACTTCTGTGTCTGGGATCTTATCTTGCCATTTGATGCCAAGAATTTTTCTGAGCCGTGTGGTGTGAAAGTTGTTCAACTTTCTGGCGTGACGTTTGTAGACAGTCCAGGTTTCGCAGCCATAGAGAAGTGTGGTGAGGACTATGGCTCTGTACACCTTGATCTTGGTGCTTGTGGTGATGCCTCTTCGGTTCCATACATTCTTGTAGAGCCTGCCGAAGGTGGCACTGGCTTTGGCAAGTCTGGCATTCACCTCATCATCGATGACAACGTTTCTGGAAAGGGTACTGCCGAGGTAGGTGAATTTGTCTACGGCATTCAGTCGCTGCCCGTTGATGGTGATGTTTGGCTCAACATACGTCTTTCCCGGAGCAGGCTGGTGCATCACTTCAGTCTTCGTTGTACTGATTGTCAGCCCGAAGTTGTTGCAGGCGTCAGAGAACTTGTCAACACTGTGCTGCATGGCGGCTTCTGAAGCAGCGTTGAGGGCGCAGTCATCAGCAAATAGCAGGTCATTGATGGTGTCAGTTGCAGCCTTGGTTTTTGCTTGAAGCCTCCTGAGGTTGAAGACAGACCCATCTGTACGGTACCTGATGCCGATTCTTGCGTCTGTGTCCCTGAATGCGTCTGTAAGCATGGCCGAGAACATCACGCTGAACAGGGTGGGAGCAAGCACGCAGCCTTGTTTCACTCCATTTGAGACTGGGAATGGTTTAGACGTCTCTCCGTTGTCTTGGACTCTGGCCAGCATTCCATCGTGAAGTTGGCGTACGATGGCGATAAACGTCTTTGGGCAGCCGTACTTTGCCATGATTCTCCAAAGGCCCTCTCTACTAACGGTGTCGAAGGCCTTGGTCAAATCGATGTAGGTGGAGTACAAGTCGGCGTTATGTTCCTGACATTTCTCCTGTAGCTGTCTAGCAGCGAACACCATGTCGATAGTCCCGCGATCTTTCCGGAAGCCGCACTGGCTTTCAGGTAGGAGTCCTTGCTCTAGATGTTCATTGAGCCGATTGAGTAGAACTCTAGCCAGGGTTTTGCCTGCGATGGAGAGCAGAGAGATACCACGGTGGTTGTCGCATGCCTGGCGGTTTCCTTTTCGTTTGTAGAGATGCACGATGGAAGCATCTTTAAAGTCCTGTGGAACTGTCTCGTACTGCCATACAAGCTGGAAGAGTTGGTGAAGTTTCTCTACCAGTGCCATTCCGCCTTCTTTGTAGACTTCAGCTGGGATGGCGTCAGACCCAGGAGCTTTGCCACTGGGCAGTTGACGTATTGCTTGCTGAGTCTCCTCCAAAGTGGGGATGGCATTCAGCGTCTCGTTGGTCGGAATCTGAGGTAGACGTTCGATGGCTTCATCATTGATGGTGGATGGACGGTTCAGCACGCTGTCAAAATGTTCTGCCCATCTCTCTAGAATTTTCTCCTTGTCTGTGAGCAGCGTTGACCCATCTGCGCTGAGGAGTGGTGATGTGCCAGATGTGGTAGGGCCGTAGATTTCTTTCAGGCCGTCATAGAAGTTC